>NC_052518.1:89248321-89848321 GCF_014356525.2 Nilaparvata lugens | reverse complement strand
GGAGGTGATTATAATTCTATACTTTCTGAAATTCCAACATTTTCGCATATTGTGGAGTAAAACATGAAAATATAATACAGATAAAATTATAGTACAACAAGATTTACAATAATCTTCATTTGGGATTAATGTTACATCACTTTATACACAAAAAAAATTCAAGTTCAAAAATGGGTACAATCATTCATTTTGGAAACCTAAGCGTTTTTCAGCTGAGGAGAAGTTGTATCACTAGTTGGCAGCTGCAGCTTGTTATTTACTTCTTAAATATCACATGTTCTCTATCCAAAATCAAATTCTAGAGCCTATCAATGTTAGATTAATTTTGTATTATTTGCTGTACTATTTTCAGACCTTGAATGAATTCCGAATAGTATTCTCCGTTAATTCTTTTACATTTGACCATCAGTCAGTTGAATCTTATCTCTTTATTCGCATCACTGTATATTGAGCCAAATATTAAGATATTGTTGAAACTTGCTCTAACGTTGTACTGTGTGAGCTGTTTTCGGGTAATTTCTAGGCCAAATTGTGATACGCACTTAGGTAGATGACCTCAAGAACAAAATGGAGATAACCTCTGGACCATTTTGTTTGAATTTTTTTACAACAGTGCGATAGTACCCCTCCAGCTGTAAGCTATTTGAGGGATATATAAAAATAATTTGAGTTAGAAACAAAAAAGGATACATTTCATAACACGGGTCAATAGTATATAATTACTTGATGTTTTCTCTCAATTTATAGGCGATACAGCTACCTGTGCAGCGAAATGGAATACTGAAGACAAAGTAAGCCACGTTAGTACTGGAGGTGGTGCTAGCTTGGAGCTGTTGGAAGGTACGTTTCATATTCAATTTATCCTGCCTTTATCTTGAATTATTATCTGCGACTTGCTCATTTTCACAGAAAGACGTTGAAATATTTCTCAATAAAAAAGAGTCTGATCAGCTTTATGATTGACCATTTTGACCAACCGCTTTATTATGTAAGATTTTACCATTTTCTGACGTATCAATCAAATTACGTTTTAATCGTTGTTTTGTAAATTATTTCATGAAGCAATTCCACATAAAATTTGTGCAGCATGAATGATAGTTGCGGTGAAAGTAATTGTTTTTGTTTTTATTCGATTAGACATTTTCAAGTCTGCTGAGTTTTTATTAGGATATTGTTGAACACTGTTTAACTACAGATAGGCATAATAAATAAATAATATTGTCTGGGTTCTCGAAAAAATGCAGCGAAATATTATATTATCATAGTGTCAAACCTTTCCATAATGAATTCTTCCATTAGTATGACATCTATTATGATTGCCGGCCAGGTTAGTCTAGTGGTCTGAGGCGTTACAACCTTCAATCTGCTAGTACCGCCTAGTGGGTTCGAAACCTGTCGGTAGGCATGGATGTTTCATCATCTCATTAATCACCCACATATTCTCTATTACCCACGCACAAGCAAAACTCATCTGTAGGCATTAATCGCAATGAAAAAATGCAAGAATAACTTTATTCAGTATTATCAATCGATATTTTAACAGTGCTAAAAATTATCTTATCCAATATCTATTATCGTATCTATTTAATCTATTGAGCCTGGTTTTGATTAGTAGAGTTATTGGTAGAGATAGAGATGATTGGTAGAGGTTCCCTGGGCAAGTACTAACTATCTTGTGAACTCTCCCAATTAAAACGCTCATGGTAGAGTACTAGTTTTAAGTAGAGTAGAGTGGGATATTATTCTACCACTTGCCTTCCCCCACCACCGCTTCTCACTCTACTCTTCCACTATTATGCTAATGAAAACAGTCTCGAGCTAGTAGAGTCGAGTCGTGCCGTAGGCTATCAAGTTTAATAAGTATTGTTATTTATCAAAAAGTGTTAATTTATTAAAGTTGTAATAAGTGTTTGTGTTTTAAAAAGTATTGACATTTTAAGGTTAGTTCTGTTCACTAAACAACACACTTTACCTACTATTCTCAATTGTAGTGAAAACATTTACTCGACCAAGTAAGTAGAGTAAAGTTATCTCGGTAGAGTTAGTATGCCAGTTACTCGACCACTAACTCTACTAGTGAAAACCAGGCTTTATAGTGCAATAGGGATTTCTGAAGAGCTGTATTTTTTATTCATGATTCAGTTTATCCCTGTTTAAATTTTTCAAACAACCGATTGTAAATTTTGTTTCATTTTTCATTCTAGGAAAAGTTCTTCCTGGGGTTGCTGCTCTTAGCAATGCTGCTTGAAAAACTCCTTCCTAATTTGTTGTAAGCATCGTGCAATCCATGTCGAGAAATCGGTCGCCTTTAACCTAACTTTTAATTAATAATTAATATTCTTCCAATACATTCGAGTTCTTTATGAGCTAAAATGAAGTTAGTTTCAACTCCAATTATATTTTTTCATTTTTATATAAGAATGTTGAATTTATTCAATTGTACCGAATACATTTTTCCTATGCAAAATCACTTCAATTTTCGATAATTTATATTCCTAAAATAATTAGCAGTGTCATTTCAACTCTGTATTAATCATATTATTTGTTGGAATATAAAATTCCAAATAATCATAACAATAAGTGATGTAAATCATGTTATAGTGCTGTTGTATATGATCGATAAAAAAACGAACACTATTGATAAAATTTCGTTGTAAAAATGATGTTTTGAACACCAATACGTTTTTTCAAATACGTTATCAACATTGCATTGGTTTCATCTAGTAATCTTATAATATTGTGTTAAATATTCGTTCCTTTATTTCCACGTATAATCTATAGATGTTGAACTTTTGCAAAATTATATTTGTTCAAATATTAAGTGAGTGTCTTATTTCAGTTTCATCCTTTTTATTTGTTTTATTCATATTTGAACGTTTTTGTTACGTTTGAATTCACTTATGGAAATAATCTTGAATTTTTTATTGTCTAACATCTTGCCGAGACACGTGGTTGGATGTAAATATTATTCTTGTTATTAGTTGAGTTATTCAATTTTTTGGCCTAGCTTCCTGAAATTTGCGGTTCAACGATGAACATAATTCTTCAAGTGAATAAGTCACGTGATAGATGGAATTCAACTGATGACTTCCTTTTTCAGATTACTAATTCAATTTTCTACGCTATAAAAGAATTCAATTGTTTCTACCTTCTAGAATCTCATTTGATTTGCATCTTTGTCACTTTGTCATGTATTGCGTTATACAAATTGTAACTCAATTGTTCAGTCATATTTCTTGGTATGCGTATCTTATTCAAAAATAAAAATATGCCTGATTATAATAACATAGTATAGCACAATAAAGCTCACTATAATAATATCTTCAATCATGGGAAAGTTGAATAATTTCTTGCACGATAGAAAAACTGAGTTATTCTTCACTTGAATTATACTACTTGTGAACTCATACAATGGTTAAACTGATAAGACTCATCATCTATTGTTAGTTCTAACCCTAACAAATAAGTAGCTTCTCAGTTGCATTGGAGTGCAATTATTATATTCATATAATTCTATACTTTTGTTTCATCATGGAAACAATCATGGTAGTCTATTCTACCACATCTTTTCATGATAATTTAAGAATACATTGAAGTTCAATCATAATTCTAATAGCTTCATATGTGATATGATAAGTGATAAGTCACTATAGAAAACTTGTATAGTGAGGTCCACGTTATAATGGCAGTGTTTGAAAGCAATGGTATTTTAATCCTTGTCTTTCATTCAACAAAGCGGATAGTGCTCTCTTTCTCGCTTTGCTCTGTTGCCAGATAGTCTTTTAACAATGTAGAATAAATAATTGACAAAATATTTCACCTTAATTATGTAAATTTATTATAAATCATAAAGATTTATTGCTTAATAAAATATAATCGATTATTTTAAACGAGAATGAACAGTTAATATTACATCAATAAACCTGTATCTGCTACCGTCTATAGAAGGCGTTGACAAGAAACGTGTGGCAACGATTTTCTCCTACCTTTCTTCACTGTCTTTATAACGTGAACCTTACTATAGATAAATGCTCTTTCACCCATAACACACGTTTGTGAGGCGATCAGTTTGTGAGGCGATCACACCAATAATAATAATAATAATATGTCATAGATTAATTGAAAAAGTAAATTCAGTAAAGAATAAATCTTATACAAGATCTACATAAGTGTACTACTTTTAATTTGCCTTAATTCTGCATCTTTAATCTTCAATATCAAATATAAAATAATTTATATTTTCTAAATTGTTTTATATTTCAAATATATATCATCATCTGTATTCATAAATCACTGATATATTATATAAATATAAAACTGTAAAAATGTTCTCTACTGCATCCAGGCTCTCAACCAATATTAGTCTCCTGCCGACTGCCGTTACCCCTACAATGGTGTTGTGGTATAGTGTACTTGGCTAGAAGTACTATACTACAATATTTCCAAATATCTTTTCTTATCCAAACATACTCTTATTCTCTCTTCCACTATTGCTGGCGAAAGAGCTAGCATTAGATTATACGATGTTTTTGAAAAATTCGCGATATGAAAAAAGTAATAAACAGAACATAAGAGGAAATTGTAGGTAGGCTGATGGTTCAGTTACATTTTCCTCAAGTGTGAAAAATATGTAATATTTACAAATATTATTTTTTTGGTATTTTTTCCAAAGCGGAAAAGAGGAAAAGTTTATTCAAATGATAATGGGATTTTGATTGTGTCTATTTATCTAGTTGAAGTCATTGCCTTGAATTCAGTAATCTTGCCAAACTTTCCATTAAGAGATGAGCTCTTCCACAATAGTTTGTTTTTATTGCAGCCAAATATTATAATCTATTTACGTCAACGAATTTTTCCTGCTTCTTGTTCGAGGTTAACCAGCTGTAACCAACTGATGGACATCTGGAGAAACCGGTTTTTTGCACACGGTTCACGGTTGGTCGCTCTAGGAGTGGTATGGACAGTTCCCAAAAGAACTAGTGTACAGTGAACTAAAACTCGAATCAAATCATCTGTAATAAACAAGTCAACTGCACTGAACTCACCACACAATTCACAGCTACTGCATAATATTGTGAACGAGAGTACCGGTTTTAGTTCAGTTTTAGTTCTTCAAGAACTCAGCGCGCCTTTAATGAACTGTAGTTCATTATGATGGTACTAGAATAGCAACAGAGAGCTGATAGCTCTTTCCAGCAAACTTTCTGGTCAGATTATATTGGTGACGGTCAAGCATAGTCAGCTTCGGCAGTCGCAATAGGCCGTGCACATTCCAGTACCGTATTAACCATCCGGAAAGGATGTAACGGGTAAGCAACATTGAATCCTGGTGACAGAGAAAGTTTTCACGATTCAAAAAATTATATATTTTTGTTTGTGTCTCGATAGCTTCCCTGAAAAACTATTTATATGAAGGATAACCTTACCACCCAATAGATAAAATCGTCTAAAGGTAGTGTTTCTTTATCCAGTGAAGCGATATTAATACATTCATTCATCAATAGAGGATTTTGGTTTTTTTCAACACTATGGTTCCTCTCACTCTTCTAATTTTAGCCAGTGGTGCAATAGTTTATTGTGATGCTCAAACAAAAACAAAGAGTGAAAATTCGGAACTTATATTTATCCGTCGGGCGATGAGAAAATCAGCGAGAGATTCCGACGCGATTATATTTCCCGACGACGCGCTACTCAAATTGAAGCCTCCGACCTTCACTAAACAAGAGAAACGCTGTTTCGCTGAAAGCCATGTTTTTTTTAACAACTCGTGCCAGGAGCTGAACAAGAGAGGCACTTGTGCTGATAATGAAGTGCTTATCATAGACTTGAAACCGGCCCTACAAAATCCTCCAAAATTTCGTCCCAAGTGTGAACCTAGACAGTGCGCGTCCAACGAAATATACTGGCCTAAAACTAACACTTGTCACTCTCCTCTTGATAATGTTTTATTATGTCGTGGTGATTCGGAAGAACTAATTCCAGACATATTTGGGTTGGGTTATTGCAGATGTAAATCGATACCAGTTCATGCCGAGCATAAAGATGGAAGGTGTTATGAGATTTACCGACAAGGACCTTGTAAACCGGGACAACTTTTCACACTGAAAAATTCCGATGAAACTCAGTGCATAGCCAATCGGTGTCAAAATAAATCGTTAGTTTACCATGAGCCTACAGGTAAATGTTTTAGTTTAGGAGAGACAGGACCATGTCCAGGGCAGTTCAAATTTGTTGTCTCATCCAACAAACGACCAGAGTGCGTCGAAGACTTAGTTGGACTCGCTGTAACAGTGCCTGGACAAAATTGTTATGGAGATCATAATAAAAAATGCATTCCTAGTGACACTGTTGAACCTCAGGATGAAAAGTACATTATGGGTCTACTCAAGGCTGTTGCAAGTAGGAAAAAATAATATTCTCATTTAAATTGTTGCAAATTCAAAATAAAAGTATTGTTTGAAATTAATTGAAGAAGTTTGAAAGGATATCATAAAAATACTTTCTTTGTCTTTACAATAAAGAATTTCTCATATATTAATTTTGAATATTCATTGGAAAAGATCTACTGATTTTTAATTATCAACTCAAATCAAGTTGTATATTTGTACAAATATTCAAAGTTTTACAAACAATACAACTAGGTATTTGAATTGGCATACGGTGATAAAAATTATAATCAATAAAAAGATCACCAGAAAAGTTTGACAAATAGACTTATTGTTTTATTCATGTCCATATTGATGAATAAATATTTAAAAGAAAAAACATATTTGATTTATTGAGTACCGAAAACCGCGGTATTCATGTCATAACTTGAAAAAATAAAAAAGTGACACAAAATTAGACTTGGAAATTGAATCAATGTTTTCATGAAGAAGGTTCAAATTAAACGACTTGCAACCCTTAGGGCCAAGCCATTTAAACATGTAATAGATATTTTATAGTAAGACATTTACTCAAATTCCAATGAATAAGGGCCAAGCAACACGAAGCATTTTTCAGACGAGTCGGCAGAGCAGGAAGCTCTCCGATTGGCTGATTCGTGTTCCGCTTCGTGTTCCCAAACGCCAACTCAATCAGCCAATCGGAGAGCTTCCTGCTCTGTCGACTAGTCTGAAAAAACGCTTCGTGTTGCTTGGCCCTTATTCATTGGAATTTGAGTAAATGTCTTACTATAAAATATCTATTACATGTTTAAATAAATATGTTGTTAGAATTTCATATCATTTCATTCAATTTCAAATTCACTGCAACAATAATATGAAAGGCTCATATTGAGTTTGATTTGACATGATATCAATTGAACATTTTCTAACTAGAAGGCTTCCATGTCAATATAAATGATACAATAAAATGATTGAGAAACACTGTTATTTCTCAGAAAAGAGTATCCAAATTAAGCCATTATTCTTGATAGTTTTATGTGCAGTTTAATCTTGCACTCAATCTACTAATGACATCCTTATCAAATTTACCCCATTGAGGAAAGGTGAGACAGCAAAACTGTAATTACGCTGCAATAAAATGGAAACCTTGTAAGTCATTTGGTTATTGAAGTTGCCTGGATTTCGATCATTCCTAGAAATAAATCGTAGGAGTTTGAAACAGATTTGATGGAAATTTCCAGTGCAATTTTGGATTTGATTATGAGCTGAAAGCAACAGTTCTGACCATTCGAAAATATAAGTATCCCAAGTAGCAAAAAAATATTGTCTCATTATTGCCACAACATTCAGCAACATTGTTAAAGATATTGTCATTATAATATTGTAGCAGTATTGTCATAATATTTTTGCAATATCAAATCATATATTATGTAAACATTGTTCAGCAATATTAAATAATATCTATACAACATTGTCGCAATATTGAATAATATATCATGTAAATAATGTTTGGCAATATTGAGATAATATCAATACAACATTATTACAATATTAAATTTAAAATTACCTAAATATTGCTAAGCAATATTTAATAATATCTATACAACATTGTCACAGTATTGAATGATATACCATGTAGATATTGTTCAACATTTTCAGATAATATCAATACAATATTGGATAATTCACCAAGTAAATATTGTTTAGCGATATTTACATAATATCAATATAACTTTGTCACAATATTGAATGATAATGTAAATATCGCTCAAGTCTAATCAAAATCCCATTGAATTTTTCTACTTGAATCGAAATCAGCAAACCCTTCTTGTTCAAGGATGACATACTTGTTGGAGTCGAGCTCGAATATGGCTTGTTGGGTATTTAGCTTTTATTGCAAGGGTCAAACAAGTCTAGACTTTGGTTTGAATTCTCCTTGTTGATCAAGGCTGACAAACTGACAAAGAGAGATTGATTATATTAGAATGAATCTAGTTCTTTACTTAGGTATGTTACAATATACACTGGCTTATACACTTATTTACATTAAAATGACAGTATTGATAATTATTCAACAAATTTGACAAGGTATGAAAAATAAATGAATGAGAATGAAGATTTAATGCAATTTAAATAACGATAATATAATATTGTGATGTAACTACATAAATCGGCCGTGTTTCAGCAAATAGTTGTCAGAGAGAGAAAGAGAGAGAGAGAGAGAGAGAGAGAGAGAGAGAGAGTGAAAGAGAGAGATTGGATTAGATTAGAGTTATTTATTTATGTATGTTACAATATTTACTGGCTTATACATAAATTTACGGTAATGCTAATTATTGAACAAATTTTACAAAGTATAAAAAATTAATTAAAAAAAATAATTAAAAGAGACAGAAAGAGAGAGAGAGTGAGAGTGTGTGTGAGAGAGAGAGTGAGTGAGTGAGAGATTGAGTGAGTGAGTAAGCGGGAGAGAAAGCGGGTGAATAAGCAAGAGGGGAGGAGAGAGAGAGAAGTGATAGAGAAAGCGAGAGAAGATGTTTTGTCCTGTATATATAAGTACTCATCCAACTGCCCACTATCCCTAGTATGTATAACTAAAGCTATTCAACTATAGCTGCAGTATTTACAAAGCAGGGACCTTCTAAACCTTTCTGGATAGAAAAAGTTGAAAAGTAGACAATGATTCCAATTCGCATCAATAGATCAGAATTCAAAAGAGTGAGACACACCACTATATAACTGGATTTTTGGCTGAGAATCTTCTTGTCTTTGCTGGCAGGTAGCCTACTGAAAACTAAATTCTAAACTGTAGCCCAATACTGCTTCTTCGTTTCGAGTACATCGCAGTACTGTTCCATAATTTGAAGTAGGCTATAGTACATGAACGATACATAGCCTATTTAGTATAGAGTTCACTGTCACTTCGTAATCTGAGTTGTGAGTGAACTGTTCACTTATATCAACCGTTAATACCTGAATTGGATGAGTCATACCTGTATTGCATAGATTTTTCTAATCTTCTATAAGTTTCTATAATATTCCATAGTTTCTCTTATAGAAACATAATAAATGTTAAGAAATATGAACTTCTGAAGAATGAATTAACGTTTGAAATATTATAAATGCATAATATAGAAGTTTGATTGTAGGAAACGTGTCGCAAATATAATAGAAAGGCAATAACATTTTACAGAACACACTACAGTTTTGTAACACTTTTTGTAGATGAAAGAGGTTGTGACACTAGTTTTTGGAAGATTTGCTGCTGAAACTCTCATAACTCTCTTCCTATCGTAATGTATAGTACCTATGTATCAAGATTATAGTAAGTTTACAGCAAAATAATGTAGGCCTACATGTAAGTTCTAGATCTTCATTCAATTATCTTCCGTATCATGTGAATCACGATAATAATTTGTCTGTGTTGATGTTTTAGAGTTATCTATAATAAATTATAGCCTAATTAAGGAAATAATATTGGCTAATAGATAGACGTAGGTGACAGGAAATTCACGAATGACGTATCATCACACCAGAACTACTGAGCTGATTGACTTGAAATATTTTGCATATTTATTCTTAATTTACCGAGGATGGTTTTAGGCCTATTTTGAATTCTTGAATATTTCAGTAGGTCCAGTTTTTAATTAGACTGCCATTGCGGAACACGGGTTATCTACTAATTATAATTTTAGAGAATCTCACATCTACAAAGCACACCCAACATACCACAAATGTTTTCATTACATACTTTATTGGACGACACACTATTGAATTTCATGTTGAAATAAACCTGTATAGATTTTCCTCTTTTGTGCAAATAGAACTTGCTACTGATGTTGAAGAGTCATTTTCAGATACGATTCAGACTAAATACTTGAACGATTGTCATTACTTCTCGATAAGCCCAATATTTGATTTCATTATTGATACGGTACTGTATTAATCAATTACACCTAAACTTCCAGCACATGCGGAGTAAATGCATCGTTAATTTTGTGTATCAACATATCACAAAAACTATCATAATAATATTGAGAGTATTGAGAGGAGAAAAAAGTATCTTATTTGTATCACATTATTTGCTAGAAGCTCATCACAGTTTATATAACTCAAACGCTTCAACAATATTTGTCTCTGAAAACAGTCCTGAAAGCTTCTTGAAGTTAAAGTTATTATATCCACAAGCTGCATTATTGGTCAACATCTAGGATCTTAGAAAGCTGTTGTTTTTCATTTTTAATGTTTCTATGTATAAGAAATAATAAGTTTCATCACAACCCATAAAGTAGTTTTTCGGAAATTGTGATAAGTAGTAATTTCCAGAATTCAACAATCAAGTTATTAATTATTACATACTGAGTCAATTAATCTACCCAGTAGATCTATATATTAATCAGAGAGCACTTAAATACCTTCAATTACATTGTAGTCGCTTGATTCAATTAACGGAAATCGAAATATTGAATGTCAAAGAATATTAACTTACTGTATTGTCTCTTATGATAAATTGGAGACTGAAAGAAAAATAGACGATATCTCTCCAGTCTTTGAAATGAAATTCACCTCGAAAGTGGAGATATTTCGTATTTATTTCCATTTACAATAATAACAGAATTTACTTTGCACCCAACCACAGCCCTACCACCAGAGACTGGTGGGTTTTTTATACTCTTTGCATTTTGGTTCTGTTAACTACTAGAAGATCGATATCCAAAGGTTCTGATTGAGACTATGATTCGAAAATTGGTTTTCATGGTCTAGTATTGGAATGGATTAGAGATATCGAATTGAATTCTATGAAAGAAACTCAGGAACCAATTCAAGTAAAGTTGTGAGAACAGCAAATGTTATGCCAACGATACTCCCCTGTACAGGAGTCAATTCAATCATTGGTATTACTACATTTTTGAGAATCATAGTGATTCTAGATTAATCTGTGGTTCTTCAAGGCTTGGAATGAGCTTGTAAAATATAATTATCACACAAGAGACAATACAACATGATTTTTCATTACACAACATGAAGGAGAAAGAAAATAGCTCACGCCTCACTCACTTCATTCAGGTGCTTAGTTTTTAGCATAAATACAAGCGAAATTATATTGCCAAGATCATTTCGTAGCCGGAGTTGAGAATCCTTTTAAATGGGGATGAATGGCAATTTAGTTTTTTTATCTCTTTTCTAATTTGAACCATATAGATTAATTTTGAGGTCTCACAGCATTTTACAAGACTTCTTTAGTTTTAGCATTTTGCACTTTCTCTGATATCGTATCAATCTTATTCCGGTCGCGTAATTATGGGGAGGATATTATTTTATAATTATACTTTTCCGACAGTTGCATAACTTGGCAAACAGATAATGTAGCCTATTCAAGAGTTTCAAGTCTCGTTTAATCTGGTAGATTTCATAAGGACAGCAAAAAATCAAACGTCCAAAAATCGATGTGTGTAACTGGCTTAACTATCACTGCCTTCACGAAGCTCAAGAAAATAGTTTTCTTATTATAATATGAAATTATCAGATTGTAGGTATGGAGGTTTGATATTAGAATTCCGGTACAGAAAGTTTTTCAGTAGTAGAATCGCTTATTTCTCAGGAATACTTACTTACTTCTACCAGAATCGGTGTTTATTATTCGATCAGATCAGAGCATGATCACAATAACATTTCTTTCTTAATTACAATTTTATTTCGTGGCTTGAAGTTGAGTGCAAATAGTTTTTAGTTACACCATATCGAGACAAAGGTGTAAGTTGGTGTATACATCGACGCGCAGTAAGAAAGGAATATTCTTGCCAAATCTCATAGAATTCTATCAACGCGTTTGTTTGGCCGTAAATGCATTACATACAGACAGACGAAAGAAAATCCGAGTTATAACATAGAACTCACTGCGTTCGGTCAATTATCGTTATTCAAAAATTGCATTCAATCTCTATTCTCATTAATTAATTCTTCATATCTTGTAAAATTCGTTCAATAATAAGAAATATTGCCATTCAATCTAAATTAGTGTATAAGCCAGCAGTGTATTATATTGTAACATAACATAGGCCTGCATGAATAAAGAGAACTCTAATCTAATCTAATCTAATCCGTAATCCCTACGCTGTATGTTCTCTTTTCAACTGCAAATGTCTTCTATTGAATTCTTCAATGTTGTTTTCCATCACGAACTGCTTATTATTAAATCCCTTTTTTCTTTTAGAAAAAAACGACTAGCAGTCAGATATTTTTACAATAAATGAATAAATCACTCACTGGACAACGAGATCTTTCGGCAGTTCCGCCATATTCTTGGTTGTCTTCTATTGCTATACTTTTTAGTACGGTATATTGTCTGAGTCTCTCCCCCTCCTACAAGCTCCTTCTTTTGTAATAGTATGTAGGCCTAACTTTCACCATTGTCCACGGCCGTGCTCTCTCTCTCGAAACTCACTCCTTCCTTGTCGAAGTATTTTCGCGCCTTTTTGAGTTGCGTTTGCCTTTTGCTATATAGTTATTGGACTTGATCTTCTTGTCTAATGCAGTCGCAAGCTTGCAAGGGTTAGTTTCAGTTCATCACGTATTGAATACAGAGTACATTTCCTGTTTCCAGTGTTTTATCCAGGCATTTATTTGTTTTGAAGTCACGTGATCTTCTATCATCAATGTAAGTACACAATAATATTACTAAATTTATGGAAGTTTGAATCAGTTAGACTGATAAAAGTATAATTAAGCCTACTATAGGGTAGCTTGGAGAAAATAATATACATTATTATATTATATATGTAGCTTGTGTTTTATTTTTCTCTATAAGGGTGGGTTTAGTTGATTTATTTTGGTTGACCAGTTGAATTCTACCTATCCTGAATACACATTATAGTTATAGTAAGCTGTAATATATGACCTACAGCTTGAACCTCCTTATTTTCCCCCAGTCATAAATAGCCCACAAATTTGGGTTGGGTTATAAATAATTATAATTATAAATAATTATAATAACCAACCCAAATTTGTGGGCTAAATTATAATTTATAACCCAACCCAAATTTGTGGGCTATTGTATGACTGGGGGATAATAAGGAGGTTCAAGCTAAAAATAAATAATTAGACACTAAATTATTTAGTCTCTTATTTCCATCGGTATAAGAGTATCAGAGCCTATAATTTTTTTTCAAATGTTCAGCGTTTCAAAATCTTTTCAAATCACTAACTTTAAAATTATTTTTTCCGAATTCAATCCTAAATCCAAACACCTAGTACAATATTTTTTTTTGCCGTACCTATAAATTCCACTAAATGGAACCGAACTTAGCACTTAGAACAAAAATGATTCACATACATAATCTCTTATTTAATAGAGTTTTTTGGAAATTGCAAAAAATCAAAGGTTACATTATGAATTCATCAGACATACTTGATCCCTTTGAGAATACTTTGATTTTATTCTTCAACTGAAGTATTTTTTTCATTGTTCAAAGGAGACGTATGTCGCGTCATGCGCCGATAAAGCTTCGGAAGGGCGCACAATCATGAGTATCATGGGGAAGCTGGTGACCCTTCCTCACCATCCAAAGCAAGGACGACCATAAGAGAGAGAAAAACCTTTCAAGGACCTTCTGATAACTGAAGTTATGATTGGTAAGATTTCAGCTAATTTCTCTTTTGAAGTTCACTGTGTAGCTTGCTTTATATTTTTTAAACAACTCTAATTTTGCAATATCAATATCAGTCGGACAAAATCCCACTTGAATAGAAAATTCTACTTCACTGTATGACTCAAAAACTTTATTTCGCCATTAAACATGACATCCACAAACACCGTGGTTGAGTGGACATTACTGTCCAAACTTCGCCACGTCATTAAAATGAAAAAGTCATTCTATTCTATTTAATAAAAAAAGAAGGCATTCCATCCAGGATTTGCAATATTGAATCTCTAAGTTGATTTTTTTCAATTTGGGAGGTGGTCATTATAATACTGATCATTAATTAGTATTGGAAATATCAATTGATTTGTAGTAAGCTACAAGTCTGTGATTAACACTCCACATAGCTTTGAAACAGTTTGTCCTATTGATTTAAGGTTCTCACCATTCACTTCATATTGAAATTCCGTATTGGAATAGAATAGAATCGTTACCTTCATTTCAACCTCCGAGGGCGGGGCCCACTTGCTTTGCGGTAGCAAGTTAAGTGATAGGCCTATCATGCATAACAAGACCAGCTTTCAATTTCCAATAAAGAAATACTATATGGAAAACTAGAGATAACTTTGGACTTTTATCCAAATATATTTCATTCTATTTCGAGTTTCTAGAATATCAAGGTGTTAGGCCTACTAATTGTAGGGCACCGTTAATTCTACATAATAAAAAGCATGATTCCATTACTGAATAATGGATATTTTTTGGAAATACATTAATATTACAATTTTCTTATAACATGCTCAGAAGATTCACTTTTTCCTCTCAAATTATTTCACCCAGACTTCTTATCGGTTTTTCTAAACACTTTCCTGTTCATGTTTTACTAAAATCTGCCTATTACATGATAAACCATGATTTATAAAACATTCTTCCTCCTCATCTTATCTTTCCAGCCGATCCCACCTAGAAAAAGTAGTTTTGTTCATACATTGTTTGTCCTTTATACTTTTCTTTCGCATTGTAATGAGTAATGTGTGATAGGATTAGTGTTCTCATAAATTTTATTGTTACAGCAGCTGCTACAAACCGGTGCTGGCCGAAGGCAGAATTGAAGCAGGTCTAGTTGAAAGCGGCTACGTGGCTTGCACAAGCCCAATCCAAGTTGGACAAAATGTAAGCATTAATCTTACAATTCAATTTTTCTTGAAAAACAGCATTGGAATCATGTATAACACGACAATCTTCCCATTCGAAAAAAAGAGCTTGGATTCAATATCACTGAGCCAAGATAGCAGACCAAATTTGTAATGTCATGATTGAGTATAGGAACTTTTATATTAGCACGATCCCCTACGTCCGACCATCAAATCACCTCTATGAAAAGTATCAAGCCGTTTTCAAACTTTTTACTCACTCTGTATTGAGCTGTTTCCTGAATAAGCATCTTTCACCCAAGGTTATTAAAAAGAAGGTTGTTCCATAACTGCCTGATATTGGGACGAAATGAAAATCGGGTGGGTAGAGTAAACTTTTGGCCGGGACAAAAGGTTCACAAGTAACAAGCTTTAATAGTGTTATATTATTAACAATAGTTTAACACATTCAGAAATCAGACCACAGTAGCACTACAGAACTGAGACACTGCTGCCGCTCGGCTGTCGCACGGATATGTGTGTTCTCCTACTATCATCACCGTGTCGCGGACGTAGCTCGGCCGTACCTCGGCACGGGCTCGGTGCGGTTATATGTGTCCCGGCCTTTTAAAGTGCTACAGATCAGAAATTCTAGTACCGTGCGCATGCACTTGTCTTTTCAGCAAGACAATAATATCATTTATGTTGTAATCTTGTTACACTTCTCAAAATAGAACACTTCACTTGGTTTCTACTTGGACTGAATCTAATAAATAGATCTGATTTCAACATTACAGAAACATGATATTATTAATAAAACATTGGTAAAAATGTAAAACTCAATTGATCAATAATTTTTTTATTAAAGCAACCTTGTGGATGTTATGAGCCATGAAAGCTCAATATGATTAATATTTTCAATGCGCCAGTCGTGATCTCAAATGTAGTCGGGATCTCTGATCTGTACTATTTTTCGGGTTCCCCATCACTTTCAGTTTCCTCAAATCGGAATAACCTTGTTTTTAATAACCTTGTCTTTCATGAACCAACAATTTTTTATTGGGTACTCTAGCTATAACTTCATTCTGGAGGGAATGTTGATTGGCATGATTGTGTAAAACTTACCCAAGACTCAGGAATTGTTATCAAATGATCAAAATAGAGAGACTAAACACTGATTCAGATGTGCTATGGTTTGACTATTTTGTCTTCTTCCGATCGGGATTTCTGAAATTTGAGCCACTTTAACACAATCACCGCCATTCAACGTTTTCTTCAGAATCTGATTCTCTACAACTTCTATCAATAAAAAATACAAGTTTATGATTTCATATCCAATTATAACCATTAAGTATTAATAAAACAAATTGATCAAATATTTTCTGCTTTGAATTAGTTTATTTCTGATTTTTTTATTATTTTCATTTTTTCCAGGAATCAGCCATCAACACCAGCTACAATAACAATATTCGACATCGATTGTGAAGATGAACCTCTCGAATAGATAAGAATATAATAGTAGTGACAGAAAAGATCATAAAACGTGCCTACATGTTCAATTTACTGATATCATAAACAATAAATTAGTAATTGATTATAATTACGGTTTTTAATTGAATAATCAATCCCTGAAACCTCAATATTGTTGAAAATATTAATTGAAATTTACAAAATTGCAAAAATGTAGTCTATTTATAATATATTTTTTTAAATTGTGTAATGAGGGTACAGTTACACTATGAGCAAGTTTGCTCATATAAGCGCTTTCAAGCTGGTAGTGAAAACTTACAGGTAAAAACAGAATCTGGTAACATGCATAGAAACACCTCATGACATGCACAGAGAGAATAGAAATGATCCATGAATAATGCAGAGTTAGTACCATTCTCTCCGAGCACATCATAACGTGTTTCATCCATTTGAAAAAAAAATTTCACCTGTAAGTTGGCACTAGGTACTAGCTTGAAAGTGCTTATTTGAGCAAGCTTGCACATAGTATAACTGTACCCTTATGTTCTCACAATATTGTAAAATAGTGTCAAAAATTTTTGTACAAAATTGTGGAATAATTTTCTCACAATACTGTGGAATAATTTTCTCACAATATTATGAGATAATTTTTCCACAATGTTTTGTGGAAATATTCGGTTCAATATCAATATTGTGTTAATATATTTCAATATTTCAGGAAAATATCTTCCCAACATCAACCAATATTTTCAAATATCGTAGGAAAAATATTGAAGGTTTCATAAAGATATTGTCAGAGTATTCTGACAACATTGACCAACATTTACAACACATTGAACAATGTTGTGATAATTTTTGTCACAATATTGAGACAATATTTTTTAAAAAATCTTGTCTCAATATTGTGACAATATTTTCCAATATTTTGTCAAAATATCTTAGCAATATTTACCAACATTGCTATAATATTTTCAAAAAAATATAAAAGGTTTCATAAAGATATTGTCAGAGTATTCTGACAACATTGACCTACATTTACAACACATTGAACAATGTTGTGATAATTTTTGTCACAATATTGAGACAATATTTTTTAAAAAATGTTGTCTCAATATTGTGACAATATTTTCCAATATTTTTTCAAAATATCTTAGCAATATTTACCAACATTGCTATAATATTTTCAAAAAAATATAAAATGTTTCATAAAGATATTGTCAGAGTATTTTGACAACATTGACCAACATTTACAATATATTTAACAATATTGGGAAAACATTCCTTCCAATATTATGACAATATTGTTTTGCTACTTGGGATATTGTGATTAACAATAGGTAATATATTGTGATAACAAAAAGTATATTTGTGATTAACAAATATAAAAATAGTCACTATAACAAACAATATATAGTTTGTATTCAATATAGAGTTGTAGATTCCTAAATGGAAAACATCAGATTTCTAGAATTTAATTGAAATCTATTAATTTCTTCATGACATCATTTCTACATGAAAATGAGGAAATAAAATCTTTTAAATTTGATCCCAGTTCAAATGGCTGGAATTTGTGTTCTGACAAGCTATAGTAAGAAAATTTAGCTGAGCCTTTTTGAATAGAATATCAGTTATTTCTTCAGCACCTTAAAATATTTCAATTACAATATTTAAAAACACATTTGAAACATTATGGTCATGAAATTCAAGGAGATCATTTCAATGGAAATTAATTTCATAGAAGGGAAATATTTATAGGATTAATCTTGCGAATTTCTATTATAATCCATATTAATAACCTGTCAGAATTATTAAGACTTGATCAATAAAATTAAGTTGTGAGACCTGAATAGTAGTAATGATGGCTAATACTTTTGTGGGATGTTACTTCTCATATATTATAGTGATAATTGATCAATAATTTTGTAGATTGACATCTATTTCTCAATTTCTATTATAATCCATATTAATAACTTGAGAGAAATTCTTTGAGTTGAGCTGTATCACAGATCGGTTTAGACTACGGCTGCATTTACAGGAAGTTGTAATGAGGTGTACACTGTACAGGTACTATAGTGAGATTCACGTTACATGATTAACATTGGTTTGCTATCCTTCACTGTCATTACAAAAAACAGATTACTCCATCCTTTTCTGCGCCGTTGCCAACTCATTTGTAGGCTATGACGAAACATAAAAACTACCAAATTATTATTGTCAATTATTATTATAAGAATTTATTTTTAAATCATTGAGAGGTATATTATTTTGACGAATAAAATATAATTTATCATTAACAAGAATCAACAATAATTATTATATAATATAATTTAACAATTATGCCATATAAGCAATAAACAATTAAGCCTGATATAAGAATTATATCAGATATACCAGGATGATTTGAATCATAGCTATCTACTGAAGAAGGCAGTGGAAATATGAAACTTGGCAACTCTGCCGTCCTATCATTTCTATTGACTTTATAACTAGAAACTAGAGTTATAGTTTAAAACTAGAATAGTTTAAGTAATATTCGAAAATGAGCATATCAATAATAATACAGCACAAGTACGACATACTTTGATATAGGAATAATTTAGCAATTAAAACAATTCAGCGATTGATTTGAATTTTTATTCACAACATTTAAATGGATTTTTTCACAACATTTAATGGCAACATTACAGTTTTTCAAAGTTATAGCTGGAAATTGAGAATGTATCTTAAGTTATTCCAGTGACAGATACTATACCATTGAAAACATCTGATAACGTATTAACTTGAGATAGATAAAAATAAAATTTGGACACTTGAAAATAGCATTTACCAAAACCAGTGGTGTTTTAGAAAAAATAAAGGGTACTAGTTTTCTAATAGTAAATATCAAGTACTAGTAGTAGCCCTATATAAAAAGTAGTAAAATAGTAGTAGTAGTAGTAGTAGTAGTAAATAAAAAAATATCACATTTGTCAAACAAGGTGAACTAACAACACTAAAATTGGAACTTATCAGTCTGGACAAAGTTCAAATTAAAATGCAATGTTTAAATTGCGTGTAAGTTATAAAACAACAGTTCATTCATCCATACAATTATGAGATTTTTTAGTAGAAAAACAGCGGTTTTCTTAAATAAAATTTGACAAAAATAAAAATAATGACTTCCATAATGTAATATTAAAAATTATATACATTGACAATAAATAATCATGAAGACGATGATGATGATAAAACATGATAAAAAAATTTAAGTAAATAATAATATTTTATTTAATGTTCTCTTCTTTTGTCAATAAAAAAGTAGCCTTGTATATTCTAACTAATAATAATTTACTACTCACAAATCTTTTGTACATGAGCAGGAGCTAAAAAAACACACGCAAACACATTCACACCATCATTTAAGAAAATTAAATAATTAAACATGGAACAGTCTATATATTTAAAGAGAATATAACAGAATATAACCAATAGATGTATTTGAAATAGAATATAACTAATAGGTAGCAATTTAATATCTTGATAAATTAATAGAATATTTGTTGAATTATGAAATACTACAGTTATGAGATATAGGATATATCAAACAAGATAGAAACACACATAGACTGCAATACACAGTTTCATAGACATCAAGCATCACATCAAGATAAAGTGTTTTGAAGCTGTTAAAAGAGTTGTATGTTGGTAGTACATACGCCATTTTGTCAGGAAACTCTTTCACTCTGTTTGGTCAATAGGAGATTTATTCGGCATCTTGAACAGTACCATTAAACAGTTTATCGGTGAGTATTTGCACGAAGCGTGCTAAATCCGAACATGGCTGAAACACAAAAATAATTCCTTGAGATTGAACCACAGTTAAAGAGCAGAAATATGTTAAAAGTCAAATTCAATTTCAGGTTTAAAATATGTAAATTAAATTATAGTGATAAATAAGAAGACACTGAACTATATATTCTCATTCTCACTAATAATAGTTATTTGTATATCTAGAGTGAAAAGTGATGTTTTTTCTCCCTGAGGAAAAAGTTTGAAGCTCGAGGCGGAGCCGAGGGCAACAATTTTCCTAAGGGAGAAAAAACATTTTTCACTCGTGATATACACAACATTTTTCCTCCACCTACATTTTTATAAAAACTGAAAATAAAATACTTTTTAAAAACGTACGTGACCAAACAATGTGTTACAACATAATCTAAAAAGTAAACAGAAACAGCTGGCTTGTAATCACAGTTCTCCGCCGACAGCGACTATCTGTCGGCAAAAGTAGTAACAACAATGGCCGCCACAACTACGGCTATGATGAAGTTCCCGTTTCAAATTTGATTAGTTAATAAGGAATATTCGTTGGCTGGTATTTTGAATAGCATGGGATATAAAAAATATTTATACATTTTTTTAGTATAGTGATATGAGGTTTGTAATAATTTTAGTATACAAACATATATTTCATAAGTTGATCAAATCTGGTTGAGGTATTGAATTTAGTTAGCTCAATGACTGACTACTCTATATGCTTCCTCATCTGAGCTTAGACCTTCTTACCTATTACAATGTCAGTTTTTAAAATAGAGATGCTTCCCATGTTATTTAAATGGAGTCACTTTTCCTCCCTAGGGAGTTTTTCTGTTTTTTACTACCGAGAGCGAAAAAGTGACACTTTAGTATTATGTTTCAGGGAGTAAAGTGAGTAGTGAGACAGTAGGTGGAGGAAAAGGTTATAAAATATGATGAGACGAAGTGTGGATACTAATATCTTACTCTCCTTGTTATTATGAAAAAGAGCTCTACTACAGAGTGTTAACGTCACTCACTGACTAGTCAGCTTTCAGCTTATAGACTCGCTCAATGTAATCGAAGTTTTAGAACCAATTATTCGGGAAGCCTTGTAAATTATGGGTATCAACTTCACAGCATAATTAAACAGTAAGAGCGAAAACATAGTGGAGCGGCGAAAGTAGAGGGTATCAGAGAAGGTAGCTGAGACCTGTTGAAAAGTAATTTATATATTCATATGGTTCAGAACATAGTGGAGCGGCGAAGGTAGGGTAGAAGGTAGAAGGAAGTGGAGACATTTAGATACATGCATTATTTAACACTTGCAGCTACATCTTCTCTGATTCACTCTACCTTCGACCATACAGATAGAATATCTATATTTTCTCTATGCTTCGACTCTCCAGTATGTTTTGACCTATCTGTGAGTATCCCATCCAACCATAACACTTCAATTGTTTTTTATCGTTCATCAGGAGACCACAGGTTCTCATTTCTTGGCAAAGTAAAAGATACCCTTGAATATAATTTTCGTAGAAACTACGATTATTTCACTACTGGATTTATTTAATTTTCATCTCTGCAACACTCTACCTTCACAGCTCCACTATGTTTTGTACCTAAGAGAAACTAGATTAGAAGGCAGAACGCAGACCATTTTGTTGAGGAATAGTTTAATAGCTAATGAAATGAATAAATTATATAAAATATACAGATAAGCTACAAATTCATATTCAATTCATAGTATAATCCAACAATACTTGCAAATGACAGTCACGACGAAATAGCGTAAATTAATCAACTATGAAATAGAAAAATTCAAAATAATAATAATATTGTAACAAAAACTATAATGGAACAACATTAAAAACGATTAACCAAATCAAATTGAGAATACTTACTGAGGGTGGGTATGTTTCTTTGCAAATCCTCAAGTTTTCTCTCAATCTATTTTCAGGTAGTTGACACTCTTCAATAGCTTGGTTATCATCATCAACAATATCAATAAGCGCACCCAAAAGTGTCTCCACAAGATATTCCTCGTTAATTTCCACAGCTTTGTCGATCCTCTTCAGAAGAATAGCAACAACTCCTACAGCACGAATATCACCTAAAAAAAGAAAAATATTTAGATAAGATATATTTTATACCCTGAGTACGGCAACATAAATTCATTTTTGAATTGATTTTCACTCAAACGTTAGTCGAATTATAGCGTACTGAGAAAATTACCATTTGAAAGGGTTGGATCTTAAGTTTACTTCGGTTTCTATTGCTCCATCAGTTCCGCTTCAAAATAAATGTAGTCAGAATCTCAATCTTACATTCTTAGCGGCTTTTTGCGGTTGATTAATGAAGCAATTACTCCACATTCCAGAAAAGCAATTAGGAAATCTTAAAATGAAAATTGTAGTTATTGTGTTTTATTCAAAGAAAGTTATGTTACCCCGAACGTTGCACATGAAATCGCACAATTAAGCCTTGAAATAACACAGTGACAGGAATGAACAAGTGAATGTGGAACAGTTTGTAACATATAGTACTAGTGAACTATGATAATAGAAGGACCAATAAATTAAGTAACGACTAGAAACAGGACCAATTATTGTGACCCATGGAAAGGCTATACAATATTTCCTTCCAAGTATCACCGCTGTAGTTCAAGATAAAAAGAGTTTGTAATAGGTAAACCTACTCAAATGAGTAAAGCTTCTATATAGTTGTATCTAGAAATCTTGAGCTATTATTTTACGTTAACTTTGCATCACAAAAATAATAAATTTGTTTTAATTATTGAAGTTTGAAATTTCATTAACAAAAATGAGAATAGGTAAACCATCCTTGGTAAATTAAGAAAAATTTCAAGTTAATCAGTTTAGTAGTTCAGACGTGATGATGCGTCAATCGTGCATTTCGTATCCTGTACATTTATAAGCCTATTCCTTTCTTTATACTGTATATATAGCCTAAGATATAGAAGAAAAATAAAAAGATAGAAGAAGAAAAAAGATAAAACCATTATTTTATCTATGACCACTCTCAAACAAAGTATAACAAAACTGGAAACATGACGAATTGAAAACTTGACAAACAAAAAACTTGAAGAACTTAGAATAGGCCGATAACCATCCTCGGTAAATTAAGAGCCAAAATGCAAAATTTCAAGTTAATCAGTTCAATAGTTCAGACGTGATGATGTGTTCATTCGTGATTTATGTATTTCCTATTCCATACATGTAAAAGTCAGTTATTTCCTTTAATTATATATTGAATTTGTCTACCGAAAGCATTGCTTTACAATATAATGGAATGAATAATACAAAGATAATTCATGCTTTAAAATTTCTGACAAAATCGTTTAGTGTGAGATAATTTATTTACCAGTAATGTGGACAATTGTCGCAGAACTAAATAGTTGAGACTGGTTTTTAGGCTGAATTTTTTTAGAATTATAGGTGATAAACCAGGCAGTGAGCATATTTGTCAGAGAGATATTTGAGAGCACTTGTATAGATTAGCATAAAAACTTGGTTTTTTAGATATTTCAATGTGTGTACAGCTGTGTATTTGCAAATATTTGTACATAATGAGTTAGAACAGGAAACTGGTGCTTCAAACTCAACAACATATTATGTCTTGTATTACTATAATAATAATAATAATTAGAGAGTGAATTCAAATTAGAAATTGAGTTTCTATTTTATTTTCTACAACTTTGTGAGCCTCACCTTTCAATGATCGGCAGTCAGTAAAGGCATTACCCACGAAGAACGCGAACTTGATGACAATGTCCACACTCTCTGCTCTCAGCCCTCTCCGAAGAAATTCTGGTCCTCCATTTTGAACGAAAAATTTCATGGCTTCAGGATGTCCACGTACGATAGCTGTAAACATTCATTAAATTGGAATTTCACATTGAAATACAAATATTTACAAACGTTAGAAAGTAATTAACATTAAAGCACAAACCCCAAACTTCATAAAATGGTTTCAGTGCATACTAAAAGATTAAACCGTTTTTTAGCAGTCGTTAGGTCATGTCAGAGGCCCTGTAATTGATCAGTTGCGACCTGAAAACTCTGACACCAGACCTGAGCCAGCCAGGTCACTCGATATTATTAATATTATTATTATTATACCGTTTTTTTCAACTATATTTAACGACACTACAGTCATCTTTGAATATTAGTTATTGAAACTAACACTCACTGTGGAGCTCTTTCAAATTTTTAAAAATCAATTCTCAACACTGCTGTCTTCATCTCGTTGTCATTGGTAGATACCAAGTTGAACTTGCAAAATCTTGTTGTTCAGGAGCTGAACTCAACACACTAGAGCAATATGAAATCTACAAACATATAAAAACAGATTCACTAAACATCTTAAACGAGCAACTAGACTTCAAGTCCCATAAACTTTTTGATTCTATAATAAATTCAAATGAAACCGTCAACAAAACCGATACAAACCGACCGCTCACTACCTACCAATGACAACGAGATGAAGACAGCAGTGTTGAGAATGGATTCTAACTCCACACTGAGTACTAGTTTTAATAACTAATATTCAAAGATATTGGACTGTAGTGTCGTTAAAAATAGTTCAAAACGGTTTATTACTTGAAGTTCGTCATGGATAATGAAATAGATGAAAAGATTAAAGACGGAAGACTGCAGTGAACTAGAACTGGGCGAACCTCGATCCTTACCAAGGACAATGGAATCTAAATTCTATCATAATACAGTTCAACTATCATGATACTTTTTACCGTGGCGAATTCAATAAATAAGATTAATAACAAAATCAGAAAAGCAGAAAGGAATAACACAAACTATTTAAAATGAAAAAATGAATGGGTGTAAAGAAAGTCAGATCTTGTTTATTCATGAGTAATTCGTTAGATAATGTTATTATCTACAATGGGTGAACTGAATAAATATCATATACTGTAGTAAGTTATAAGTTGTGGGCTAAGTTCTAATAACAGTTAATGCTGGGGTTTCAATTTTGTTGATCTTTAATAGTAAAGCTGGGTTTTCGTTTGTGCGTAAATGCCGTCGTCGACCACGACAGGGAGAGAATCTCAGATTGGGTAGATTTCAATTTGTCTACATAACCTAAAATATTATGTTGAATTATATTTTAATGGGTCAGGTTGAACTTATACTTTTTATACTTTTAAATGACAATATGTTGATATTATTAGAAATGTTCAATTCTTTAATAATAAAGAGAAATAATGAAAAGTTATTAGATCAGCTGTTTTAGCACACTTGAAATTTGGACAATATGAATGTCAACAATGCTTGTCGTCGTCGAATGCGGAAATTTACGCATAAACGAACACCTTAACTTGGAAAATTTATTAGGCACACTATCATCAATAGATCACTAATAAAATAACTTGTTAAACTAGTAATTGTAACTATGAAGAATTAACTAAGGAGTAGGTTAGTAATTTCCATCATAGTGCCTGATAATTGATTTTTAATTATCATTTCGATGATTGGCAGAACAATGAATATTAAACAATACCAGGTTTATCATAACTTGCAGCTTTACTCATTTCACCAACATATCGATAAGTAGAGTTTACAATCATAACTGAAAATGGTTGTTTATTTATGAAAAATTAAACTTGAATTTGATAAAGAATCGATTGAACCATGATTATTTCAACGCAATAGTAACCAGGCAAAATCCTAACGAAACACTGAGGTTCTTGTAGTATTCACTAGAGCAGAGCATACTAGATTTGGACTCGGAATTTTCAGCAATTGCCTCTATGTGCGAGTTTACTAGGAGAGAAGACTTTCGTGAGTAGTCCGCACTAGACAGAATCTACTATTTTTCACTCGCATGGTTCATTATTAGATATAGATAGAAATTATGTTTATATCACTCTATGAGAAGAACACGTCGTGTTTTGAAAAATAAAAGCAAGGATAACTAATTAATTCGCTAAAAAACTATTGAGTAGACCTGAAAAACACACATTACAAAGTTGAACAACTAGAGTTTTGAATAAAGAGATATTTACAAGATATTGCAGACATGGCATGTTTCATCTCCGTATCAGTATCAATCTGTTTAATAAGACTCGGCAATAATCCAGCCGAGTATGCAGCGTCTTGAGCCGGATAATTGTTTTGGGTTATTTCTGCAATTAAACGGCAGGCCTTCAACCGTAGGCCTACATACGGCCCTTTGATGTAAGCTAGACATACATTCAAACCACCTTTCCGCAGGAATTCTGAAAAGTGAAGTTACAAGTTGGATTATTACGGAAAAATGCATGAATGTATTTAGCATCAAATAAACATCATAATAAGCATCATAAGCATCAAAATAAACATAATAAACTTTACTTATACACTGTAATCTGTACAATCAACACTTCAATTTTGAGACCAGGTTTCTTCTAATCAAAATATGAGTTCTTTAAGTTTGAAATATTATATTCGTACATGTTTTTGTGAATGTGCATTGATTGCGATATTTTTATAATTGAAACTTCAAATTCCTCATTGATATATGTTATGGATCATTTCGAACATTAAAATGCTGGACATTATTGGCTAGAAAATATAATGATCGAATCATGAAGTAGGCTAAATCCATTTTGAGCTTGAAGGAAAACTAAAATTTAAATATTTTGGCAAAAGCCAAACAGTGGATGCATGACAATCTGTTGCATGTCAATTTACTAGTCAAAATACAAATTATTCAAAACTAGGAAATATTCAAAAGTGAGAACCATTCAGTATTAATATAACATTAAATGAATGGGTAAGTAGGTTAAGATTTGTGGTTTTGAATAGTTCTTATATCCTATTTTGGCTAGTAAATTTACTTAAGACAGTGTAGTGCGTAAATGCATCCACTGTAAGCACAGCCTAATACCACAGAAAATAGTGATTTGAAAATAATAGCAAAATTCATCTAGGTGAACGGTTTTTGCGCATTTTCACAAATAATCATATATAAACCATAATTTTTGTAGATGTCGTCCGAGCCTTGAAAGGAGAAACGAGAGCACAAAGATCACTTATAATACACCATCATAAACTTGATGCTTCAGTGAGTAATTTGATTTGTGTGAATCATTTTTAAAATAAATACAATTATTTGAAATTCGGTTTTTCTCCTTGAATCATTCTCTAGTTTGAACATTTCATGTTCTCTATGGATAATCAATCGACTATGCTCTTTAAATAGGAAGATAAACTAACTTCTCCAGGAGAACTTCCAATAGCTAAGTTAAGCTTTTCAATAGACCAAGACTTTGAGGGACATTACATCATGTAGGAGATATTCAACAAAAAGATACCTCATGAGAATTTACCACTATTTGACTCCTAAATCTCTTGTTATTTTCATGCATGAAACTTGAATGACTTTTAAATGAATAAGATTATTTTATAATTGAATAAATACCATATTTTAATTTTTTAGTGAAGAACCCGTACTCCACATAGAACCAATAAATTCAAGAATAGTAAATAAAAGCTGACAGAGCAGATTACTCACCGATCAGACCTACTTCAGCATCGCTCACCGCATCAATCAATACCTCCATTATATTTTCACTCAACATCACTTCCGAATCTTCAGGTATAAGTTTCAAAAGCTCCAGGCATTTCTGCACAGTTTCCTTAACTTCACACCCATTCAGGTATTTCGCCATTTTATCAGCGCTGTAACAAGAGTATGATATGACTTTTTGTGTAGTTGAGAAGTTGATATTGTGGTAATTATTCATATTGAATGAAAAAGACTAAGAAATTGTCAAAAAACAACTGATTTATTGATAATTAGAAAGACCGGTTTCGGTTATTACACCATTGTCAATCTCTGATAAACAGTTTATCATTTAACAATTTAATTATCAATAAATCAGTGGTTTTTTGACAATTTCTTAGTCAATTTCATTCAAGTATGATATGAGATTTAGTTACAAAACAAGGTGGGTCAATTAAAAGGTACGATATACAGCATTTTCGAGTAGGGTGGCTGAGGCACCCAGGAGTTGAGGCATGAGTATAAATGTGCTCTGATATAGCATCTCCACGATGAAGAGTAATTAAGAATGAAATGGAATAGTCATGAAAAATGAGCGTCTTTCAGCTATAATCCTGCATGGAGGTAATTTTAGAATAACCTAGTTCCGAAAATGCCTCATGGCATGTATAAAGTAAAATAATAGTTATTTTTTATTAGATTTACTACTACCCTTTATTCTATTAGAAAATCTATCAAGAAGCCCTGTAAAAAATAAATCAATAATCATGTATATTTGCTCTACCTATTGATGTGCTATATCTTATTAACCTATTGATGTGCTCAAGTTTTGGAACTCAAATGTTTTTAAGGAACAATTAATAAGAATACATCTGTGATGCAGTAGTTTAATTCGAGAGAATCGGTGCTCTAAGTACTCTGGGTCCTGAAAGCCCTGTTCTTACCGAGTTTAAAATATTGTAATTATCGACAAATTCCTTATTCCATTCTTCATGAATATTGAATTCTTCCATATTCTTCAAGAATAGCAATAAACGTTATACATAATATTATAGGTTACATTGCTGATTATTGAATTAGGCTACTAACTCTATGGATGACCATGCTTGAGAACAATGAATGATGGGTATTGTGGTTTAATTTAAATTTCGCGGATATGCAATGCTGAAAATGTTGAATTCCTTGTACAACAGCACTGAAAAATCTATAACTTTTTCTAGTGCTGCCTTAGAGATGTGTCCCCGCTGCTATACAAGGAATACAATACAGATGTATTCTTATTAATTGTTACATGAAAAAATTTAAGGTTAATAAGTAGGTTACATATAATATAACCAACCTTCAGTGATGCTCTCAAGCATAGAGCTGTTGTGTCAGACATAAACTTTCTATGCTTGGCTATATCAGTAGCTTGGCTAAGGGTTAAAAAATAGTGGAGCGGCTAAGGCTGAGGGTTTCAGAGAGGATAGTTCAGAGTGTTAAAAAGTAATGAATGTATTCAAATGTGTCCGAACATAGTGGAGCGGCGAGGGTAAGATAGGAGGTAGATGGAAGCCAAGACATTGAGTAACATTATTTTCAACACTCACTATATTCGCCGCTGTACTATGATTTAATACTAAGGTGTGTTGCACACCGAAGAAATGTATTCAATTCACTTTCACAATGGATTCCGACAAAGCAGATGTGATTTTGCTGAGATGGTTGAAAAAGAGGATGCGAAACGAAAATACATGTTTATTTACATAAATAAATAGTACTGGGTTCATTCCTTCAACAGGGATCGGCACTGTAATAACTGGATGCATATTACTCTCAATCTCAATGGTGATCCTGAAAATTTCAAGATTTTTCATCTCGAGGCCTTTTTTTGGTCATCTGTTGGATCATCCATTATTTGATTTCATTGAAACTGTGTTTCAATCGAACTCAGAGTTAATGTCTCTAATAAACTGCTCTGGGTTAATTTTGTCCATTGATTTCACTGCAACTGAATTTTACGTTTTATGAAACGGGTTTCTTTGATGTGCATTGCGCCCGCACATAATACTCGGCTATTTGAAACGAAGAGCTCTCTGAGTTACAAATGAGCAATGACAACAAACTTTGAGGTTGAATTACGAGTTTTTAAGGAGGGAAGGTATTCAAATAGATTGGGCTTCCACCCCATAACAGAATACCAAGCACTGAGCAAAGCCACGATAGACAACGTTTGTGACCTCAAGTTCAACACATACAGTAGATTTCCAAAATTTTATTGTTGATGAATTTGAATGATTTATAATCCCGCTGGAGTGTTCAACAACACTGTGTTGTCAACTTTAATGCATAATTTGTCCGTTAGGATGGATAGTCTACTATAGTATTCCGATAGCAAAATCGCAGATAACGAGATGCTAATAGCTTGAATGAAAACAAGTAAGTTGATGACAATGTAACTCACATAGAATTTATCTCAAAGTTGGTAAATGTGAATGCTTCAAAGATGCCACTGTTTCCGGGGGTCATGTAGCCTAAGTGTGTGTGAGAATACACAATTATCCAATCTGAAACACAATAAACCACCTCCTCCCACCAAAGCTCAATTTGGAATCCCTCCAGCACTAGATCCCGCGAAAAAATGGAACTAGGAACCAAAAAAAGGACCCCGCACTAGGAACCGCAAAAAAATATGTTTTTATAGTACAGGTACACCCTTGTAGTAATTCAAGTACGGTAACTGTTTCTATCTACCTAGCAGCCTTCAACATTTTTTGTCATATTAAAAACTGTTCCAACCTTGCATGACATACTGTTGGGTAAAATGAAGAGGTATGGGATGAGTGGAGTTCGCCTGAAAACCATGGTGGATTACCTCTCCAATAAAATGAAGGTCACATCAGTGAATTGTGCGGTCAAGGGAGGTGATCTATGGAGTGCCGCAAGGATCGATTTTTGGTCCTCTGTTGTTCCTTGTGTTCATCAAAGACTTCAGTGTGCATGAAAGAGCCTTATCGTTTGCTGATGATACCACCCTACTGGCCCAGGATGAGAACCCCCAAACTGCTGTTGCCCAGTCAAATCTACTTGTAGAAGAGCCTAGCCAGTGGTTTAAATCAAACAAACTGTGTCTAAATGAGGGGAAAACACAGAACCTGGTGTGCACCTTAAGGCGAGGTCTGCAGGCTCGCGGCGGTCAAACTCTTGGGTTTTGTGATGGACCCCACTCTATCGTGGGAACGACATATTGGCATGCTGTGCAATCGACTGGCAAAGCAATGGCCAGGGTGACGTTTTTGATGCAAAAACTGAAGCGACATGTGCCTGCCAACTACTCAATTTCAGCCTACCATGCGCTGTTCCATAGTCATATAAGCTATGGAATAGTACTATGGGGCCATGCGGGTAGCTGTGAAAGGATTCTCCCACAGAAGAAAGTTCTAAGTGTCATCACGTCATCGCATTACATGGAGCACTGCTAGACTGTCGAAAGTACATGAATACTACCCCTTATAGACAGTAAAAATTTTCAACAGACTGCCGATTTGTGTTCGTGAACTGGAGTATGAGAAGTTTTGTAGGCTGGTACGTGAGAAACTACCCTCTATACTCAATGCGAAATGATGAAACCAGTGGACTTGTGGAATAGTTTGAGACTGTTTCATAATTTAGAATTGCAGTCCATCTACAGTCACGTGAAACGACCTATCTGTAGCCATCTCAAGTTATTTGTGTTTTATTTGTTTTTAACCATCCGGCAGTCGCGCTGTTGTAAAAAGTACAGCAGTGTCAGTTTTTTGCTGCACAAAATTATTGAATGGGGTGGTGTCAGTGAATGAGTGACCTATGCATTCCAAAACTCTCCCCCCATCACTCCACTGAGTTGCAGTATCAACCGAGCAATGGTTCAGTCTTTAGGTGCCATTTAGTCGCGACAGTGCATAAGTCGCACTGTGCATAAGATAGGGAAAGACTGTATATGGGGACTGTAAACGAACCAATAAAACAGACTTGATGGCTTTGCTTGATGTACCCTACTGGGCTATGAAATGATAATCATCAATATGTTCATAGGCGTGGTAAAATAATCCAAGGAGATGGAAAAAGTAATTATACAATTAATTAATACGTTTTGACAGTAAACAGAGTACATAACACTTGGAAAATTGGATGTTGTACAAAATACAGCACGCGACTGCTCTTGTGATCGAATAGGGCGCGACTGCCAAAGGTTAACTTTGACGAAGTCTGTCTGGCGACTGCCGGTCATGGACTAAATATACTAAATTACTAAACCATCAAACATTTTGTTTTTGTTTTTTTCTAAACCACCCCTCGTGGACTCTCTCGTTTAGATTCTTGAGATTAGGTAAAGTTGAATTTTGTCGCAATTGTTATGTTGTCTGTCTATCAACAGATCGATATATAGACAATGCAATTCATTCTTAGAATAATTAATTATGAATCATCAAAGTTATTAATCTGAAATATAAGATGATAAGCTATTATCATATTATTTGGACTATTTTGAATAGAAACCTTCAACAATCGTTGAAACATTTCATTTTCAAGAGGTATGCAAACCTTACATCACATTGCATAATAATATTACGCACTAGAATAAAAAGCATCCATAACCTACAAAGAACAAACTCTGATAATCACAAACCTCATCATTTTGGCAGATTGATTTGATCACTTGCACACGTAAAAGGACGTTTAAATTTGATTTTTAACTAAATCTTCCTTTCCGGATCCTATCTACTAGATTTCACAAATATTACTTATCTGTTATCTCTCAATTCAAATCACCTATCACCCTATCAGATTTTGATCAGACGAGGAGACGAGACAAGATAAAGCGTTTTACATTTTGGAATGGAAGTAGAACTCTGGTTCACACAGCAGCTTCTCTTTGTCTCAGAAATAAAGTAACGGCCAGCAACAGTCACAGTTATAACATAGTTAATCAAAAGTATTCTTTCAGTATCTATAGTGAGGTCCACGTTATAATGGCAGTGTACGATTTGCAATGGTGTTGCTATCCTTGTTTATCGTTCAACAAATGTGAAAGAGTTAGGGGTTAGGTTTTATTTAGGTTATATTTAATAATGTTTCATTAGGATAGGTTAGATTTTTGCTTTAAAATTGCAATATGCTAGAAGGGGCTAGGGTCTAGGTAGAGTTATGTTTTTGATGTTTCAAAGGTAAAAGGATTGGTTAGGGGCTTAGGATTTTGCTTTGAATCACATGTTTGTGAACATGTTCATTAAATGAACCACATGTTTGTGAACATGTTCATGAAATGAACCACATGTTTATGTTTTGTTCTTAAGATGACTAATAAATCTAAAGTATTAAATGTGAAAGGGGTAGAGGTTAGGTTTAATTTAGGTTATATATTTAATAATGTGTTATTAGGATAGGTTGGGTTTTTGCTTTGAAATTGCAATAAGCTAGAAGGGGCTAGGGTGCAGTTGGAGTTATGTTTTTTGATGTTTCAAATGTGAAAGGATAGATTAGGGGGTTAGGATTTTGCTTTGAAATCTAAATTATTCAATGTGAAGGGGTTAGGGGTTAGTGGTTAGGTTTTTTTTTATTATATTTAATAATGTTTCATAAGGTTAGGTTAGGTTTTTGCTTTAAAATTGCAATATGCTAGAGAGGGCTAGGGCCCAGGTAGAATTATGCTTTTTGATATTTCAAAGGTGAAAAAATAGGTTAGGATTTTGCTTTGAAATTGCAATATGCTGGAAGGGATTAGAGGTTTTTCAAATAGTTATGTTTATTGATGTTTTAAATGTGGAAGGGGAGGTTGAGGGTTCCTCGGTTTTTGTTTTGAAATGGCAATATGCTGACTTAGTTATAGAGTTTTTTAACATCAGTTAAATAACAACTGTTATATTTTATTAATTATATTTTTCAAAAGTACTCTTCCTTTTATCGAATAAAATGATTATATATTGATCATTATATTGGATTTAATGATAAATCATCATTGGATAATAATATCTTCATCAAATAAAATGACGATTGGCTCCAGTTACAGTGCTTGGTAACCATCATCACAAAGAACGTTACATTCAAAGAACTGACTGAATGGAACGGGAAAACCCCGTTGCTAACGCATGCGCGATACGGTGCTGTCTGAGACAGAGAGTGGTTTATGGTTCACACTGGTCGAGTAGAGTGGGCGAGCTACTCGACCTATAAGCTGCTGGTTGGTTTCAACTCGCCCTATAGGTCCACGTTATAATGGCTAGGTTTGATTGGCAATGGTATTGAGGCTATAGTGAGGTCCACGTTATAATGGAAATGAAGAAAGATAGCAGAACAACGTTGCCGATCCTCTGTCTAGTCAATGCCTTATATAGATGGCAGCTGATACAGGTTTATTATTGTAGTATTAACTATTCATTCTCATTAAAAATAATCAATTATATTTTATTAAACAAGAAATTATATTTTTAAATGATTTCATGATGAATTTTCATAATTGAAAATTATAGTTAGTATAGTGAGGTCTATGTTATAATGGCAGTGAAGAAAGATAGGAGAAAAACGTTGCCAAGTCTCTCCATTTTGCCACTGACTGTACACAGCTGTTACTCAATTAATTCCATTAAATGAATCTAATAATAATTATCATTTCCTTGATAAAATGATCAATTTAATGTAAAATTAATCAAAAAAATATATTGACGTGACAACGTCTTATAAATTGGTTTGCTGGGTGACACTTCAAGAAACTGTGTTATGTTCCCACATTATGTGCTCACAATGAGAGCGAGTGAGAGCGTTTGTTTTGGTTCACGGTCATCTGGAAAGAGCACGAATAGGAGCAGTGGCGAGCAACTCGAAGGCGTTCACCTGGAGAGAGAGTGAAACGGAGCAGTCAACCTGCACAGGCGCCGCAAGCAATCTCCTGCGACTGCACCTGCTTAGGTGAATAAGTGAATAGGTTATGTTGTAGTAATCACAATAATGCATAATCACATAATCATGCATAAGTGAATAGGTTATGTTGTAGTAATCACAATGTTGTGGTTCAGTGCAAGATTCTTTGTATAAATTAATGTTTTCAATATAATTCTTTGTATAAATAAATGTTTTAAATTGTTACTATTATTTCATCCTTCTTCCTACTATACGAATGAATATTCACATTAAAATTATTTTACCACTCAAAGTCGTTGTCACGTAAAACTTTCGCCCGTATACCGACTTTACAGGCAACCATGCAATTTTTTTTTCATAATTTGATTCAAAAATTTGCTTTCATAACTGAGATTGGATTTTTATTTTCATACAAACCTGAAATGGCAGCTAATTTAAAAAGCCATGATACAACAATCTGAATTTCAAAACAACAGAAATTTAGCTATTTGATAGGTATTCTATTCCAATTTCTTTTAAAAATAATAGAAAAATATAAATCTTATTAAAAAATAAGTAATTTCAATGGATTAATAATATTCTGAAATAACTTTTCAATATTATTTATACCGGTATGAGTAGGTCTAACCTACACAGGTAGGCTAACTGAAGCATGGATGAAATCTAGGATGGTTAGTTATCAACTTTTAAAATGTCATTTCAGGTATTTTAATTTGTGTTTCTCATACAGTAATGTTTAAAAATTATTTCATTGTTTCAAAAATACATTTTAAATCAATCAATTATATAAATCAATTATACATTTTAAATGAAGATTTAAGACTTGTGTACTCAAGTTTTTTGATAGAATGAAGAAAAAAAATGGCGGCTGAGAATATTGTTTGTTCAGTTTTGTACAGTCACTGTCAAAAGTAAATATAACATATTCTGGCAAATAGACAACATTGCAAAGCAAGAGAGAGATAGTGCTATCTGTTTTGTTGTATGATAGAAAAGGACAGCAACAGTATTGTCAATCGTACACTGCCATTATAATGTGGACCTCACTATAGTAGTAGTTAGTAGTAGTTGGTAGTAAGTATAGTCAGTTCAGATGATCTGGCAACAGAGCAAAGTGAGAAAGAGATAGTGCTATCTGCTTCGTTGAATGATAGACAAGGATACAGTCAGTTCCATGTTATAATGGCAGCATTTAATTAGCAATGGTATTGCTATCCTTGTCTTTCATTCAAAAAAGGGGATAGCGCTATCTCTTTCTCGCTTTGCTCTGTTGCCAGATCGTCTTTTAACAATGTACAATTAACAATCAATTAACAAAATATTTCATCTTAATTATGGAAATTCATTATGAAATAATTGAAAAATATAATTTCTTGCTTAATAAATAATATAATCGATTATTAGGATGAACCGTTAATATTACATCAATAAACCTGTATCTGCTACCGTCTACAGAGGGCATTGACAAGACAGAGGATCGGCAACGTTGTCTGCTATCTTTCTTCACTGCCATTATAACCTGGACCTCACTATAGCAATACCATTGCTAATCAAACACTGACATTATAACGTGGACCTCACTATAGGTTCGATACTCGAAGCTCGAACTCATTTATAATATCAAGTGACCTGGCTGGCATCAGAGTTTTTTCAGGTCGCACCTGATCAATATCAGTGCCTCTCACATGACCTAACGACTGTTATCAGGCCGCTGGGACCGACGATTACATCTGAAACACACGGGAGTGGCCCAAGTAAAATATTTTTCGCCCCACTTGGATGTAATGAGCTGGTTTACGTGCGTCATATGGAGGCCGAAAGTGATTGTTTTCTGACCAGGCCGGTAAAATTTTTACGGCCCTAGGGCTGTAAAATAACCTTGAAGTCAGCTGATTCTGATTTGATGTGAACATGTTTAAAAAATAGTTTATGAAACGGAATCAGTTTATGCTTCTAGAATTGAATAAAGTTTTTGCAATAAGATACTATCATTTTATTTGGATGAATGAAATACAAATGAGATATTATAAACTATTCAAATTCAATTTTCAGAGTATAATAGAATCTAACCTCAAACCTCCTAGTAAAGCGTTTATCACGGAACATGGTGGATAAACGGAATCATTTTATGCTTCTAGAATTCAATAAAGTATTCTGTAATAATATACTATCATTTTATTTAAATGAATAAAATACAGATAAGATTATAAACTATTCAAATAATTCGATTTTCATAGAAGGATAGAACTTCTAACCTAAACTTCCATTGACATTCAGATCACATCGGATTGGCCGAATTTCAAGTGTGCCAAAACAGCTGATCAAAAACTTTTTCAAGTGTGATAAACCAGCTGATCAAAAACTTTTTCAAGTGTGATAAACCAGCTGATCAAAAACTTTTCATTATTTGTGTTTATCATTCAATAATTAAAACATTTATAATAATATCATATTATTGTCATTTGGAAGAATAAAAAGTATAAACTCAACCTCTTACATAATTGAACATAATATTTTAGGTTATTTAGACAAATCAGAATAAAAAATAAAAATACTTGGACAATTTCTTGATATTCAGATTTGCTAGAGCTATGACCTTCCACTTTTGCTTTCGGAAGTGCTTATAATAGACAATGAGAATAATATTATTATTATTCTCATATATATATATTGTTTATTTTTCTGTGTGGCGAAAAATTACGTTCTCACCATGGGCAAAAATGTTTTTCCGGCTCTCAATCTTTTCTAGTCCTCGGCCTACGGCCTCGGACTTGAAAACCGATTTCGAGCCAGAAAAGTCTCATTTTCGGCCCTAGGTGCGAAATATACTATTGCCTGGGCCGGGATTTGAACCCGGGCCTCTTAATTATAGAGCCAGCATAATATAATCCACTCGACTACGGCCTATTGCTCAAACGCAATACCTATTGCGTTAGCCATGCTGTGGCTGAACCAAGTCTCGAAGAATATTGTAGGAAATTCCAGTGAACTCTAAACTAACATTAACTCTAAACTAACGTTAGTATAGAGTTCACTGGGAAATTCTCACCTGAAGTACGAAAATACGTCTATGGTCGAATACCTTCAAGACGTCCCTTAAAATGACAAGATGATTTCTCATCGACGAAATGATACAGATGTCGATGTGGTCGAAAGCATAGGTAAAAGGTTTAGCCACGGGTTTAGCCAAGGAGTTTTTCAAAGAAAGATGTTCACTTTCTTCAAATGTAGGTATTGTTTTAGGTAAAGGATCAGGTTTATTATATTGGTTTTTTATACTAACCTAATTTTACTCAACATATCCATATAGGCCTATGGGACAAGAGGTTGTCAAAATTTCAATGATAAATTACTTCTTTAGAATTTTTATAACCTTTATAGAATTATAAAGGATCCAATATCCGTCACTCAAAATAGTATTTCTATGGAATTTGAATGACTGTAATAATTCATTTTTGAGAAATGTAGTGAACTCTTGCGTTCTTGCAATCCAGCTTATTCAATGGCAGCATTTATAAACTATTCTCAAGAAAGATTTAAGCCAAGTAGACTTTGCAAGCCTAGAAACCAATCTGAAATTATCATAATAAAAATCAAAACAGAAAATCTGTATTGAAATTCACAGGACAGGCTTTACCATATAATATTTAGGATAACTTGCTTATGGTTTATGTCACAATAAAATTATAGTTGAGAATGGTTGCAAGATTTCTCATATCATTTTGACTGGTAGGTTAGAAACTTAGGAGTAGCCTCTACCTACGGTAAGCTGTCTGATATACTAATTTTGTGGGAACATTTGCTTAATATTCATGATTCGTACGAAATATTTCTATTTTTAATAATAAAGGAATGCTATTTGGTAATTTAGTGCCCAAATATAGAAAATATTCTACTAAGTACAGTACCGTACCGGTATCTATGAAGTTTGTTCTATAGACAATCGTATGAGATATGGAATGCTCTCTATTATTTTGGAAAAACAGGCCCTGATAAATCATTACTGCAAGCAAAAACATCACAAAACATGCATCTCTATTTAAAATAATGCAAATAAAATAAATGTAGAAGTGGAAAAATATATAGGAGTAAATATTTTTTCATTAAACACTTTCCATCTTTCAAATTGAATAAAACAAGCTGTGTGTGAGATATTGATGAGATCTATTTAATGTTTGTAAGATCTATCAATGCTGGAATATGATAATGTTCAAATGGTCGCCTCGGTGACCGCATATACCTATGGTGGTCGGGATCCGAGAAGCCCATTTTTCCATTAATCAGGCGCACAAATCGGGCTGAATCTCATTGATGGCTTGAGAAATGAATATTAATATATCAAATAAATCTTTTTTTGATAAAACAATTTGATCATTTGTAGGTACTTGTTAATGGACGCTATAACTCTTCATAGTAGTTTGGTAAGACATAGCCTACTAAAAAGATGAGAATTAATTCGACACTTGTGCAGCTTCAACTACACGGCCGTAATAAATTGTCAAAGTTAGAATGAAACTCTCAATGAAAATTGTTATACTTTGTCTTTGGACGGTGGAAATAAGGTCCTTAGGTTTTTACTGGTGATATTTTCCATTTTTTTTATTTGGATACCATCAAGCGTTAGCCCACCAAAATGAAATAAATTTCTAAAGAATGTATTAAACAGTATCTAGGTCTAGTAACCAATTCAAATGATGGAATGGTCGATAGTGAGAATTTTAGAATAAAATGGGTTGGTATTAATACACAGAAAAAAGCATCCATCAAGTATCATTTCAATCAAAAGTTGAATTTTTCTATATTAATGATATATATTCTAGTTTGGGACATGTTACAGGTTAGTGAGTATGGTGTCATAACCATAAAAAAGAGATTCCATGAATTGATTATGGCATCAGCTTTGGCTTTCACTAGCTACCGTACGTGATCTTCCTTTCATGAAAAATGTGGAGCATTAGCTCATTGTTATAATGTCTTCGCTTTAATAATGACAATGAATTTTCCCCTTGCACAAAGTAAAGGCTGAAACCGATTTTTTTCTTAAGCACAAGGCTATTTTTACCTGAACGTCGGCCTGTGGCCTAATCTGGAAATCACATAGTTTGAATTCAATCTATTTATTATTATAAGCTCCTGAAGTGGAAGATGCTGAGTGACTCAAAAGTCTTGAATCTGTTTTTCTTGTTTGCAGTTTTCCTCTTTCGTGATAATACCGCTATTTCTTTCTTAACTCCTTCATTTTCAGAGTCAAGTGTATTTTGTACTTATATATATATATATATATAAATAAATAAATAATATATATATATACATTATATAATTTATATTAATAATATATAAATTGGCATACAGTTTGATTTGTTTACTTGCTATTTGTTAATTACTGGTACTTCAACTCATTAGTTCAATTCCCCGAAATGAATACTGTACAACCTGCATGATAAATAATATTTTATAACATTTTTTTAAACAGTAAGATTAGTTCTATGCTTCAAAATCGTGAAGATTTTTGTGTATAATATCATAGATTGACCAACCTAAAACACTCCACTTTTTACAAATTAATAAAAACAATATGAAAACTTGTAGTAACCTTTATTATTTAAAATATCACAAGTTGATTTCAACTTGAAAATGACCTAAGTTTGTTATGGTCGAATCTAGTCGTTGTAATATTTTAAATAATAGAGGGAACTACAAGTTTTCATATTGTTTTTATTAATTGACCAACCTGCTTGATAAACAATATTTTATAAGATTTTTATCATTTACATCAATCCTTAGTTCTATGCTTCAAAATGGTGAACATTTTGGTTTTGTAATTAATTATTGACCGATAGAAGTGAGGTCTACGCTCTAACTGGAACCGATTTGCTTTTGTGTGTTTCTCTTTGGCGCATTTACGACCAAACTAAAGCTTGGTTGCTGCTATGATGAATTGAAATAGAGCACTGTGAAATAGAGCACTGGATGTCAGTAGCAGCTCTTTTTCTGTGTATACACTGACAAATTGGGAAGCAGAGGAGCCAAACTGTATCAACAAAGCTTTCAGCAACTATAATATAAGTAGGTAGATATTTTTATGGAAACAGTACATTTTTTCAAAAGAGGGATAGTGTATAATAATGGATTATGTAGTGTAGTGAGGTGAGTGTAGTAGTGGTGAGAGGGTGGGCTCAGGGCTGGCTTCTCACCCTTTCTGGAAAGATCTGTGGAATTAATTGTTGCACATATTATTTATTTATTCGATCATTCAGAATCACACAACTTACAGAAAAGTACGAAAGGCTTACGCCCAAAACGGTTCCAATTATAATTTATACAACAGTCCACATGTAATATTATGCACTGTGACTTCATCATCCAATATGTTTTGACCAGTGTTATTATCATCATTATCGTTAATTGAAGATTGATTTGTACGTATTAATTAATTAATTACAGTGATAATCTGAGTGTTGATAAAAATATTGTTTATGCTGTTCGTTATCCATTCTTCTTTTTCAGTAGATCTACCTTATATTAGTTTATTATAATAAAAATACTCATGTTTCATAGTGGAGACATATTTCGTGCTAGTGTTGCACATTATCAAGCCAAACAAAAACTGGACAGTTTTTGTTAATGTGCATAACACCAGCACAAGACAAGTCACCATTATAAAACATGAGCGTGCCAAGTTGAGATGTTTATTTAAAAAACTTTTCAATATGATTGTATTATAAATAAATTATTTAAATTTTTATTGTAACTTAAAAAAATGTTATTATCCGCTTTGAGTACAGACCTTTGGTTTTAATCTGTGAACGGATGGTAAGCAAGTTTGCTTTTTTATGTGAATTTCAGAGAATTTCAAATATAATGATATACAAAATCCTGATTAAAGAATGGGAAGACAAATTAGAATTGGTTATATATTGTTTCAAATAGTTTCAAGCAGCAACCGGGCAATTCTGGGTATTAAAAAAAATGAATTTTATCAGTTTACTTTGTTCATAAAAATTTGCAATAGCCTACTCTGGATGATGAAATTGATACACGATTTATTTATAAATTTTGTGAACATATATTATTGTTACAGATAACAATAATATCTGCAGTAGCAGAAGTCTCTGGGGTGATTTACAGCATTTATTTAGGATTTTCGTTAAATAATAAATATATATTATTGTCTAGAAAATATCAAAATGTTGTAAAATTATTACTGCAAGAAGTTAAATATTCTTCATTTGTTTGATAATTAATTATTTAACATTTATAGTTTATAGAATTAATATTAAAAACTAATAGAAAATCAAAGTTTGGAAAAATTGGACTTATTGTATTTTCCTTGTACGCCCACGATATATTTATTCAATATGTATCAACCTACCGAGTGATTTCTTAATATTTTGTTCAATTAAATAACCGAAAAAATAGTTTTATAATGATGTGCTCCTCAAATCATATTTTATTGTGAATCTATAATTTATCTCAATCACTACGAGCTCGCCTATCATTACATTTGATTTTTAAGCTTATTTGCTTATTCATTTGTAGACATATGACATTGAATCAATTGATAAAGTATTTGGAAATCTTTTTCATTCCACCTTAGAATAGAATTTTATGTATCTGGAGCTGATCAAATCCTTTTCATTTCATATGAAGAAACTCCACAAATCTTTGTCTAGTGTATTTTGATTCATGAATTTTGTAATGGACTTGAAATAAATAATAGAGAATAAAAATTTCATTATTGCCCAGGTAGTTTCAAAATTCAGTGAAATTGATTACATATTTAATTAGTTTTCTAATAAGTAATTTATCGATATTCTGTTGCAGCAAATCAAAGGATCGACAGTTCCCAGGGGGAAGGCTCCCAGGAAGAGACGTCGGTCCGTTCTTAAATATATTTTGACAAAACGCCGAAAGAGCAACGAACTCCCACAAAGAGCGTTGTCATGGCAACGATGCACCAAACATTGGGTGGCTGGTGGGATGAAAACAGAAAGTCGCGGTCTCCGGTAGCCCCACAGCCAGAGCCAGTCGTGTCGGCTGTCGGCAGGGTTGCACAGAACACAGGTGAGTGCACCAAATCGCATTTATTCCGCCCTTCACTAAATTTTATTTGGAACTCCTCATCTAAAAAATTTGCAAACCACTTCATTTTTACACTAGTTACAGATATGTGGAATTTCTTTGGAAAACACTTAATTCTTACACTAGATGCATAAATATGTTGTGGAATTTCAACTAAACACTTCATTTTTCTTCACCACATTCATTTAGTTTTGTGCAGAATTCATGTAGGATTTATCTCCTACAAAAGTTAGAAAAAACTTTATTTTCATCTAGCAAATCGATAAATATTGAGTGAAAATCACTTCAGTTTCAAAATATTATACTTTGTGAATTTGCTTTAATCGGTGGAGGATATATAAAAATAGTTAGTTCTTTGTCAAGCAAAAATCTTTCAATTTCTATCCATTACATTTGATTATTTGCTTTTTCATTTGTAGTTATATATCATTTGACATTCATTACATTCACTCTGTTGATTGGATAGAATCACTATTTTAGAACCAACTATTTTTACAAACTGTTGAAATAATTCATTCATTTGAAGTAGACTAACATTTAATTGATAGAATTGAAATACTATTATTAAAATAAACAAAACCATAAATATAACATTTAAAGTTCGAATTATAAATAATTCTCCCTACCGGATACAAGACTATGTGTGATGACTGTTAGGAGAGGAGTTCCTACAAAAATTGTAAACTATATTATTTTTATAATTATAAAACTATATTATTTTTTTAAATATACCAGGATTATATATGAATGACTTTATTAATTAGCTTAATGTTCTGAAAAAATATATAAATCATAACAATATTACTCCAAATTCGAGTAGTTTTATTAACAACTACAAAACTATTACTACCGTAAGTTTTATAACCAGCAAAACATGTTGTGCATGAGGGAAAATCTGAATAGTAGGAAAATAATTGAAAGTGATATATTTAGGTAGTGATAAATTAATTGAATTAAAAAAAGTAGTTAGAATCAATTTTATACACGCTTTCAATTCAAATAAATATTATGAGTTTTTTCCATGCAAAGTTTATAGTATTTGTTCACTTTTTCAATTTTCCTTTCAAATGCCATGCACTCCCAAAGAAAAGTTTCATGAGCCTCCTTGATCAAACAGTTGAAGTTATTTTCAAACGTGAAATGCGATCCAAAAGAAAGCCATTTTTGGCTAAAATTTTCAGTGAAGTATGTGGTATGCGGTGAAGTTAGTTTAGTCGGCAATAATTCCCAGGATTGGAACACCTCTAATGTGTTTCAATTTTATCAAGAATCTCATTTAATGAACTCATTAAAAAACAAGTACCTACAATTCTAGTTTTAAGTGTTCATAGGAAAAATACAGTGAAATACCTCTTTAACAAATAAGTATTTCATGCTCAAAATTGTTATTAGTTTTCTTGGTTTGAATTACCATTTACTGTGTGTTCCCGAACAAAATTTAGGAGTTATCTACTCAAGGTCATAGACCGAATACAGTTTCTTTTTTCATTCAGTACTACTATATTTGTTGATTTTTACTACTGATGTATATCGTTGCATTTTTTCATTTTATTATACTCCCACTTTATTACCTTATATTTATTCTTTATTATTTTGGGAGAGTGTGTCCTAAAACTGCTTTAGAAGTAGGAAAGAGGAAAAACTGTTGAGAATGCGTTGTTTTGGAAACTCTGTAGAAATAGGATAGCCATATTCTTCGTCTTAAAAATTCTTGGTTTTACTTGGAATGTTTGATAGATCATATATTTTGAAATTTATACTGAAAATATTGTTCTTCAATCACGGATGTATTGTCCAAAATAATTATTTTGCTTTGTCATTTTTGGGAGTTTTAAAATATTTTAGGGGAAATTTGAATTCTCATGAAGGCGTATTTGTGTATCGTTCAGTGTAAAAATAAATATGAATATGTAATAGAAATTCGGTGACAAGTTCTTCTCTCAATAATTATTATTGAGCGCAGTGATATTTTCAGCAAATCAATGGTTTATATTGAAAAAATTCAACTTTTCTGATCACTGTTTGGTACGATAATACAAAGTTTTAACTCGGCTTATCGTTTCATTAACCATTCAAAGCTCGTCATATGAAAAGAATTTTATGAGATATTCCCATGCTAGAATTTATAATAGAAATTTTTAAAGAATATTAATTTATACTAGTATAAAGAATTTTTATACTAGAAAGTAACTTGAAAATTGTGTAACTTAGTTGAGTTTTGAAGCAGATCCGAATAAATTTGCAACTATAAATCTTAAACCACTTGGTTTTTTTACTGAAATTCGAATGCGTGCAAACGAAACATTAGGCCCAACATTTCCTTTCCTGACGCTATTATTAGTTGGAGTTTTATCTGACCCACGTGACTGAGGGGAGTGACCGCTGCTGGGGCTTTTCAATAGAATCGTGAAGATCATGATAACAGTGCAAAGATTATTGCGATAATCCAAACTAGTTATGGATTTAAGAATTTCAAAAATTCGTTCAGACCTCGGATAATCCCCAAAATTAGTTTCACATCAGACTTGGTTACCCTTAAGTAAATATTATATTTAAGGTTTTTAAACCTCCTGTCAAGGGTTGTTGGTGTGTGGGTAGCCATATTGAAAAGAGTGATGGATGCGTGGGAACTCTTACAATATCACAAAGATAAAACTGGGGGTTTCTATAAGTTTACAATTCATTAAAACTTGAGTTGACCCTGAAATCTCTACCGAATTTATGGAAATCAGACTTGGAAATCTTACAAGCGAGTCTAGGCTGATTTGAACGGTCAATTCGGCGGAGAAAAAAATCAGTACCTATTCTACATTCAAGAAAAATGAAATACAATACATTTTACAAACAGAACTGTAATAAGCATGACTCCAAGCAGCATGATCTTAATACTATGACCGTAACTTGAATGAGCTCAATAGACTATATGTATCAATTATCTTGATTTTCTTGAACTTGTAATATTGTAGCCTATTAACAATTGTTAAAACGAAAATATACTGTATATTTTTTGGAAAATTAATTAGATATGCTGCAATTATTGAATTTTCAAAATTCAACATGGATAAACATTAACAGCATTGATAACAGAAGATCTTCTACAAAGTTAGCTCCCTGAATGTAGGGTAGATTTTAGGATTTTTTTACAATGGATATGAACTTTGGTAATCAGTGTTCTACTTTTGCTTGGTAGTCATTATTAATACGTTTGAAAAACAGTATATTAAAGCATGCTTTTTAAAAAATCTTAAAATTTATGAACATTCAATTTTCGAATGGTTTAGAATAAAGAATTTGAATTTTTGGTTCGGATTAAAATAAGTTACCGTATATATTTATGGCAAGTCATTTTAATTTAATAATGGAAGTGGGAATTGAGAAAATATTTCTGGCCTCACATAATATATGATCCTGTAAGATTTCGACCTTCAGTATAATATATTGATAGCCAAAAATTTTTAATTCAATAAAACGTTACAATTTGAGCTGGAAACGGAATCCTATATATACCGTAATGGGTTTTCCCTTTGTAGTGGGCCAGCTTTACTACGGTAACTGAAATCGGTTCGTGCAAACCAGGTTTAATGGTCGATGATTGGGGGTCACAGGTCAGGCTGGACATGCCACATCAATCGATTAGCCCTTTGTCTAGCCTCATTATTTCTATATACATCTAGATTTATCTATCAGATTCGCGTGTGTCTTCAGATACACTAGTTGACACTGAAACACCTGTTCTAGCACGCACTAGTTTTGACAGTAACATTATAGTTCTCCACTATCATTCCATTTCAGAAACCCCATTTCTATTTGGATCCAAATTATTATTCTGTTTATCTTCTCCATCTTTCCTTGCTACTTTATCAGTCATTGCAACCTCAAATTATGTACTTCGGAGCCAGAGTAGGTAGTCTGAGTCACGTTTTCCAACTAATTTATTTGGCAAAAAACTAAACATTTTATTGATTTTATGCCGTAAAATAATGTTTGAGCCAGATTGACGTCCACTGAAACTCGATTCGATGGAAAGGTTTTAGTTATATGTTTATTCAGATTTCAGTTCTCTATCAGATGAATGAAATCTACAGTACAATTATTGTAGTAATTGGTAATCATTAGTTGTGAACTAGTGAGTTTTCTTTATACTTACATCATTATATTATATTTTTCGGACTTTATTTCCATCAACAAAATTGTTTCTTTTGTACTGCTGTTACTAGATTAAAAAAGGTATTTCTTATTTCTAGAACTCGTGGCTGGAGCTCAAGGCTTCTTTTTCCAGTCATGCCAAAAACTATTGTATTTTAATGATTCTTTTTTTTTATAAAAATATGTCTCGTATTTGGTAATATCAGATAATTTTGATAATTTTTAGATATTTTAGATACATCAATGCTTCAGACTTATAAAGTTAGGTACCGTACCTATTCAATATTCATTATTTATATTAGGGCACCCTAGGTGAAATCACTATTTTCACAATTCCCCAGTCAATCAACTGTTACAGAAAAACTATACTAGTAATTAATATACATAGGGTGTATTAATATATGTGCCAATAATGAAAACAAATATTCCATCCATCCTCTATCACACGCTTGTTCAATATGATTGCACTCGGATTTCAATTTGAGCTGCAATGAGCTGTGGAATTCCGTGTAAATGTGTGGGATTGTACTCGTATGTGTGTGTGTGTGTGTGGTGTGTGTGTGTGTGTGTGTGTGTGTGTGTGTGTGTGTGTGTGTGGAGGAAACACGCCCTTTGCTCATATGGGTCACACCCGCACTACTTATTCAATGCTTCGACCTCACCTCCTCTCTATTATTATAATATGTGGTATGCACTGCAATCCTATCTGCACCTTATTGAACCTATACATGGGAACTTTTAAATGATGTAATCTCTGGGTTAACTGGTGCTATTTTAGTACGAAATTAATGTAAGGATAGGCAGGGATGCTCAAGGTTACATTGATTTGATACATTATCACTTTTTCAATTTGAATTTAAACAGTAGTGGTATTGCGATGATCGATCATACTGGTAAACACGTGGAGTGTTTACATAATGGTTTGTGAAAAAGTTAAAATGGCAATAAACTGTTGTTTTTAGACTTACAGTGCCGGTTGCACAAAATATGGTTAAACTTTAATCGTGATTAATTTCACGAGAACCAATCCGAGAAGCCTTCTTTTAAAAGAAAGGTCTTCTTTTTTAATCACGACGATTGAAATTTAACCGGCTGTTGTGCAACCGGGCCATATACTTCCAAATCCCGGTAGGACGGATACCATTCGCAGGAATTCCCGTCTTACAAACCCATCTCAATATTTATTTATTTATTTACTTGTAGATACAATCACAAATCATGGTAAATATGATTAGGAAGGAACAACAGACTTGGTCCAAAACTATTCCATTCCCAAATTTTGATATTATTTGGAAATTAAATTTTTGACATACTATATACTCTTTTAATCAAGTCATTATAGTCATGGACAGTTTTAGAGATATACCGTATAGTCAATATTCTACTCATACCATAGTTAATCTATAGGTTGTCAAGCACACGCAAAAAATAATCCGATGGAAATTTTAACAGATGAGTGCAACATTGCCAAATAAGAGTTGATCAACGTTGTCCAGAGCTGATTATAAGATGTGAATTAATTAATATTTTTATAATAAACCTGACGAACTGGCAACATTTATGCGGGCGGGAGGTGAGGAGGTACTCAGCCGTTCCAATTTCCATCAGACTATTTTTGTACGGTTAACTATAGTCAATGGTAGGGGAAGGAAATCTTCATCACAATAATAAAGGCATATAGAAATAGGAAAATAGACACAAAAGAGCATAATAGAGGATATATGAGAGCATGACAATGCATTATCTCGTAAAAACACGTCTAGACGTCATAGCTAAAGTAGGTAAGCGTACCGTGGTTATTAAAACAACAAAAACATAGGCTCAATCCGCGCCGGTTACGTAGAGGTAGTTGTTTTTTCTTTTGCTACATTACGGTAAAATTTTGAACGTTAGATCATGAGCAGATAGTGGAATCAATCAGGAAATGAGGAGAAACATTGTTCCGCACAAAATGAATTTTTCGTTTTTACAAACACCAAAAGTGTTATGCAGCTACTGTTACACACGGATCTGGAACAGTTGTAAAATGACGTACTAGTGTGACGGCCTCTTTCCATTAAAATAGTTTCAAGAATCAATGTGTTTATTAGCCATAAAACAATCACAAACATGCAAGCAATATAGGCTTTGTCTCAGTAGTATTTTTCAGTAAGTTTCACAATTCGGTTTATTATCAATTTGATGATAGTATCAGACAATAAAAATAGCATCGAGTTGAAAGAAGAAACGATTATCACACATTCAAACTTTCAGAATTGAGAAATTTATTGTTTATATAGTAGAGGGTACTGTATTATTATATTAGCCCATTCACGCAATAATATAATACATAACATTTCAAGAACGGTACCGTATCTTACATTTTATCATAATATTTAGATTTCTAAAAAACGGATTTTGGTAATATAGTACAGATTGCGGTCCAAGAGTTTTGAAGCTAGAAAAGAGCCGGCGTTAAACCGCTAAAAGCCGTCACTCATCCCCTTAGACGGGGATTATCGATCGATGTGTGTGCTATATAGCCTATATGCGCTGTGCTGCATGGACAAGAGTTAAGCACAAAGTGAATACCGTAGTGATAATTATTATAGTTCTTCTATGCTATAGGTGTCAAAACTATCAGCGCCGTATGTGTGTATGTGTGTGTGTACAACTGTGCTGTTTTATGATCACACATACACACACGGACCTTATTGAATTCGTTTTCCGGAAGCGTATTATACCGTAGTACTAGCCGGTAGGCTCGCCGGTTATACGTGTCTAGCCAGAGGGCTTCGCCCCCCTGGTCTTTTTGAAAATAGAAACAGACGTTGCTCCTCGAAATATACAACACCTTTGCCAATTTAAGGTTTGGATATATAGTCAGCACAAAACTTTGAATGTACAACTTTCAATTTTCAAAATTGTCACCTTTTATGATTGATAAGAATGACAACTTAAAGTGTTTGTGATTCTTCAACAAAAAAAAATTCCAACTAATGTTATCATAATGCTTATATTTCAGGTACGGTTGCCTACAAGATTATATATTGGAACTGGCTAGTTCTCAAACCAACGTAACGAAATGATGTCATGAAAACAAAATTGATTAGTAAGCCAGATTGAATGATATTACATTTGACAAGGTAGGGATATGGAACTTTTTGTGGCTGTAATTAAGAGTTGTTTACAATATTATTATTACTTTAGCACCTACTATTGAATTCAATAGTACTGGTGGAATAAGCTAGAATATGAAAAACGTGTTTAAGTGAGTGAATGTGTGGATGTTTGTTCATGACGTTTTCAGGAACGGTATGCTAAAGTTTTTTTTAATACTTATTTAATTTGTTTAAGTCCCGGTTGCACAAAAGCCAGATGAATTCTAATCATGATTAGATTCCACGAAAACAAATCAGAGAAGGTTTTCTGAGAAGAAGGATTTTCTGATTGGTTCTCGTGTGGCATCTAATCGGAATTAAAAGTTAACAGGCTTTTGTTCAACCAACCGGGGGAAATTATTCCATCACCCTCCAAATTTTTGTTCTTAATAGAAAAATAAAATAAAAATAGAGAAAGAGACATATACATCATCCATCCTCTCAATCTCCAAAACGGGGATGAGATGGAAATCCTCTTCATCTTTCCTCTATCATTGAAATTTGATTATAAGATTGTCATGAATAATTTATATTTTTTTGTTTCAAGAATGCTATTAATCGGAAGACATAGGACACTAAATGTGTGGAGATTATTGCTCATGGGGCTTTTCAGCTCATCAGGATGTGGATCTCTGCCTCCGTTAGCTCTGGAAGTATCTAATAACAATTCAACTCTTGTGGTAAGTTTTATATTATATTCTGCCAATTATAGTAGATGAGTTTGACTATTCCCATCTTCTATATTACATTATAACGATTAATATTCTGTTTATGTAGGCTAAGATATCCTGTCAAAAATGATCCAGAAGTTAGAATTATATTCTGTTTAGATAGAAGTATCTGAAGTATAGAAGTATATATTCTGAAATTAGATAAATATTCTGTTTTTGTAGGCTAGATATGCTGTCAAAAATGATTCAGAAGTTTTGCAGATTTACAATTTAGAAGTGATTATGAAGATTACATGCCATGAAAATACAAAGAATTATTATTATATCAGTGTCTACTATTTCATAGTAGATGATGATAAACTACAGCAAGTTTATCTCCGTACTTTTTAAAGCTTAAAGTTGAAAATCGAACAATACTGGTTTTAAGAACCAATTGTATGTTGCAGAATGCAGCAGTGTGCGTTCAAATCAGTTAGGACATCCTACGTACCTACTTGACTATACAACGTTCATCTATACTATTAATAGAAAAAGACTTGAAATATCATGTATGGGATAGGAAATACATGTTTGACGCATCATCACTTCTGAACTACCAAACTGATTAACTTGAAATTTCGCAAAAAGATTCTGAATTTATCGAGGATGGTTATAGGCCAATTTCATTGTCATTAATCAATTAATTATAATTCAATAATTGAAACAAATTTCTTCAATTTGTGATTCAAAGTTTCCGTAACGATAATAGTCCAATCAAATAGTATCTTCAAGGACGAATAGTATCTTCTTGGGGTAGCGATTGAGATTACTTGTGAATGAAAGGTAATTATGGGTTCGAGTCCAATCACAGTCATTTTATTTTTGCTGAAAATTTTGAATTTCAATTAAGACCACCTAAGTCATTTTGAACAAAAAAATAAATCATTACTCTATTTTTGTCATGTAAATTTGATAGGATAATACTTTTAATTTTCAGCACGGAACTATTGAACTATAATTAAATCTATTTGTGTTTTCACATACCCTTGCAGAGCGAGCTCGTTCTTTATCAGTTTGTGTGTAATGTCAGGAAAAATATTTACTCATGTAATTTAGGGTCATGGGCTCTAAACGAAACATTTTAACTCAAATCAACGATACAAAATAATGAGTATAGTATTCATGAATGGATACTCACAAACATTGGTTAGGAAATAATAATAGAAGAATACCCTACATATGAAAATAACGCAATAATCTATAATTTAGTAGATCTGTGTCCTTTCATATAATAACTACTTATAAGAAGTTTTTTATAAGTAATCAGCATTGAAACTGAACTATTCAAAATTATCAATTTTTATTAAATTATCTATTCTAGTGTTCAACTATAAATATAAACTATTATACTTTTTCTTTTCCAGATAAGGCATAAGCGTCAAGAAACAGCAGGTAAGAACTCATTTCTCTAGACATTAATTGTTCATAATTTAATCCATTTGGATTATGAAGTCAGATTATTTAAATATTGTTAGATCATTACCTTCATAATAAACACAATAATGCACAGTCATTCAACGACTTTGGAAGTCCTAGATAGACTGTACCATAAAATAAAGACACTGTTAAATATTTATTTGTCTGTGACTGTACTTTATCATTTGAAAAACTGAAATGTGATACATGATATAATGAGGACTCAAGATTCAACAAATTTATCATGAAATCGATAAACAACAAATAATCATAGGTAGTTGCTTCATTGAAAAATTATCATATTTTTAATGAAACGATTTGATCGCGCAAAATTGATTTATCAAAACCAAGTCTCATTGCTAAGTAGAGTACAAGTAAGGAGAGTATCTGAACGTTTTTTTAATGACATGAACATTTCTAGAACTAAAGGAAAGGCTGAGACACCAGCAGTGGACAACCACTTATTGAATAGAAAAATCATTTTTATGTGAGGGTTTCTTATATATATATATATATATATATATATATTATATATATATATATATATATATATATATGTGTGTAAAAGTTTGTTTGTTTGGAGCTATCAATGAAAGTAATTCAATAATTTTTCCAGAATTATGCGATTTTGGATCGGAGACAGATTTAAGTTCGTGTGAATGGACGAATCGAAATGGCTCCATCCTAAGATGGGAACTGGGAGCTGGGACTCTTTCCAACTGGCTTGGAGGCCCAACCAAAGATGCTAGTGGAACGGAAGATGCGGATAAGGGTAAATGTTCAAATACAAAATACTTCAATCATTTTTATTGGAAAATACATAAGAAACAATAGCTGGTACCAAGTGAAAACTTCATGACTTATTTGAATATTGAGAATGCGAAATTTGGATCGAATTGATTTTCATGATCTCGGGTGAACAAATTTAACAATTCAAGTCAATTATACAGAGTTATTCTAAATGAATGAATAAATAAATCAATTTCCTCCACAAATTACATAACATATAAGTAGAATTTAAATAGTATTTTGGAAATTTTACTGATCACGTTTCCAATAGTGTGATCAGATAGACGAAAAATAATTAACAAGGTAAATACATTATGAAATATAATAAATAATAGAAAGAAAAATAAACTATAGTATAGAATTAAAATTAGAAGATGTGGGTCTAGTCTAGGATTGTGATTTAAATTACTAAAACATTACAAAAACTACTGCCTGTAGCGCATGCAATAATGATGGACACATTTAAAAAAAAATATATTCACTGAAATAATTATTCAAGATGAACAATTTAAATACAAATGGTGAGTAAACAGGAGAATATATTATTTTATTACAAAAATCCATTTATTTGTCCATTCATATTATTTGCTACCATAAGTTCATCATTCAAGACCGACAATGCGAAACCAATAAAATTATCTGTTTTTGGAATAAGATTTGAATGTTAGAAATAAGTTTTGATAATGAAGCTTTTTTCTTTTGACAGGGCAGGTTCAGATAATCTAAATTAACAAAGTGAACTAGCTCAAGCACCTCTTGCATTATTGCACACTCATCTATCTATTGGAATTATTGAACCAATAATTATTACAATTTTACTTGTAGAAAACGTTAGGCTACTATAGACCTATCACTTCCTATTTATAATTGTACAAGAAATGATTAATTATTTGTTTTGAAATGTGAGAAGAAAACTCTGAAATTTCTGAATGATTTAAGTTGAAGTGGTTATATGAATAGATAGAGTGAAAGACATTTTTCAATAATTTCAATAAGTGGCACCATTTATAATTATGAATTGCTCTATATTTAATGACACTTTTAATAATCAATTATTATAATTTCAGGTGGATATATCTTTTTCGAGACATCACTGCTTGCAGCCCCTGTATTGAGGGTTGATGACATAACAATACGCGAAGGACAAAATGCTTACATCGAAAGTAATAGTTTAGGAACAACCGGAGCTGAAGGAAAATGCGTGGGATTCAAGTGAGTATTCTCATTTCTCATACTATTCATTGCGAAAAAAATCGTTTTTCTGTCAATCAATTCAGTCAGTACAGCACCCAATACAAATTGCATTCCATTACACCATCAATCGATTTATAGTATATTTGTTCAATTGATTATATGTTTATGGTACGGGTACAGAACGTACTGTACATGATGCCAATAATTGAAATTATCTTTATTTTTCTCCTTAGAATGTACAAACATTATACACTATACATATACAAAACTTGAAGAAGTTCCTCACATGGGCAAAGCCTGTGTGCGAGAAACGAGTTCTCTACAATTCCATATTACTTAAATATACACAGTGATATAGATATGATAATGATAAAACACAATTGAAGAACAAAACAATTTAAACTTATAATAAGGTAGTAATAATTACTTTGGCCGATTCGAATTCTCAGCTCACATATCTATTTTTCAGTTTTGCAATTGATGGTCTAAGTGCATCAGGCTTGAGAGTGATACTTCAACCTGTGAACAAAGAGGGGAAGCCTGAATCGTTTTTCAGAGTCCTATGGGGGACCAAAGATCCGACCAATAAAATGTGGATGAGATCTGAGGTTTTGTACACTTACAACAAAGATCACCAGGTAATGAATCAGCATTATCTTAGAGGTTATTACACACTATTACATCATTAAACAAATATATTAAAATGTTTGAATTGCGGGATACTTATGTTTATTTTTAAAATAGAATTAGGCCTATTTATAACACTGAAACTACTTGTAATTTGTAATTTTAATCTATTATTTTATTAATTTTAAAAAAGGGTACTATAATTTAAATAAAAATACAAACCTTTTCAAGTATTGAAAATGGCATTAGTTTCTGAAACATGTTGTGACAAAATAATTTAAAAGGGTACTGAGATATATTTTTTTATTTATATTAAAAGTAGCCCTAAAGAAAAAAACAATAAAAGAGTACTATAATTCTATTGTAAAAAGATATATTAAACTATTACAAGTTGGTCTTGCAATTAATGTCGACTGTATTGAGATTTACGATTTTACAATTAATATAGGCATGAATATGCATCAAGTTTAACGAGAGTGGGAAAGTTCCATACAAGATCAAATTCATAAGAAGAAAGCTTTAGAAATTTACCAACTTGTAGCAGTATTTCTGCCGATTATGACTTAATAAATTGGGATGAATTAATACAGGGATAGAAGAGTAAATGAGGTAGGATAGATAGGGACATGGACTTTTAAATTTAAGAACACAAGTTATTATGAGACATTTCAATTCTAGAACACAAGTTATTATAAGACATTTCAATTCTAGAACACAAGTTATTATAATGGAACGAGGATTTTTTAAGATTATTATAAATTAGTTGAGGACTGTCTTTCTTCCAGATTGTATTTGAAGGTATACCGAAGGAGCTACCCGATCCTTACCGGAAATACAGAGGCTATGTGGCTGTTGACAATATTGTTCTGAAGCCGGGATCAGAATGTAAAGGCCATTGCACGTTTGAGGGCCCCTCGTTTTGTGGCTGGACTAATGATGAGAATGATGATTTTGATTGGTCTCTGGTAAGTTAACTTTCATGATATACCTTTATGCTCTACTATCATAGATGAGTCACATGAATAAAATTTCTCTCCCCACGAATTAGGCTAAGAGTGTAAGCCAGGAATTGTCCCAACTTCTCCACTTCATGTATCAACTTCTCCACTCCACATCACTATTTTCTAGTTTAATTTTTCATGTTCTGGTGTTGCAGTGTATTTATTTTATCCTCTTAGCATATCCGAGTATTTTCTTTCTAGACTCCATAGTGAGATTAACTTCAAGATGTCAGCATTAGTTACATGATGAACACTGATGTTATTCATTAGGAATATGCTGACAGTTTAGAAATTAGAAAATGAAAGTAAAGTGGGAATTAGAAAGTATTTGTTCGTTTATGTACTTCAATGAAGATGTTGAAGTTTGAAGTTTATCTCAGATCTCACTAGACCTGATATGTATGAAAGCCTCATTAGATTAGGCCTCTTGGATTTAAAAATTATTCATATACTTTCAATATATTTGTGAAAGATAGGACACTTCCAAGACGGCCTTTAGGCCTTTAGGCCGTCTTGAAAGTGTCCTATCTTTCACAAATATATTGAAAGTATATGAATAATTTTTAAATCTAAGAGGCCTAATCTAATGAGGCTTTCATACATATCAGGTCTTAATATTCGTACGGTTCTAATTAGGTATTCTGTTCTCAAACACAGCTGTGTTTGGATTTTCACAATTCATGCTGGTAATAAAATATAAAAGATGGTGTTCAAATACTAAGATGTGATTTCTTGAACAACAAAATTTCCAAGTTAATTAAGAATTGTGAACTATAGTTTATTTTTGAGTATATTAATTTTGGATGTTCAGAGTGATCATTCCTTTGAATTGGAAATTTGTTTCAATTCTGACACATATGGTACATAACGTTCATCTCTTCTCTCCATTAATGAAATCATGCAATTTTCATGGAAAAATAAAAATTCTCCCTGAGTTTTAATTTGTCTTCATATTTTTTTAGCAAACTATTCATTGAAAAAAAAAATGCTACAGTGAACTAACAGAAATGAATTGACCATATGATTTTGACATGGACGATTTTTAAACAGATAATCACGATATCAGGTTAAAATAGAAACAAAAAAGCGAGCGTGTGTAAAAGACTTTATTTCCGGTTTCCTAGCAACGAATTCGAATATGATAAAACCTATTTGTGTTGAGGGGGCGTTCGGTGCTATGCTGATGCAATTCGGAACCGAATCAAACCGAATCACCGTTTCACATTTATCGGAATTTGCCGAAAACGAAACGAACTGAACAGAATGTGTGTGAAATTAGCACTTCGCTAGAAACGAATTTGAACCTGCATGTAATTTATTAGAGTCAAATGGGCGTTCGGTTCTATGCGGTTTCTATTCGGTACCGAATTCAAACCGAATTACCGTTTCACACTTATCGGAATTTGCCGAAAACGAAACGAACCGAATGTGTGTGAAACCAGCCTAATAGAGGTATATCTATTTATTATAGCTCTTGATTGATATGCTCGATAATAAATCGCAGCCAAAATGATTTTTGTAACTTTCCATTTTTGCTTCTACGAAATATGGTAGATGTTTTCACTTATTTTAGATCTGTTAGGGATAGAAAAATTCCCAACACTTTTTTATCGTCTAATTGTGACATTGGAAAAGTGGATTTGATGTTTGTATATAGGCTTACCACCATCATTCAACTTTTGTTTCAAACTCAATTGATGTAAACGTTAAGACGGCTTGGACACAACTACTCGAAAGAAAAGTGAGATGAGATGGATTGATTGTCTTCTTACCTGTCAATCAAGAGCAAACCTTTATTTTAAAAGGTTTCGGAATAAACCTTTAAATCATTCTTTGGAACTAACGCTTCTGCGACTCGATAATAAGTTCAAGTACTACTGTTTTCAGGCAGAAGTGTGATATTTTTGCATAACTTAGTTATACAGAGTGAGTCATATGTATGGGAACCCTTCAATAAGTTGGAGACTGCTGTAGTTATAATACTGTAAATTTCAGGATAAGTTATTGGTCGAATACTCCTTTGTACCTTTTGACGTACAAGTGAATTTTAACCCCTCATAAGGGGGTGGCTTAGGGGTTGAAACTCAAATATTTCAAATGTAAACATCTTTCTTGTTTTAAAAAGGCCTTTAAAATGATGTACCACACAATGGGTGTTTACATTTGAAAGTTACAACCCCTAAATTATCCCCTTATGAGGGGTTGAAATTCAGTTGTACGTCAAAAGGCGGAGTATTCGACTATTATTATTTACAGCAATTGCAATATTACATCTATAACAAGTCTCCAACTTATTGAAGGGTTCCCATACATATGACTCACTATGTATGTTCTGACAAAGGTGGGTCAATGCTTTAAAGGATGTTGAATGTTTCTAATTAGTTTGATTTAATTTGAATTAGTTTTAATTGAAATTTGATTTTAACAGGGACGAGGCAGCAGGAATCCATCAACTGGTCCTGCCACCGACCGATCCAGTTTTATTTACGGTGGCATGGAGGGTGGCTACGCACACACCACACACACACACACACACCACACACACACACACCACACACACACACACACACACCACACACACACACACCACACACACACACACCACACACACACACACACACCACACACACACACACCACACACACACACACACACCACACACACACACACACACACACACCACACACACACACACACACCACACACACACACACACACCACACACACACACACCACACACACACACACACACACACACCACACACACACACACACCACACACACACACACCACACACACACACACACACACACACACACACACACCACACACACACACACACACACCACACACACACACACACCACACACACACACACCACACACACACACACCACACACACACACACACACACCACACACACACACACACCACACACACACACACACACACACACACACACACACACACCACACACACACACACACACCACACACACACACACACCACACACACACACACACACCACACACACACACACACACACCACACACACACACACACACCACACACACACACACCACACACACACACACCACACACACACACACCACACACACACACACACACACACCACACACACACACACCACACACACACACACACACACACACACACACACACACACACACACACACACACACACACACACACACACCACACACACACACACACACACCACACACACACACACACCACACACACACACACCACACACACACACACCACACACACACACACACACACCACACACACACACACACACACACACACCACACACACACACACACACACACACACACACACACACACACCACACACACACACACACACCACACACACACACACCACACACACACACACACCACACACACACACACACACCACACACACACACACACCACACACACACACACACCACACACACACACACACACACACCACACACACACACACCACACACACACACACCACACACACACACACACACACACCACACACACACACACACACACCACACACACACACACCACACACACACACACCACACACACACACACACACACACACACACCACACACACACACACACACCACACACACACACACCACACACACACACACACACACCACACACACACACACACACACACCACACACACACACACCACACACACACACACACACCACACACACACACACACCACACACACACACACACACACACACACACACACACACACACCACACACACACACACACACCACACACACACACACACACCACACACACACACACCACACACACACACACACACACACACACACACACACCACACACACACACACACACCACACACACACACACACACCACACACACACACACCACACACACACACACACACACCACACACACACACACCACACACACACACACACACACACACACACCACACACACACACACACACCACACACACACACACACACACACACACACACCACACACACACACACACACACCACACACACACACACCACACACACACACACACACCACACACACACACACACCACACACACACACACACCACACACACACACACACACACACCACACACACACACACACACCACACACACACACACCACACACACACACACACCACACACACACACACACCACACACACACACACACACACACACACACACACACACACACACACACACACCACACACACACACACCACACACACACACACACACACACACACACACACACCACACACACACACACACACACACACCACACACACACACACACACACACCACACACACACACACACACCACACACACACACACACACCACACACACACACACCACACACACACACACACACACACACCACACACACACACACACACACCACACACACACACACACACACACCACACACACACACACCACACACACACACACCACACACACACACACCACACACACACACACACACACACCACACACACACACACACACACACACACACACACACACCACACACACACACACACACACACACACACACACACACACACACACACACACCACACACACACACACACACACCACACACACACACACACACCACACACACACACACACACACACACACCACACACACACACACACACCACACACACACACACCACACACACACACACCACACACACACACACACACACACACACACACACACACACACACCACACACACACACACACACACACACACACACACACACCACACACACACACACACACCACACACACACACACCACACACACACACACCACACACACACACACACACACACACACACACACACACACACACACACACCACACACACACACACACACACACTTACACAAAACTTAAAACTATGTACGGAGTGGTTGCTGTTTTTTTTCATATTTAGTTCAATTTTATTCATAGTTAACGTTTCGTTTTTTTTCAAAGTGCTGATGTAATTATACCATAAATGAATGCGTTTTGAAGAAAGATACAGTGATTGAAATTTGATACTGTCTTACTGTTTACGCATACCGGACGGGATTTGTGAGTTCAATGATCTTTGATTGTTGCAGTGTTCATGTCGTGTAATGTGTAAATTATACTAAATTTAGACCTATATTAATTTAGTAAAAAAATCATTCGGGTTGTCTAGTTGTAAAATGAATTTCTTGATTTCTTTTCTAAATAACTGACGTGACGTTATTTTCCTTGTTGTTACTGGAAGTGAATTGAATATTTTTATAGCTATGTATTTGAAGTGTCGTCTGGAATGTTCTAATCTTGGTTTTGGGAGGTTAATGTCCTGTGAATTCCTGAGGTTTATTCTTTCTCTCATCTGTTGAATATCGAAATTATTTTCAGCTAAATCCAGCAATGCTTTGAATAGAAAAGAATGTCTCACTGATAATATTGACAGTTCTCTGAAGAGCATCATTGAACTATATTGTTTAGGTTTATTACAAATTATTTTTAATATATGTTTCTGACCAGTAATCACAGGTTTAATATGAACATTGTATGCACTCCCATAGCATATTATTCCATAATTTATTCTAGAACCAATAATTGCATGGTATAATTGTAACAATACTTCTTTTGGACATAACTGTCTGAGGTAATAGAACTTCCTTATGTATACAAATAACTCATTTTTTATCTTCTGTACATGATCTGACCAAGTGAGCCTACTATCCAATATGAGGCCCAGATATTTAACTGTACGTGCTTGTTTTATAGTTTCACAGTTACACAATATATTATTCACCTGTTGCGCACAATCTAATTTATGGAAGTAAATACTAGTTAACTCCTGATCCGTGTTTTGAAGATTAAATTGTATTATATTAGATTTGTCTGTGTTGATAGTTAATTTATTTTCGCAAAACCACCACCTAAGGTGCTTAAGATCCATTTCTAATTTATTTTTAAGTTCTTGATTTGTTTTGGCCGAATAAAATATAACTGTATCGTCTGCAAAAGATGTAATCTTTCCCTGTAAGTCACCATCCGTCAAATCGTTAATAAAGACCAGGAATAAAGTACTTGATAACACTGATCCTTGAGGAATACCTATGGTAATGTCCCCGGGTTCACTCAACGTATCGTTAATTCTGACCCTTTGACTCCTATTAGATAGGTAGCATCTTAACCAATCATTGGCAATTCCTCTTACTCCTGATAAATCAAGTTTTTTTAGAAGCATGTTTTTATCAATTGCATCATATGCTTTAGATATATCAAGAAACAGAGCTGCACACTTATTATTAACACTAAAACTGTCATTTATTTTTGAAATGAGATTTTTAATTGCCGCTTCTGTACTTCTTCCTTCACGGAAACCATATTGGTTATCACTAAAAAAGTTATTATTTTTATAAAAGTTTTCAAGTCTAATCTTGAATATTTTTTCTAAAATCTTGGAAAAAACCGGTAAAAGTGAAATTGGGCGGAACTGATCTATGTTTTTACAATTTGGCTTTTTAGGAATAGGTATAACTACGCTGTGTTTGAACATGCTTGGGAATTTTCCTTTGGCAATACTTAGGTTAATTAGATCGGTTAATTTGTTCAAATAATTCATGTAAGTTTTTTTAATCATGCTTGTGCTTATCCCATCTACACCTGGCGAAGATTTATTTTTCAATTTTCTTATTGTACTTGCTACTTCCTCCGGATTTGTAGGGTGGAGAAAAATTGAATTTGTTGGAGAATTGTATGGAAACCTTATTTTTGATATTCTAGCAGACTCTTCCCTGGTTTGCAATGTGGTTTGTTCTAATTCATCATTCATTTTATTCACAACATTTAGAAAATAAGAATTAAACGAATTAGAAATTTTATTACTATCATGTATGCTATTTCCCTGCTCATCAACAATCAGTTTTAGTGGTTCTTTATTTTTTTTCAATCCTATTAACGCGTCAATTGTTTTCCACGTCTTTCTAATGTTTCCCTGGCTTTCTCTAAACAGTTTTGAATAATAATATTGTTTTCTTTCTCTCAGTTCATTACGTAAGTTATTTTTGAATGTATTGTATATTTGTTTTAAGTCGTCATTATTAGGTTGTTTGATAACATTCTTGTATAACTCATTTCTTAAGTTTATTTGCTTGATCAGATAACTATTTATCCATGGCGACCTATATTTCTGTGTCAAGTTATTTTCTAAAAGAAGATTTTCTTGTGAATCTTTGATAGCGCTTTTTAAAATGTCAATGAAATTTTCCCATCCCTCATCAACTGATACTGCTGGTATTTCTCTATCCCAATCAATCGATGATAAAATATTATTCAACTTCCGGTAATTGATTAGGCATATTTTTTTATAATTTGTATCTGCTTCTTCGTTGGATCTCTTCAATCCTTCAACTTTAAGTATGATTGTACTGTGATCAGTTATATCTAAATGTAGTATTTCTGGAATTAGATTAATTTTATTCAGTTTTGTTCTATTTTTGCCGGATTTTAAGTAAAGATGATCTATTAAAGAGTTGGAAAATCGGGACCTATGAGTGTAATCAGTATTGAGTGATTCAAATCCAAAACTATTCATTAAATATTTGTAATCGTCAATAATTCTGGTGTTCTGAAAAAGATCTATATTTATATCTCCCGTGAAAAAGAAAGGGACCTCATTGTTTTCGTTAATATTAAATATTTCTTCTAAGTACAAGGTTAATTCGTTAAGAAATATTTTGGGTGAGTTTGATTGCAACCTGTAAGCAGCCAACAACTGAAATTCAAAATTATTATATGAACAAGATATATGTACACAGTCCGCTGAAATAAAAACTATTGTCTTTGTTTTGAACGTTATCTCACTGCTTATATAAACCAAAGTTCCTCCTGCTCTGTAGTTATGATTGAAATTACCATGTACGGAATAGCCCTCTATATGATATAAGTCTATTTCATTCTCTAGTATCCATATTTCTGTCAAGACTATTATTAGCGGGTTGTTTTCTAATTTCCTCATTTGCACTAAGAATAAATCGAAATTACTTCGCAGACTGCGTATATTTTGATGAATAATTAGTGTTTCTCTGCTACTTATCTCTGATGACATTTTTATTTACGGTACTGACACTGTTATTTTCTTGGTTACCTGGCTGCTTAGATGCACTTATCACGCTCAACTTTTTCACTTGTTCACTGTTCTTGAGTTCAATAACTGGTGTTCCGTCTTCTTTCCTAGCTAGAATCTTCCCTTCCTTGATCCATAGGTATTTGATGTCGCCTCTTTTGAAGATCTCTCTCGCCATGGTGAAAATCCTTCTTCGCGTAGGTGCTAGACTTTCATTCACATAGACTGGATGGTCCGTTGTTTCTCCCATCTGCTTTGTAGAAAACTGCCTCGTAACTTTCCTTTTATTCAATATTACTTGTTTGTCTGTTCTACGAACGAACTTGACAACGATTGGTGGAGGTAGGTTTTCATTTCGTTGTTTAAGTCTGTGACAAATGTCGATTGCATCTGCTTTTATTTTGTGTCCTAATGCTTCGCTCATTCTACAAATGATTTCTGTTACATCTTCATCCTGTTTTTTGGGTATACCATTTATTTCCAGCATGTTCGATCTTGAGTATTGTTCCATATCCTCGACGCGTTCCTTCAGTTCTGCATTTTCTTTCCTGAGGCTAGCTACTTCTGTTGAAAGCTTATCGATGTTGATGAGGCATGTGCTAATTTGCTTGTTTTGTTCATCAAACTTCTTATTTATGTCGTTAATCGCCTGATGACATGATTCAATTGATTTCCCAAGCTCCAACTCCATTTTCTTAATATTCTCCTTCATCGACGTCTGATTTCCTGCAATTACCTCAAGAACTCCTGCGAGTTCTTGGAGAGTCACGTCCTTGTTTCCTGTTGTCGATTCACTCACCATACTTTTGCGACGTGTAGAGGAACAGCTGCTACATCTCCAAATTTGTTTGTTTCTCTTTATGTAGTCCGCATCGTCCTTGGTCATTTTCACACATCCTATATGAAAATTCGCTTCACAGTCGACACATGAAATCAGCTCACCTGAATTCCGAACGGATTTAGAGCAAATAAAACAAGACATTTTTAAATCTTCAAATAAAATATTCACTACAGCACGGTTCACTAGCACGAAATATTTTGTTACGGAACGTTTAAACTTTGCACAGCTGACTCAGCAACCACTCCGATACGACCGCTCTCGTCGAGCTCTCAATCATTACTGAATTTTCCCAAGAGAACGCCAGGAGAGAGAAATATGGAGCTTATCTGGAGAAGCTGGAAATGCATGGTATCAAGCCGAAGTTCCCGTATCATCATCAAATTCTTTCAGGGTAATCAATAATAATATAATTATTATATCATTTAGTGTGCTCTGTAACTCTGTAAGATGTTGATGACTCAGTTGATGGGCCTGGGAGTGCTCAAATGTGCTGCTTGAAAATAATTATTATTTGACTGTTCTTTGAGCTGCTGAGTGGATTTTTTATCCATTACCGTACCATTATTACTATTGTAATGTAATTTTACCAATGTTACATTTTTATTAGTACTAACACTAATAACTAAAACGTTTTTAAATGACTCAATTATCAATAACTACTAAATGCTAATAATATAACACTGTTATTAGTACTAATGGTACTAATTGTAATGTTAACACTTGTAATTTGCATTTGATTCACTGATGTGCAGTCATTGCATACACAAGAGATTTCTAAGTGCCCATAACCCTTAGAGACTTGTAAGCACTCAAGCCTGTGAGCGAAAACACTTTACAGTGAAATCATGACAGCATTTCGTTACCGTTATATCAAGTGTAAATTATAAGTCTTCACCTTCTATCTTTCAAAGCTGATAAGCAAATCCATATATTGAAAGAAAAAGACGTTGATTTTGTCCACTATAGTTTTATTGACAATATCAACGTCTTATTCTTTCAATTATGGAGAAATACCACAACATCTGTTACCACACAATCAAATCCATATATTAATGGACTAGGCTTTTGATTGATCTGTAATGTTATTGTCGTTTATTATTGATGTGTTTCATGCCTGATTAATTACATTAAATATTTAAAGCTGGGCCTTGTTGCATGAGAAAATACAAGCTAACATTTTAATTATTTCATTTTTAACAACCAGCTGAAAGCTGACTACTAATATTATTATTACCTATGTATGTATATTATTATTATTATTATCGGTATGTATTTTCTCATGCCCCAGGTTGGTAGATATTGAAAAACTGTTTTGAAGAATCTGAGGTTCAACAATATTCATAGGTTATGTTTTATTTTTCAGATTGTCTTAGTTGGAAAAGTAGGTAGAAACAATTTAGGTGATATTGCTGTTGATGATGTGTCTCTCACGCCCGGAAGTTGTCCAAGTAAGTAGCCTATCAGATCATTGAATCATAGGAATTCAAAAGACAGATAGAATAGATGATACAGTATTTATAGCACACCCAGATGAAAATCCATTTAATCTTTAATGCTGTAAATGATTTTTGCTCGTTTTACTTCAACCTTACAATATTTTTAAAGTTTGTTAAAACTTTGAAAAGTTTTGGAAATTTTATTTTTTATCCTCCAATTTCAACTTTTTAAGGTTTTTCTTTTAAATCTATAAATAGTTATCACTATTCACGAAGCCTATTTGAGGCTGCTTTCAGATACTGTAGGGTATTGATGAATCAGCTCAATATTGTAAATAATTAAAGTTTTTATCTTCATTATTTAATTATTATAGATTCATTTAATTCTCATACTTCAATTTACCCTTGCTGAATGAGGGAATGTAAATAGATCTTTCAACTTTGAATTGATCCATTCTTTGTTTATAAGGCAAATATTCTCACAATTGAACAGCATTAACTTCAAACATCTGAAATAGGAAATTTAGAGTCCCACTATCAGATTCCCTTTTTACTTTCTTCTTTTTCAAACCCATGTCCCCCTATCAGATCCTGTTATTCTGTATGTTTTGTTCTATTTTCAATAATCATTCAATTTAGGGCCTGTATTAGAAATTAATTAAATTTGACATTTATAAAATTTCAGCTGCTCCTCAAATAGCCGCACCCGGATCAGGTGATTGTACTTTTGAAGTTGATGAATGTGGATGGAGCAATATAATGTCGAGAGAGAGGTTGGATGATATAGACTGGGAACGTACGTCTGGACAATCATTGCGTACTTCAACGCATGACCACACTCTTGGATCTGAAAAAGGTGACATTTTCTTCATTGAGAATTTAAAAATTCTCTAGAATATAGTTTCTTAGACGAAAATTGTCCATTTCAGTTAAGCCAAAATATGCAAATTTAATAAACTATTTCACTAATAATTTAATTATTTGATTGAAAATCTGTGATTTATTACTGAAATAGTTGTTTATAAGACTTTGCATTGGCTACGCTAGAATGAAACCCCACAAAGCTCTAGTCAAAATAGGTGCATCATATCATAAGCTGTCTTTCCCTCTACCCTAACCATATTTATTGCGACCCTATTGTATTGATGCGCAATATTTTGCGATATTGAACAAATATGGTGACTCTTGTACTTCTGTCGGCTCATAACTTGTCTCTTGAGGTCAGGACCCGCCTCTTGAAATGCTATGTGTTCCCAGTTCTTTTATATGGGTTGGAGGCATGGACACTAAAAAAGAATGCGAGTCCAGACTCTAAGCACTCGACATGTGGACCTTCCGGAGTATACTCCGTACCGTATATCTTGGACAGATAGAGTCACGAATGCAGAGGTTCTTAGAAGAATTGGTAAAAAACTGGATATTGTGTGTGACATTAAAATAAGGAAGTTGACATATTTCGGGCACATTATGAGAGGACCTAAGTGCGAGATTCTGCACCTCATAATACACGGTAAACTGGTTGGTAAGCGTTCAGTGGGATGTAGAAAAATGTCATGGTTAAGAAACCTGAGGCAAGCAATCAACTATACGTGACAGGACCTCTTTCAAGCAGCAGTTAACAGAGTTAGAATTGCCATGATGGTAGCCAACCTCCGTAATGGAGAAGGTTCCTGAAGAAGAAGAAGATTACTTGTACTCGGATCTTCAAGAAGAATAAAACAGATTAATTTCTTTTGAACTTCCTTCTTACAGAATTAACATGGATTTCTTGCATTTGTTCTCTTAACATAACATTTACTTATAGTCAGCTGAATTTATATTTCCTGTTTCAATATTCGCACTGTCGTAAGTCTGCAGGTTATTTGATAAAGTTATTAGTTTGGATTCAATTATTATTATCAACTTGTTACAGGTTATCTGATGACACTGGCAAGAAGCACAGTACAAAGACCAGGCAGTAGAGCTTGGTTCACATCAAGAGATCTGAAACAGGGCACAGGACCCCGTTGTCTTTCCTTCTGGCAAGTATTATTATTCAAACCTTGATGAAATTAGTTGATAAAAATGTTATTTGTAAGTTAGTAGTTGGTACTATTGAAGGCTGTATCGCTGAAAAACAGCGAATAATAAAAATATATTTCATGTGGATCATAGATCTTCATTAGTACAAACTTTTATATAACAGTTACAGTAGCAGATAGAAAGTAAAACATATTAAGTTTGTGATGTCCAAACACCTACTTAATCAAACATTTGATTCGTTTGATTTGATTTACAATCTAGAGGTGCATAGTAGCCTATTATTAACATCATGGCTTTTTAATGCAAAGCGATCGGTCATCCACACTAGTTCTACAATATCTGCTTTTAATAGGCCGTTTTAACTGGTCCAGTGTAGATCAGCCATGTTGCAGAATTGCTTATCAAATATCCCTTTAAAAATCCTTCATGTCCATTTATTGCAAAAGTTTTCAATTCCCATTTTTTTTTATTTTATTCTCCACAAAAAACCGGAGAATGATCACAAAATCTTACTTACCAATTTTATTATTAAATCGGTATTACTGGATCACTAATAACATATTAATCAGCCTATTATCACTTGAAATATATCACTTACTGGTTAGATTAATGACAATTTTCATTTTCAGGTTTATAATGAACGAGCCTTTTATAGATAATACAGGACCAAGTTTGGGAGCACTGACAGTTTATGTGAAGGCCTCAGATAAGGAAGGAGGAGCCTTGAAACCAGTGTGGAGGCTATATAATCATCAAGGTCCTGAATGGCAGTATGCCCAAGCATCTATAAAAAGTCCAGGGGACATGGTATAGAATTTTATGAATACTTTTAATTAATTTATTTATTTGTAATTTTATAAAAATATAGATTTCATGTTGAACAAATTCATGCCATTTCATATCAACGCTACAGCTCAGTTGATAATAAAGATAAAGATTGTAAGTGATTTTTAAAGCTATTGTGACCTTTGAAAGTTGCAAATTTCTTCTAAAATTTGATTTTTGTCACGCCTTCTTACAAGAAGTGGAGAGATAGATAGATAGATAGATAAATGACTTTTATTTACACTTTACAATAAAACTGATGTGGGCGAAATTGAGGCAATAGAAGCCCCCTCTTCCATTTAACCCACAATGATAAGTTACATAAAAATAATAATATACATTACAATTTGAAATTAAATGATAATTAAAAATTATAAGGAAACAACTAAATCAATTCACTACAAATTGAATAAATTAAGAGGAAAAAAAGAGAAAACTAAAAGCAAGAAATCTTAATAGTGACACACACACACACACACACACACACACACACACAATCACACTTACATCTCTAAAGAACATAGATTAAAACCGCCTAGTTAAGCCCTCCCCCCCCCTGATCCACGCCACGACAGCCGCACTGAACCGGCGTTGACTGTCGAGCAGCCTAATATGAGCTGGCAGTGAATTCCATAATCTAATCGCACTAACATGGAATGACTTATATAGCTCAGTTCTGTGAATTGGAACGGACAATGAGCAAGCTCCATGACGCGTCCCACCCCTGCCAACATCACCCATGAAGCGAAACCCCGCTGCCAAGTAATTGGGAAACCGAGATTTCAAGAGTTTGAAGAGGAACATGAATGCATGGAGACTCCTGTAGCCTACTCGTGCAGTCTTAGAAGTTTGAACTGTCCAAAGTATTGAGTAATATGTTCGTCACGTCGTAAACCAAAGATGAAGCACACAGTGCGCACACAGATATAAGTAGGGTTAACTTATACCGATAATAGGTAGAATTCATGAAATTGAATTAAGATTATGATTTACAACTTTTTAATATGATGATCCTATAAAATTACAATTACCTAAACAAAAAATAAATTAACGATGATCTAATAACAGTTCAAGTACCATTCAATCATTGAATTCATGATTATATTTTTTTAAATATTATGAAATTATCATTCTAATTTATCATTAATGTCTGGAAATAATATTTATTATTGCGGCAATACCAATATTATAAATGTTTTCAATTATCACTACAAAAAATAATGCTATTATATATTTATGTTGTTGAGTCAATAAACAATTATCCAGTCTCTTTGTTCAACAAATCACTATTTGATATTCTGCGTGCAAAACTCTTCTATTCTTTGGAGGAGTTTTTCACACATTCTTTCTTTCTGACTGTATGGTCTGATAGCAAAAGAATGAAATCTATCTATCCATCTATCTATTATAAGTTTTGTGAATTTATATGTTTTGAACAATGCAAAATATTTTATAAAATAATTTCTTATTACAGATTATTATTGAAGGTATTTGGGGATCTAGTAGAGCTAATGGTTTCATTGCTTTTGATGACATAACATTTTTTGGAGGATCCTGTACAAGTGAGTAATATTTTGAAGTCAATTTTCTTATTGTTCTCTCATTGTGTATAAAAACATTTCACCCATCCTTATCTAATTAGATCCATCCGTATCTAATCTCTGTAGATACTCAATTTTCATATAGAACCTATACTTTTTCAAAATTATTCAAGTAATAAGAGATGGAGATGTTGCTTGTGAATTCATATAAATTCGTATCCTTGAAAATTTCAGCAATTCCTGATGGAGCATTTGTTAGAACTGGCGAATGTCGATTTGAAAGGAATATGTGCGATTGGACAAATGGAACTGATAAGTCACTTGTTTCATGGAGACTTGCCACAGTTTCTAGAAGGCCTGCCAATCTTCCCGACAAAACTTTCGGAGCTCCAGGTAATATCATCCAGTTTTTTTTCTATTGAAAAACTTCAAAATGTATTGAATGTTTGATTTTATTCCATGAATTCAGATGTGGAGTGTGGAACTATAGGTATATTCAGTTATGGATCAAAATAACAAAAACGGTTGAAACGTAAGCACTGAACACTTTTCCAGTGATATAAAAATGAAGAAAGATTGCAGATAGCTTTATATTATTCACCATTCAGTCATTTGTTGACTCTATTGATTTTGCTAATATTCAGATTCAATGTAACATAATATACGAGCTGTATCAATAATAGAACATATTACAAGTCTTTAAGTTCTACAAATAAGGCACTTCGAATGATTTTCACTTAAATTTACTATTTTCTTCTTATTATAAAGTATTTAAAGTAATAAATGTAATTTCAATTACCTTTTAGATGATTAAAATGCACCTAAACTTTATAAATAATTATTATATTGCTTATTGAGTCGATGCTCACTATTGGCCCATAATAGTTACTAAACTTATGTAGTGTCTTATTATGTATTTTATGAATTTGTGATTTATATAATTGAATATACAGGGTGATTCATAATTATGGTAAAATAATTCAATACGTGATAGTAGAGCTGAAAAAAAGAAAAAAAGTTCTTATAAACATATATCCATAAACGCTTCATTAGCGAGCTATACAGAGTGAAAGATTTCGCCCGCAATTCAGTTCCTCTGGTGAAATACACCGATGCTGAATTGTTTGGGGACTAGTTTTTGAAAAACTTATGCTGGATTCATATGGAAAAATATCTGAAAAATTGAATAAAACTAGTCTGAAAGCTGTAGTGTGAGTAGTTTTTGAGAAAACATTTGAAATATGAAAAAATCTAAGTAGGAAAACACAGACTTCTACGTTTGATGCCCAATAACTTTCTTTAATGACCAGTAAACAAATAATTTTTGCAATAAAAATTGTAGAGAATTTAATTCTGAAAAGAATTATGTAAGCTGTGTAAACTAAATTTAAATAAAAGTTTAATAAAATGTATTCTTATGTAGTACATTACACCACAAAAATTTGCTGTTTTATGAGGAGAGAACTAATAACTCATAGATTGTAGCTGATTGCAAATAAAACATGGATTTGAATAACAGCTGTTCCAAAACAGCTGATTTATTTTGTTTTAAATAAGAAAATATTTAAAAGGAATTATCAGCTGAAAATTATTTTCAGAAATATTTTAGCTCACTGTTGAACAAAAAAACAAACTGTAAGTTAGGCATCCTGTAACCGCGCTGTGTTTTTTGTTTAATCTATTAACCAGTTGTTTGTAACCATTTCACTTTGCTTTTGTGTTAAGTGTTAACTTTTTAAAAAATGGCAGGTAATTTTAGACATTATTCATACCCCGATTTAGCTGACATGCATTTAATGTATGGAATGGGACACTACTGTAATAGTACTGAAGCAAGACGTTTGTATCAAGAGAACTTTCCTAACCGAGTATGTCCAAGTTCAAGGTTTTTTGCCACTATTCATCAACGTCTGTCTGAAACAGATTCTTTGATATCCAAAGAGCACATTTATGCAGGCAGACCCCGATCTACTATGACTGTTGAGTTAGAAGAACAAGTTCTTAATGAAATTTATGAACATCCAGAGAAGAGCACAAGAGAATTGTCAGTGCAGTTTAATGTCAATCAATCTATTATTTGGAGGATACTAAAAGAGCTACAATTACATCCATACCACCTCCAGAAAATTCATACTCTATTGCCACGAGACTGTATTCTCCGTGCTGGTATTTGCCGATGGTTTTTAGTAGAACTTGTTTACCCAAACTTTTTAACAACCGATTTATTTACCAACGAGGCACACTTTACAAGAACAGCTATCGTTAACGTCCACAACCAACATATTTGGGCAGCTGAGAATCCTCATGCCATCAATCCTAATCTTCCACAACATCAGTTTTCAGTAAACATTTGGGCAGGAATCATAGGAGATCATCTACTTCTGTTCGAGCTTCCTCCCAGGCTTAATGGCATAATCTACTAGTCTTTTGGTATAAGTTTAATGTCATTTAGATATGCTACTTCCATATAAAAAAAACTTTTCATAAAAAACCGAATATTTTATTTGCAATCAGCTACAATCTATGAGTTATTAGTTCTCTCCTCATAAAACAGCAAATTTTTGTGGTGTAATGTACTACATAAGAATACATTTTATTAAACTTGTATTTAAATTTAGTTTACACAGCTTACATAATTCTTTTCAGAATTAAATTCTCTACAATTTTTATTGCAAAAATTATTTGTTTACTGGTCATTAAAAAAAGTTATTGGGCATCAAACGTAGAAGTCTGTGTTTTCCTACTTAGATTTTTTCATATTTCAAATGTTTTCTCAAAAACTACTCACACTACAGCTTTCAGACTAGTTTTATTCAATTTTTCAGATATTTTTCCATATGAATCCAGCATAAGTTTTTCAAAAACTAGTCCCCAAACAATTCAGCATCGGTGTATTTCACCAGAGGAACTGAATTCCGGGCAAAATCTTTCACCCTGTATAGCTCGCTAATGAAGCGTTTATGGATATATGTTTATATGAACTTTTTTTCTTATTTTTACCTCTACTATCACGTATTAAATTATTTTGAGACAAATTAAATATAAGAACTTGCATAATGGTTGAAGTGAAATATTAATAAATAATATTTTTATTTCTAAAGTTTTCAACATATCATAAAAAATACCGATATCACTAACATGAAAGTAATATTAGTGAGAATAGTACTGTATTTTGAATATGTTTCAATGTTTGTAATCATCCTTTATTTTATTTGTTCAGATGGCTATGTTTACTACGATCTATTCAACCAAATTTTGGGGAACAATATGGTTCAGCTTGTATCACCCACCATTACATCGGAAAACGGTGGACAGCTTTGCTTTTCGTTTTGGTATGCAGCCTTTGGCGCTGGAGAATCAGCATTAATGCAAATTATAAGACATGACAATTCTTCTGGGGAGCCTCAACCTGATAAGGTATCACTAAAAAAATTACTAACAGAAGAAAAAATAAAAATAATGATCTATAAAATCCAACAAACTTTTGAAAATACAGTACGGTAACATCGTATTGAAACCTCCTGCATTTATACCGTACAGACCATTATTCTATTCATAAACGTTTATCCCAAAATAGCACAAGAAATAAAAGAAAATGAATCACTAGTGACGATATTAAAATAAGTTTTCAGTACCTATAATAAAATACTTGAATTCTGTACAAGGCATGAGCTACGATCACAATGAAGCAAAGGTTACCTGAATAATGTTTTTATAGTGGCTCAATTGTAATTGTAATTGTCTTATAGAATTTAGGTCATTCTCCGTTTAATAAACTAGCAGTTCTGTGAATAGTAGACCTCACGCAGTTTTCTCATCTTCAAGTATCTGGTGTCACCTGTTCACCGGCTTCTCCAGACATCTGTGTAATGCATGAAATGAATAATCCACTGTCAGCTGATTGATTATGAATAATTCTATAGTCTGATTAATCCTATCTTCATAGTAGATGATATATATAGTGATATCGGAGTATGGAGGAAATTCCTTTTCCTTTCATATTATCCTTAAAATGCAAAATTTCAAAAAAACATGTGTATACATCGACGCGCAGTTAAAAATGAATATTCCTGCCAATGTCATAGAATTCTATCAACGCGTTTGCCGTAAATGCGTTACATACATAAATACAGACAAAAGAAAGTCCGAGTTAAAACATAGACCTCATTGCGTTCGGTCAACTATCTATAATGTAATTATTATTATGGAACCAGAAGGACCGTGCGGCGTGATATAACGTGAAATTATCCGTGATGAGCCACTACCTCCGTAAACAAAGCCATAGTGCATTCTAGTGACGTCAGCACAGGTAGGGCTACTCACCACCTCCTACACCAATAAAAACACTAACTCACATTTGTTGATCTCAGCTGATCTATATCAGCTAGTGTTTTTATTGGAGTAGGAGGTGGTGAGTAGCCCTAGCTGTGCTGACGTCACCAGAATGCACTGACTTTGTTTACTGGGGTAGTGAATGAACGCGACTTTTAACAAACCCTCATGATGTGTGCGACGCACATGACAGAGACGCGTTCAGAGTTCCGCCTTCTTGGAAACTGAATACATGAAAGCTGAAGATCATTATTGAATTAGGTTAATAAAAGACAGAGGTGCTTATCATATTATCAAATTTATACGAAAGCCACAGATACTAGCTCTCTGTCCGATAGTATCTTGTTTTTCTTCAATTGAGACATCCAACTAGAACGCTTTATTTGACCGCCGCCGCCATTCTCTCCATAGAAAGAACGTGGACCGCAAAGCTTGGAACGCCTGAACGCTTGTGCTCTCTGAGTGCACACATCCTGATGGTTTTCAATTACATTGTAGTTTTAAACGACAATGATGTTCAAGTGCACATACACATGGTGCATGGTGTTCTGTACATACTAAATTTGGGAGCATTTTCCAAGTTTTTGTTTTGTATAGACTACTGCTATGAAGTTATCAAGATGAGAAGATTGTTCATGGAATAATACTAAATTTCTTAAAATATCAATTCTTAAAACTGCTGTTGGTTATCATTCTTCTTTTTCACTAATTTATATAAGTTGTCTTGAAATTACTCTATATGTTATTGGTAAAAATATGCATAAGACACATACCTAATAATAGCAATCTATTTTGAATAAAAATTAATATTCAATGTATAGCCTAACCAAATATTCAATATCATCAGGTTTGGAGTTTGGAAGCTAAAAACATGGATACCACTCGACCAACCTGGTTGCCAGCTCAGGTGACATTGGACTCAACATCAGAGTTCAGAATTATTATTGAAGGCCAGGCCACAAACGGAGGATTTGCTTTGGATGACTTTTCTTTCTCTCCAGGATCTTGTCCCAGTAAGTTTGTTATTTTTCTTAAATTTGACTTGAAACAAGCTTCCCCACAAATGTCCGAATCTTATATTGTTAATATTCGAGTAAATCCTAGGAGGGGTTTTCATATGTTTAGAAATTTTGTATCCTATTTGATAAAAAAAACCAGGTAACTTGAAGGTTTTTAAATTTATTTGGAAATATTTCATTCAAATAAATGTTACCTACTAAATTAAGGCAGACTAATCACATAAGCTCATTCCTGTAGTTCAAAACATAGTGGAGCGGCGAAGTTAGAGAATGTAGCTGAGAGTGTTAAAAAGTAATGCATGTATTCAAATGTGTCAGAACATAGTGGAGCGGCGAAGGTAGAAGGGAATGGAGACATTTAGATACATGAAGCTATACCTTCTCTGATACACTCTAACTTCGACCCTAGAGATAGCTTAGCTATCTCTTCTCTATACTTTGACTCTCCAGTATGTTTTGACCTATCTGCGAGTATCCACACACAAAACTTTAATTGCTTTGTATCGTGTAGGAGACCACAGGTTCTCATTTCTTGGCAAAGTATGCAAAATAGAAGTTTATCTTGAAAATAATAATTTACATAGAACCCACAATTATTTTACAATTTATTGGATTATTTTTATTTCATTGTAGTATCACCATCACTATCCTACCTTAACATTTTCTACCTTCCATCCTACTTTTTGTATTGTAGCATAAATTTACTCATTCATGTTCAAATATTTTTCCAATCATTTCTTACCCAGAACATTCCCAGTTATGGACTATTATGTGAGTTACCGTACTACTATAGAGGAGTCCAAAAAAATGTATACATTATTCGATATTTAAATATATTGGTAACGCACGGCAGGGACATTAATCTACACTATGAAATTCAATACATTACATTAACAAATACAATACATAGTTATTGACACCTGCAGGACGTCGGTCGTGGTCGGGTGGTAACATTCTAGCCTGTGCCACGTCTCTTTGCCGTGTCTCATGGCGTACAAGAACGGGCCACTTGTTCAAAATGAGAACGAACAAAAAACAGTTCAATAGGATTAAATTGAAATTCCACTGTCTCGCCCATCTGCAAACACCACGCCTCCGCCACATCCGTGCCATAACCGCGCCACGTCTCTGTCCGTTCTTTTCACTCACTAATTATGCCTCACTTGGTATTGTGGTTCGATGTCTTGTAAACAGGTAGTGTGGCATGAATAGTCCGCATGCAAACTGTAACAGCTGCCAATGTGCTATCAAGATATTCACTGTCAAAGAGTGTATACATTTTTTGGACCCCTCTGTATTTTTATACAATTTATCATGTCTGCAATAAAACCCCGGTTAACCAAAATAGAGAGGAGGAGATAAATATGGATAAACAGTTTTCCGGTTAAACTGACATATCCCGAAGATAACCTATTAAAATGGTATCTAGACCTACAGGAAAGCTTTATTTATAAATATACTCTACCTATATGAAAAGCCAGTTACATACAATTTATTTTTTGCCGTCCTTTTGAATTCTATCATATTAAACGGAACTTAACAAACATAATCTGTTTGACACGCAAAAAATCGTACGTCCAAAAATCGATGTGTGTGTAACTTATGGCTAAACGGTGTTCTATTTCAATTTCAAAAATGTCAATATACATTAGAAAATAGTATAAACACTAACAACTGAAGTTACTAATGAATTGTAAGCTTCGCTGTTTACATATTATATTACATACCTATAATTATCTATTGAACCGTTCCGGTTTACCCATTGAGTTAACCGGTTTTCTACTCTATTTCTCAATAATTTGTTTCTGTAATTTTTTTATTCAAATAATTCAAAATCAATGAATCAATGTGATTTTTCTGTTACAGCACGACCGGAAAAAGCAGAAATCAGCAATCAAGATGGACAGTGAATTATGTAACAAATTATTATCTTCTGCCTCCATTGAATAATGCTTGTACTGCAATACAACACATTTCTGGGTTGTTATGTGTAGAAAAGATCAATAGTGATATCATAATTTAATTTAATAATGTAATTATATGATCAGTGTAGAATAATGGAACAAAAATCTGATTCAGCACACACACTATTTTCCTTGGCCTTGAAATTGTTCTTAGCATTAATGGGCAGGACTAAGATAGTTTGCTAGATTTGCTGATGTCTGTATGAAAACTGGCTGATGGTGGCTGATGTGTCGAGCTGAAAACTGTATCAAATGAAGCAGTAAAGACTGCAAATAATTGTTAAGAAAGCTATACGGTAACACCCTAGTCCAAATTATAGACAAAATAAATTCTGTAAAACTGAGAATATGCTATGCTGAAAGGAAAGCAAAGAAAAATTAAGTTCATTGTTCCAATCTATCGAATCATTTGTTAAAGAAAGCTAAATTCTCCTCAATATATCAGTTTTGAATGAAATATCAGATCATTGATGTTCCCTCCAAGCTGGCTTTACAAAAAAAACTCGAAGACTTGAGTTCATTCTCATGTATTAAAAATTTGTTTGAAATTGGGAAATTTGTTCAAGACAGCTTTCCTCTGAAACTTGAAGTGGAGCTTTTTCAGTTGAACTGTGATTCAGACCTTGCATAATGAAACAATTGCTTTCTCATTGGCCTGTTATGCACCGGTAATGATGAACCCAAATCTACAATCCGTGTACATATTTCCAATCACTATCCTCCATAAAATTTATCAGATAGCACCAGCCATTATCAATACCAAATTCTATTATGTTTTAAGCAGAATGCTTGGATTGAACAGTGACGGTGACACTCCATTACAATTCCTATATCACCCCATGACATACCTTCTTATTTTGTTTCTCAATCCAAGTTCAACCTCCACTCCGCCACAAGTCGGTAACACTATAGGAGTCCTGTAATGGTAGCCACTCTACCCAAGCTACCCGCTCTTCAATACTACACTAATGGCCCTGGTGTCACCGGGCAATTATACAATTTTTCTCCCAATAAGGTATTCCAACCATCACCTCAGTCAATCGCCGTCGTCAAAGAAAGCGCTCCCCCACAAGAAATCATATTGTTTATAGCTTGAACTACTATTTCCAGTGTTGTACATGCTCTTTGATAACTTGAGTAATAGAATTTTCAAAACTATATTATACCTCTAGTCATCTCAAGTATTTTCAGAATGTCTCATCTGAAATGTTTTGGTGTTTTAAAAGCGAAATAATACCGTATAGTTTGTAGCTGGAACTACAATGATTAATTTGAATTGTGCATGAACTTGTCTAATATTATAATAATCTTCTCATCTACCATTCACAATGTAAACATTAAACATTAATAGAACTGCAAAATGTTGAAAGGAATTTGTAATCTCCAGTATTTTCAAAATGATTCATCAGGTGTTCTGTTCTGTTGGAAAGCGAAATCATGTTGTTTGTAGCTAGAATCACTGCACTAGAAAAATGTGTATAAAAATAGATCTCAAGCCATGAGTGTTAATTATAAAAAAATAGCTCCATAAATAAGTACTTAGTGAGGGTTGGATGGTGGGGTTGACCGCGGTGGTCCACCACCAAAACCTTTCCCAAAATGAGGGTGGAGGCCGATATGTTCCACAACTCCCTCACCTAATTCCTATCAGAGTTCTGTTCATGTCAGGTCACGAACTTTGCTCCAGGAAACTATATTTCGAAGATTCCTTAATAATTTTAAACCAACGGTAAAGGATAGATTATATCGGGTGAGAAGTTGTCTGTAATCTGTTCTATTAAACTTTATACAATCATACAACTTTGTAGATACTAAAACATTAAAACATATATAGAACTCAATTATTACTGTACATTTGGGGAGTAATGTTGGCTTGTAGACTAACCATAAAAATTGTTCTTGAAAAAATTGGGGGAAACTTTCTCTGAAAAGACGGATTTTTTTGAATTTTGTAATAATTTTCAGCAGACTACTACAAGTTGTTATTTATGTTTATCATTGGAACAATAACTGTTTATTATTGTAGGTCAACAATAGTCTGGTAACTTCTATTTACCATTAAAATACATTCTATAATAATTTGTGGTAATAATAATTATTGAAGTTTTAATTCCATCAATGGCAACTACTATCTACTGTACTAGAATTATAACAATATTCTATTTTAGAGAATGGAGGATAAATATATTGACATATCTCAAATATCCAATACAGAATACAAATACGATAAGTAGTATCAAGTACCGTAAAATATCATGAATCAGTTGATTTTAATAATTGAAGAGAAGACTGCGGCCATTTGATCTCTTACTTTAAAATAAAATCCTATATTTCATCATATAGTTACCATTTTGTTTTCCCATATATTCTTCCACATACTTTGGTTTGATCTTCAATAAACAATATTCGTGAAGTAGAAATAATTATTTAAAATGTGGCCATGCCCTTACCCCTGCTCACTTTTATTGGAGTAAAATATAATCCCTTATATTCCACAGTATTGTTACCAATTATTATTTGCCGAAGAATTCTTCCATATCTTCAATCGTTAAGTTATATTGAAACACTTGGTGTATAACTGGAAAACAATACAATGAGGATGCTTTTTTCTTCTGTTACTTACTATTCAGTAAAATACTTGAATAACTTCTGAGCTCTACAATCCATCACAGGCGTTCAACCGTATTAGCCTACAATAGGTCTTTGAATAAATTATAAATAAGTACAACCCTTAGAAAGCCTAGCCTTGTAAAGCTATTGGCTAAAATGGTGATATCACGTAGTTTTTACTCCATATAAGGCTCTCGAGGTGCTGGAATATTGTGAGACTTTCGATATGAACAAGTTTTTTTTGTAGATCATCTGTAAACTAGACTTCCGGTTTTATTTGACTACATTACCTACTATATTCAAAAAGTGTGTCTTTGATGTCAAAACATCTTTTGATGCTGAGAAAATTTTACTACAACGCTTTGAATATGAAATTTTAAATTAAAATATTCATAATATAAAAACATATGGTATTGACGTTTGTATACTCAATCTGTTATCGGCGAGCTTATAATATGAAAAAAATGTAAAAGGTTTATAAAAAATGTATAGAATCTATCAATTTCTATTTATCTTAAATAGTGTAGTATTTCAATAGGCTATTCAAGAAAATTGCTTCCAACATCTAGTCAAAGATGTGTGAAAATTACCAATATTACTATTATATCATATTTGTACTGTTTCTAGATTAAAATGTTTTCTTTGATGATTAAAAACAGAATATTATTTAAATAAATACACTCCCATCAAACACATCCTTGAAGTAATAATAATTAGTGTTTGTGTTGAGTATAGCGGGCCATTCACTATCTGATTTCTCGACCAAAAATGTTGAACCGATAGTTGGATCTTTCATCACTCACACACCGACTGGTTGTCCACAAGTTAGTCCAACTACATTCCAACTCGACTCTAACTACACGGCTGACATTGGCATGTCGGACCTCCAGTTTATTAAACTCGTCCGGCTAGACATCCAAAATTCGACGTAACATCAACAACCCCATTCACGTTCCGACGTTGAAAATGTTGAACCTCAAATAGGACAAGAAATTGGATAGTGAATAAACCACCAATTTTCATCTTATTCTCTAACTAGTATATTGGTGGTATACCTAGTACTTATTCTCTAGGATTGGTGAAAATTATGGAAACAGCTAAATATTTCTTTTACAAGTATAATTTGACAGTAGGTTTCATTGGGGATACTATTCGAATTGAAAAACTACTTTTCTGTCGCTTCCAAATGTTGGTTCGCCATCTTGGATCCAACTTCATTTTTTTTAAATAAGGTGTGATAAATGATTTCGGTACCGTACAGAATTTAAAGATAAAATCAATGGCGAAAACCGCATATCGATATCTGAAACTGTTTCTAAGATACTTATTTTAGTATAAAATACAAAAATTATCCATGTGATAACATTAAGGGCCGGTTTCCGAGCTCGGCATTTAGCTAAGTTCTACACTTTAAGGCTGTGCAAAGGCTAAAAATAAATTTTCTACTCGTGATATTCTTCGATTTGTATATCATCAAGCTATCAAAATGAAAAAGTTTTCTCAGGAAAACTTTCTTTTCTGATCATTACTTTTTGAGATATGAGCGACTGAAGTTTGAATTTTGGGACAGAACATTTCAAATTCGGTACGATATAAATCCATGAGATTTAGAGGAAAAAGTTATTCAATTTACCATAAATAACTCAACTATAAGTTATTTTTAGTAAATTGAATAACTATCTTAAAAATTGATATTTTCAGAGAATTTTTGTTTTACTAGATCAACAATACCATAGGCCTATGAAGAATCCATCCTCTAAATCTCATGGATTTATCTCTTACCGAATTTGAAATGTTCTGTCCCCAAAATTTAAACTTTAGGCGCTCATATCTCAAAAAGAAATGATCAGAAAAAAAAGTTTTCCTGAGAAAACTTTTTCATTTTGAAAGCTTGATGATATACAGATCACAAAACTTTGAAAAATATCAGGAGTAAAAAGTTTATTTTTAGCCTTTGCACAGCCTTAAACAGCTGGAGTCAGAATATTAGCTTTATAAAACGGGGCGTAGTTGCAGTAAACAGTTGCAGAAAAATAAATCTTTATTTTCTCATTTCTATAATTGGAAACGTTTTTCCTTGATGAAATGAAACATTCCTAAATAATTCAAAATAGCTGAAACTTTACACTATTTTCTCTTTATGATTAGATGCTACTATAAGCGTTTACTCAAAAAATAAAATTTGATGATTTGGATTTTCAATTTACTCATCTATTTCATTTTTGTATAGTAGGTATATTAGTATCTTTGATGTCTGAAACAGTCTGCGATATTGATGTGCGGGTTTCGACTTTCATTTTTTCCTAAAATTCTGTGTCGAAATCATGTATCATACTACCTATTTAAAAAATGAAGATGAATTCAAAATGAAAATAAATTTGAATCTAAGATGTGGACCAAAATTTTGAAGCGTCATAAAAGTAGGTTAGCTTTATTCGAATAGGATCCACAATGAAACCTACTGTCAAATTGTAATATAAAAGAAATCAAGCTGTTTCCATAAAATTATGGCGTGATATTTCTTTTACAAGAAACCTTCCTATTTCCTATTTTTTGAATCTTCCATCACATAAGTTATTAAGTGATTTACCTACTGTATATGAAGCCTATTTCTGTTATTTTATTCAAATAATTCATTTGAAATCTTCCAAGTTTAATAATTCTAAATCCTCAGTTTCAACTTTTCTGATGAGTCATGCGTCTTTCCTACTTTTATTTTAGAGAAAGTTAATTTATATCCAGAATTTGCTTTCGCAACAGGTATAACAAAAATAAGACTCAATTACAAATGTGAAAAATTTATTAACTCCAGAAAACACAAAATAGTTGAAAAATGAAAATAATTGAGCAAATTATAAATGAATAACTTTTCAACGAACAGTATCTTTGAACTTTGAACATAATGCGAAAATAAGTTTGAACTAATGACAACTCAGAATAATAAAGCTAATACAAGAAACAAGTCTAGGAGTAATATGAATAAACTTTGGATATTCCAATCAGCCTTCCACGTGAATATGTTTCAATCTTCACAAGTCAGTGTCATTAAATCTAAAATTATTTGGTCCTAGAACTAGAATTTAGGCCTTTCAATCGTTTTTCTATCAAACTCCTTAGATAAAATATAAAGATATATGATGTATCTTTATTCTCAATAATACTTGTGTATCTTGACCCGTAATAATTATTACACTAATGCATTGGTAATGATTATTTTCAAAGATAGCACAAAAAATTCAACTATTAACTCTATTCAAATGCATAATCAATCATTGACAAATTGTATTCGATACCAATTCAGATAAACTGTAAGAGATCATGAAATTGAAATTACCAGCGAATCAATTTTGGAGAACTATAACCATCAACATTATTTGGAGATTGAATTAAGCATTTCTTTTCCAGAAATACTCAAATAGTTGGAACATTGTATATTTTGTGAAATTAACCACAAGATAATGTTTCAGCCACAGAGAATGGGCTATAAATACATTAAATCAAATCTAATAACAAAAGATAAAGCAGTTCTAATACATCAGTCTCGAATATTCAAGCCTGTTTAACAAATCTTTTTTCACAGCCCATAGCTTCTACTTCACAATAGATCCGCAAACAATTTGAAGAATGTATTTCCCCAAAGATTTGAATAGAAAAGCCACCATATATTATTTTCCCATTCCATAGCCCAAAATTTCCTACTAGTAGCATGAGTAAATCGATATAAATTACATCTTAAATGTAATTTGAAACAACATTGGACTCGAATAGGACATTTTTTCTACAATACACAAATCAAATCTTGTACTTGTTGATTTCACAGCCATGGGATCAATTGGAAATTAGCCAAACACAAACTAGTCAGAAAAACTATTACTACACACTAAATGCTAATAAACGACTTGAAAATCAACATTATTGAATATTAAATTCATTTAAATATTTAATAGTTCTCAACCTCTGGCTCTTACTCATGAAGTCAGAAAAACAAGTAATACACACTAAATACTAATAAACGACTTGAAAGATGAACATTAGAAATCAATATAGAAACCCTTTAAATATTCACGAACTCACTCCTCTGGTTCTACTTATGAGAGATAATTATTGGTCTCTTTACAAACTAATAGACTCAATATTATTGAATGAATCGAAGGAAATGAGAATTGCTGAATATTTGCGAGACTGGTTCTTACTTGTGCCAGAAATTATCGGGCCCTTTGCAGAAGAAACAAGATCTGTAGTCGTTGCTCCTCTGCCACACTCTGTGGATGATCACAGCAATATTTTTTGCTGACAAAACGCTCATTTCAATAGCACTGGCAGCCCATTCCACCGCGTTCAAATAATACATGTTTTGCTGAATGAAAAACGAATCTTCAATTGGAGCGGGTACTTCGTATTGGGGGTAAGCTTCCCATACTTTCTCCAGTCTCACTATAAAATCTTCCTCAAAAAGCATTTCCAGTTCGAAATCATTCAAAGGTTCATCGGAGAATATTTTCCACAATTCGATTTTGGAATCATCTTTTGACAATCTAGACAGCGAGTTGAACATGAGATTGGAGTTGGGTGTGTAGATTTCAGTAGGAAGTGGATCGACCGAGCAATTGAACACAGAGTAGTTGAGACTGCCTTCGACGATGGTGACGTGAGTGGTATGATAGGGACGAGGTTTGTACAGTTCGGTGAGTATATTGTGCCCGAAGTCGATTGGAAATTCGCTGTTTTCTGTGATGGGAGCTGCGACCACGACAATATCATATGCTTCGGTATGACGAAGATCACCCTCACTTGTTTGCGGAAATGAAAGATGGTAGTTTCTGTCAAATTCGTTGTACAATATTTGATAAACTGGAGAGCGCAAAATGAGAGCTGACGATGCTTTCAGAAGTTCCTCCGCGACTCGACGATTTCCGCCTTTCACCGACCACAGTTCTGGCATTGCTCCAGCCAGTGAAACCGAACCTGAGATCAAATATTACATGACTGAATTAAACGGAGCACATTTACTTTCTTCTTATCGGTAATGGTGGTAAATGGACCCATTGCCCATTCACAATTCTAGGACTAATTTTGACATGAATCGGAAAAAACGATAATCAAAAATGTCTCGAGTATCCGACTTAAAGCTGCCGGGGGAAGGTGTGATAATACATAAAATTACTCAAAGTCCAAAATATATTGAAAAGTTTTGAATTACACTTGTTCATTAACTGAGCTATAACTATTATATTTCACCGTGTACTATTACTTCATACTATTATCAGAATTATATTAATATTGCTGGGCTACTTTGACTAGCATTGTTTTTTCTCAACTGGGAGCGTTTTGTCCAATAAGGACGGAATCATTTCCACTCGCATTGACCCCAAGCCTCTTTGGAAAATCGAATGCATCTAAGGAGTGGTAGTGGACCAATTCAGTTAGATCTTGGTTCTGTTAAGTCCACTACTGCTGGCAGCTTTGATCAGTAAGTTAGTTCGTTTAAAACAAAGACGCCTTCATCAAGATACATAGCCCTAGTTTTATCCAAAATCTCAAAGCAGCTCTATAATAATTACAAAGTAATTCTTATGAAAATACAGAAAATGGAACTTTTGATCTCAGACAAAGCTTCAAGTTTTAAGGGATTATACTGTCCCTACTTCCCTAATGATATATGTTTTTCACGTTGCTGTTGTTTTTATCTACTCAGCACACCACCAAAGCATACAATTGATCAATTTCAGGATAAATTTATTAGAAATGCAGCTCTGTAGTTCCAAATAAAATTTCAACATGATTTCGTGAGCGCTCAACGCACAAATCATGAAGATATCAAGTGAGTAACAATTCTAGTCAAATCATTGAATATCAAAGCAGGTTGATTTGCTTACCAACAAATTGATGCAAATTTCCTCCTTGTCCATAATTCACGCGCATGATTGGCAGAATAATTTCTTCATACATCAGATCACCAAACTCCAGCCTGAATGCATCTTCAATGGTGACGTTCCGCATCGCAGGAAAAGAAGGGTGCATGTATTCCAGCATGTGTTCGGCAGAACGAAAGGCGTATCCTTTCTCCAAAGTACTGTATGCCCTGTTGGAACAAAATTAAACCAATTAAATAAAACAGATTGGCAACACGCACAAGTTACACAAAAACAATAATTACAGTCATCACAATCACAACGTCAGGTTAACAATGAGGAATCTCGTCATACATTTTTGTATAAACTGCCTTTTACGATCTCACGTTTGACTTGTATGTGCAAACAAGTTCTTATCCTATTCCATGACTAGATACTAATCTAAAGTATCTCATTTAAATCCTTCATACTTGAATAAAAGTCTTGCAGTACTTCTAGAATATAAATCATGATTGTCATCTCAATACATGACAAATTACAAACCAGAACATTTGAAAATGGCATGAATTGAGAAATATATTTTATTTTCAAAATAAAAAAAGAGTACTGAATCTTTAAAGAAAACACATAGCAGTTATCCATTTACTTACAGAATAATATGGGTTGAGAGCATGAATAAAATAAAAGCTTCAACTTGGAATGATGATTTTCCATGCCTTCCAATATAGCCTTGGACATCATAGACACTAGTGTCGCCCAGCTACTTTCGAGCACAAACTGGCGCCATCTAGTCTGTCATGATGTAGGTGTAAAATTGCATGCTACCTTTCTGCTGATATAAGATATTAGCATCATATCATAGCTAATGAAACCTATGTGAGCAACTACATATACATAATGATAGAAAATCTATTTTGAAGCTACTACAACTTCCTTATTTTTGGGTATTTCGGAAATCGGTCATCTGCTTTGAAAAAAATTAAGGGTAATTGATCCGAATCTGGAATCAGAATCTTTCTGTGTTTATTTTCATGAAGTTGAAAAAAGGATGAGTCATCAGATGACGGGCGCTAAAAAATATATCTCCAGACCTGCAGCAGGCAAGGCGCATTTTACTGTCGCCAGTAGAGCCAATCAAGTCAGGAAAGTAAAGATCACTTACAGCTAAATCTTGTCGCCTTGTTTGTCAATATTGAATTGTTGCTGTAGCTTGCCGCTCTTTTCTTGCCACGGGCCTATCAAGCTAGGAGTGATTGTAACAACTTCGTCTTTCTAGATAGGATATCTTAGGGTGGCCACTAACGACTGGAAAAGTACCAGGACATGTCTTCGAACGAAAAAGACATTGATTCACGGGAAAGGCTTCGAGCAAAAACAGCTGTTCAACAGCAGCTTCTAACATAAAATAAACAAACAATAACAATAAATAAATTACAAATTATAATGATAAAAAACATTTAACCTCAAATAGAGCGGAGAAAAAAATAAAAAACAACAAAAATTACGAAAACCTAACCTCAAAAAGCTTTGTTGGAAGCCTTTCGCTGATTACACATGTATTACGAGCATGTGAGTAGGTACACAAAGGTTCAACACACTTGTCCTGTCGTTAGTGGCCTCCCTTAGTCTTACACCTCTTTACTTCAACTATTACACAGAAAGCATTAGAAGTTACCGTTCGAATCTGTCCAGCATGAATTCGATGTTCCTGAAGAAGTGGTAGCTGTTGCTCAAGCCGTAACGGTAAACCATTCGAATCCAGTCGATGATATTCCATCCAGATTCCAGAAAAATGAATTCCTTTCCATTGTAGATTCCAGCTCTACCCGGAGCAATAACCTCATACTCTAGACCTGTGGAAAATGATATGTTATCATTGAACATGAAAAATATGACAGACCTACATTATGCATAATTAGAACAGAATAATGAATATTTTTAAAAAATATAGGTACGGACATTTAATAGTGCCATAGAGCAGAATTTAATAGAGCCATATTGAGATATACAACGTGCCAAGGTTAGATGAGAAATAAAGGTAATCTACATGTACTGTTACAACGTTCAATTTCAAACATTATTTTCAAATAGTCTCATAGTATTTATGAATAATTCGATTATTTTCAAGAATTACACCATTCTTGAAGAAATCACAAAAACTGATACGGTATGCTATCAAAAGCGCCGGAATCAGAAATAGAAAGTTTTTATTCAATTATAAGACAAAAATGATGGAAGCATTGACAGTGAGAGAAAACTTGGTTTCCCAAAAAATTAATAGAAATTAGGTATATGAGTCAAGAAAAATTCAAACCAAATTTCTTCACAAAGCTCCTCATGTATTTGTTCCTGGGATGAAGAACAGCACCTCCAAGCTCAACCTCGATTCCCCCAATTAATTGCGATTTCAAACGTCCTCCAACCTCATCGGCTTCGAAAATATCAATGTAGACATCTTTCTCAAATAGCTCTGACAGAAAGTAGGCACACGAAGTGCCTCCAATGCCGGCACCAATGATTGCTGAAAATAAAATAAAATTATGCAGCTAATCGATAGCAAGATCAAACATATTGTTTCCATATTCATTCCTAGTAAAGGCTCTGAATAACTAGTGTGATCAGTAGCCTATTCGAGTTACAAGTAGTCAGGTGGGACAAACAATGGGCTTCATCATAGGCCCAACTAAATGGTTGTAGATACTTGGCCAACTTTCATCAAATTTAATTCCCTTTTGGACCCAACACATTTGATGAATAAAAATATCTAGGATTGAATAATTTATGAAAAGTTATAATAAAAAATGATCTTACATGAAAAATGAATGTGTATTAAGCTAATAATGTCAGGTTGGTACCTAGCTCTATAGAATTTGTTCTATAAATGCACATAAATTTTTCATTTATTATGCACGAAAAACTGCAATGGATACTATTAATGGTGATAAATTAGCAAAAGTTGACACAGAAAGAAGGCTCGTTTTCTTAGGGTTACAGGTAGGCTAACTAGAAAATGTTTGTCATAGTTAGACTCTGTTAGAAGGAACTTTTTTATAAGAAATAAAATTTGAATTATGAATGATCTTGGTGTGTGTTGATTATATTACATGGCTAAATAATAAATTATTAATTTCTAACGTTATTCACGACAATATTAAACGATTAAATTGAATAAAACGCTTACCAATTGATGGTTTCTTGCCACATTCTCTTTTGAACAATGAAAACACATCAACAGCCCCAGCATTGAACCCAAAAAAGTATAATATCACAATTGATGACAAAGAATACTTAAGCAAAGTGAAACCCATTTTCTACTAATTCTAAATCGATTTGAATGTCATTTCATAACATTAAAGATGAAAATAAAGACGATCAACAGCCTACCGTTAAAATAGATTTCAAAGTTCAAACAAGAAATGAAAAATTAGCTTGATGCAGGATGCAGGTACGGTAACATTAACATAACACATTCACTTCCTCTTGGTATCTGTTAAAATTGCTACCGGAAATTATTAATCTCATATTTTTTAAAATCATGATGGGAGGAATCATATATTTATAACATAATTATATTTTGAAAAATATTCTTCCATCAACCATGATGATATTTTTTAGTTTATATTGCAAAGACACTATTTTCACATGCACCATACAGTGAAACCAAAAGTTACTAAAACCTCAAATTGCTCGATTTGAAAGTTTAACGTTGTAAAGTTCTTTGATAACTGAGGAAAATTTGGCTGCAGGCAAACATGAACGTTATAGCCTTTATAGAAATCACCACATTATAGATTGCTTATTAATTCAGTCTCTTGTTACTTCAACATTAAATTCTAATGTTGTCAGTGGAGATTTGTTATCAAGTTTTCAAATTAGTTGAATGGCTCAACTTCTTGAAACGTGACTTGATGAAATCTTGATCTTTCCAGTTTAAAGCCTGTACAATATATATTTTGATAAATTATAACTTGTTACTTGGTTTCAATTTTTGCCTTATTAGGTACCGTACCAGTTTAGTTCAGAGCCTGAAAAGAAGACAATCACAAAATCCTGGGATTGAAGATCAAGTTTATGTAATAAGATCATAATATTAGGCTATCTGATTGCATGAACCCCCTTGGTTGTCACCACACCCACTTGGTTAGGGACACTGATTGTAGGCCTATTGGAGCCTTCAATTAGAATGATCTATTATGTAATCAAAAGTATGCATGTAAAGCCCATTTATTGATCCACCCATATTTTGTACGGTAATATTCCATACAAACACTCTATTACCGTTATATGAACCTACAGCAAGCGAATTCATTGTGCTTGATGGACAATTTGATATTTTCACCATTGCAAAATCTACTTTGAAGTGAAGATTGAATTCTATTTTCAATAATTGAAAGTCTCCCGCATCGAGTTTGGATGATCATTTCCCAATAATTTTTTGTTGGTGAGTGGTCGCTCAGACTTCGTGTGGGATTTATTCGGGTGGAATGAGATATACGGTAGTGCATGTCATGTCTTGTATTTCTGATTCAGTAATTATGTAGCATATTTTTCTAACATTATTTTTAAGATACTTTATTAGTTTATAATGAGATCTCTATCTTTTCTCTCTCGTTATTATTTACTAAACTTATTTTCACTTAATTCTTCCTCTATTCTTTTTTACCACTTTCTTTCAATTGTTTTTGTACACCAGGTTTTTAAATTGTATTCTAATAATAATATCTTGTGTTAGTTGTATTGTCCATCTTAAATTTCTACATCAGTTTAGGACGTTCGTCATGAGTGCACTTGGGCTATGCCTGTAGCACTCATATGTATGTATCAATAAGTAAATATTCGATATGGACTTCCATCTTCACTGGGTGATAGATAGAAAAAGGTGTTCAATTGAAAAAAAAATGTTGTACAAAATTAGATTACTTTCATCTCATTATGGCCAAATCAAGTACCTACGATAAAATGGAATTTTGTACCTTTACTGAATTGTTTACATTGTGATGTCTTTAATTGTAAAATTTGTAAATATAACAATATATTATTATCATTAGGTTAAAATAGTTGAACAGTTCTCCAAGAACCCAATAATAATTCATTTGAAATCTTTTCCAACAATCAATATGAACATAATTGTGCTGATCTGTTCAAAACTGATGTGATGGATGAAAGTATGTGAATACAAAATAAATGGTGTCATTTTACATCCTATTAGGACAGAATAATTGTGTTTGGAGTAGAATTGCTGAGAGCATACTGAGACATTCATAAATATTACAAGCGCCATCCAGCCTGGTGACTATGATGCTACCTATTGTGTTAAAAACTAACATGATAATAATAATGTTACATTTATGATATTGTACAGTAATTCATCAGAATTAATTTTCTAGGTCCACTACATAGAAAATAAAATGTCTCATGTCAGTTACTGTCAGAAGTAAATGTTCTAGCTGCATAAAATAATGGATGATTGTGGTAGTTGAAGTAAAACAATAAAAGTTTCTGATATTCATGACTTTTCAAGGATTTAATAGAACCAAAAGTACCTAATAAAAGCCATTAGTAAATTCGTATGGCTTCAGTTGGTGGGGAGTCCCATGCTGGAAGGTTCCGGATCACCTGGATATATCATTCAAGCCGTCAATAATGGGCCTTACGACTGTCATACTTCAGCCGGGACCGACTATTAACGTGCCAATCCGATAACACAATGCTATATCAAGATAAGATTGTAGATTGTTATATTATCATAATAAAAGTGTGTCAGTTACAGAGGAATTTTTATCATAAATAAATTTACAAATAGCGCATTCATAATTTCAGCTTTGTTAATTTATTGACTACAATGTAAGTCTTCAAGTGTATTTCAGTTTTTGCTTTTGTCTTATGCAATACAGGTGCATATATACAAATTAGTATAATATATATTATTATAGCAAGCATTTGATTGCAGTTGATTGACGAATCTACATACCCCTTTTATAGGTGTTCAATAGATGATTCAATAATAATTGAGTTATTCTATATGGACAAGTCATATTCATATTATAATCATGTAAAAATCTCCTTATAATTCAATTTATTTTCAAATCGTGACCAGTTTTTATACTAAGAAAGGCTTTGTACTCATGTAAAATTCAAGAAAACACAAGAGTATAAGCATCATATTCACAAATCATATTTATTATTCAATTTAATATTTCCATAATATATAGTTTATTGCTTACCAATCAATAATTTTTTGTTTAAATTATTATTTTACTGCGTTAATCATATCTTTGTTTTTTCTATACACTGATCACAACACTGGAAATGTGGTCAGTTGAACTTTTTCAAGAATGTTTTTAAATTTCTATTATGTACCGTAATTATATTTTTGAGGTGGAAATGCATTAATTTATTCATTCAAATCATCTCTCGGTATTTTGAAACTCACCTGTGACTGAGTTTCATTTTCCAATTGATTATTGATCTCCCATCACCATTCCTCACACCCCACGCCCACGCACAAGTCTAGGACTCGTGTGGGCATCAGAATAAAAAAAAAACCCAGCCCACTCTGCAAAAGTGTCGGTCCCTGGTGGATTCCTATCGAAATATTTCATCAATATCAATAATCCTGTGGTGTAAAGTGTTGCCAACTTAAGAGGTTCATCCCCTAGAGAGAATTTCAAGCCACCAAAACACAATATTCGAGAGATAAGCTACATGGTTACTATGTCCCGTAACTAGGAGAAATCCTACTCATATTTTCTTTCCATGGACGATATACTTTCTAATAAAACTTTATAGTAGATAACCGTATTCAGATTGGAGTTATGGTTTTTGAAAATCATCAGAATGACTTTCATTTTGAGTCTAGAGAATTTTGATGTATCAGTAGTGGCAGCACTGATCGTGAGCGAGCACCCAGCAGACAACGTATGATTACGATGTTGTAAGCGTGAGATTGTTTTCTTTCTCCTGAAATTCCAATTTATTGGTTAGATTAGCTCCCAACGAGGAAGTGTATTGTATATTTTTATTGAGTTGTTGTTCTCCCAATCTTAACCTCTATCAATTTTTATTTTAATATTTTCAATTCTACCGTCATCCAACACAATCTCAAGCTTTTATAGATTGCATTTTTTAATAAATACCTAGTTTCGTGGATAAGTATTATTTCTTGGCCTTGGTGATTTCTACTTGGGAAATGTTTACAAATAGTTATCATGTTATATCAACATCTTACTGTTAGGCAGTATCCCCTCTTGTCTTGTGGTAAAGTAACAATATGTTAGTGTAGTGTAGAATAATGGCTCAAGCTGCAAGCGAAGATATCTTGGACTCTGTCCTTCTTACAACATTCAAGATCAATGGAAGGCGTTATAAAGTTCTTCTTAATCACGGAACCTTGATCTGGGAAACAGAAAAATCTCCTGTCAGTAAGTACTATGATTAAATTTTTTGTTTCTTACCATATTGATTCAAGATTTGTGAAAACAATAGAATTAGTAACATTCATGAATTGCCAGGAGCTACTACACTGTTGATTATAATCTAATGATAGTCTAATAAATGTAAATATAATTTTTTTCAATTACAGTTTTGAGCATCTCCTCAATGAACAATAAATTGCGTCTATTCATGTTGGTCATGGAGCGCCTTCCTTGTCATAAAAGAACTTCAGTGGCATTGGACAATTAATTGTTATCATCAATATTAACATTGCTCATTAATCGTTTAGATGCTGCTTCTAGTTGGTTCAATTGAACTTCTCCGCGTTATGCTGATTGTACTATTCCCACTCAGCCCGGCCGAGGGAGTATGAATAATCTCATAGAACTTATAGGATTATATTTTCACTGTCGTGTGAAAATCCAGCTTTAAACATAATGAAGGTCCTTTTAATTCATACGGCAGCCAACCACTATTCCATGATATACTGAGTTGTTTAGATTGTGTTGTCTTATAGTGTAATTAAAACACTTCCAATTTGGAGGGATATGCTGAGCAGAGAAAAGAAGGGATACACCGGCCGCGATGTTGCCAAGCTAGAGTGGACAGCGTTCTTCAGCATCGCATAATACGCATACGTGGTTTCCTATCTGAAAGCATTGCATGAAGTGTGCCTGTTTTGTCAACTTGGCAACCGTGCTTGTTTCTGACTCTATTCATCACTCTAATTGGCTGAACTGGTTCTCCATCTCCTTCCATCCTTCTGCTCCGCATATACCTCCGAGTTCGGAGATGTTTTAATTCTACAATAAGCCCCAATAAGATTTGCGACCTCCCTATGACACTAAAGTACCAGAATGGAATAAACTAAATTCCCAAATATCGGTATCAGTGAAATTGATTGGCACAGTGATAACGAATTTTCATAAGCTCTATTCGGACTTTTCCCACTCAGACCGGCCGAGCGATTATGAATAGTGATAGTCCTATTAGAACTTATGGGAACAATACTCTCACTTAACAGGACACTGATATGACATTCGCTGATACTGATATGTGGGTATCCAGCTTTTTGAAGCATAGAGCTTCATGGAATCCGAAAACTGTAGAAGGCATAGAGCTTTCGTTGAATTCGTCAGAAAGGAATTTCACATTACCTTTCCTGGTAATGTCTGCTATAGAACTTAGAAACTTGACTTCAATTACTAATAAAACCCTAAGCTTACTAACTTTCAAAGGCAAAGTCGGACGAATTTCTGTCTCGTTCAATAGGGAGTAAATATGTACTACTTGATTATTTAAATATTCCATTTTCGAGTTTTCTCGGCGTTTAATCAAATTTAAATGCTATAATACTTTTAAACACTGATAGTTTTGGTCCAAAATTAACAAGAAATTTTGAGTTTAGAATGTTAATAAGTTTATAGAAAATTAATTATAAAATCTAACTATAATTGTACGTTCAGTTATTTTATCATTCTACACTGTGATGAGTGAAAATTCTTCAAAGAATCTATGTTACCACTAGTAGTTCTGTGAACAGTAGACCTCACGCAGTTATAAACCACAGCCTCCTCTAATACTGTCCATCAGAGTAAATTCCCTCCTGTCCTGTCGTATCGGTGAGATATCGGTGTGAAAACGAATAATGGCTGATTGGGCTGGTCTATCGACAATGCTAATCATCTGTTGAAAACAACTACTATCATCAAAAGCTGATGGAGTTGAAAGCAGAGAAAGGTCGGGAGAAGATACTATGTTACTTTGAGTTATTATATTGCATGCAATCAATAATCAACTCGACAGCTGATCTATGATGAATAATTCTATAGTCTGTTTTTTCGGTAATATTGGCGTATGAAGGAGGCTCCTTTCCCTTTTATATTATCCTTAAAATGCAACATTTCAAAAAACCTTATATATATACGTCGACGCGCAATTCAAAAAGGAACATACCTATCAAATTTTCATGAAAATCTATTGCCGCGTTTCGCCGTAAATGCGGAACATAATATTATAAACATAAAGAGAAATGCAAAACCCTCGACTTGAATCTCAGACCTCACTTCGCTCGGTCAATTACCATCACATTGATGAATACACTTTTTCTATCTCCAATGTGAAGTTTGTAATGTGCACTTGATATTTTATAACTTAACGACTAGCAGACAATTTCGCGGAAATTTTAGATTACTAGCTGACTAGCTCACTCACTTCGTTGTCCAATTGAGTGAAGTTAAATTATAAGTCGTTAGTTTACCAGCTTGTCGTTTATTTATAAAATATCAAGTGATTCAATAATCGCAGTTCGTGTCAAGCTGGATTATCATGAATTCATTCAGTTCTGGGAGAATATTGTCGACCTTAATTTCGTGTGGAATGAATACTTAGTACAGTCAAATCGTAAACTGAGAAGACTGCAACTTACAAAAAATTGTATATCATGTTTTTGTTGCTTAAATTAATTTGGACTCATGCTGTATCATAAATCCAGATTAGCAACACGTTCAACCCCTTGTACACTTTTTGAAGCTAAAAATCCGTGATTGCTTCGCACATTAGTTTTTCAAGAATATCTTCTAAAATATACCTTTCTATTTAACCTGTTGTAGAAGAATAAATGTGCATTACAATACCAAAAACGCTCCTCTATGATCATAAAACATGGCAATATGAGATGAACAGTTTTATCTCAATATCTAGAAGAAAACGGTTGGGATATACCTTCTGGAGAATGTTATTTTTTGCTGAATGACTGCTGCAGTGCAATTTGAACGTTAAGAAGTAATAATAGTAACGAAATAGTAACTTAGAAATTTCAAGAATAGGAGAAATTTGTTTTTCTCTTAGGTTAATAGATAGGGAAACTTCCAACTATACCAGTTAGTTCCAATCTACCAGTAAAATCAACTCAATCAAGTTAATCAACCAGAATCAACTGGTAAAGTGGAAGTTGTTTTACCTCCTTTTATGAATGTAGAAGTTGATGAAATATGACTTCTATACGAACACCACCACAAAAACCTTCAATTCAAAAAGGAAAGCTTTAAACTATAAAAAATCCATTCCAAGATAATTTAAATCCTCTTCGCCAATCAAATGTGCTTTTAATGCTTGCAGTAGTAATTAATGAGCTATAATTGATTAATTGGAGGTATTATGGAAAATTTGTGAAGATATTTCTGAGTCTAGCGATAAAGGTTCCAAGCTATGAGCTATAATGTAATTTTTCTGTTACTTCTGTTAATAGAACAGATAATATTTTTAGCTTATATTGAAACTGACACACCTCCATGGAATTCTCTGCTGTAAATCATCAACTATGTTTCTTGTTATTTGTCTTTGAAAAAATGTTAATTTAAAAAAAACAAAGCAAACAATAGGTACTATATTTCAACCGCTGTATCTCGTTTGATAATGATGCTAGAGTTGTTAGCCTTCTTTGAAATTGAAATGATCTTTATTCTTCTTCTTGGAAAGTACAAACAATATAGCCTACAATATACATATACAAAACTTGAAGAAGGTTCCTCACATGGGCAAAGCCTGTGAGGCCTTTCATTACAAATTTATTCTTCTTTGGTATCGATAACCAAACAAGTTTCATAAAGAGGTTTGGTTGTGGAGATATTCTCAAAAACTGTAGAAAGTATGAAAAATTAATGACTTTTGTACCCAAACAAATATTTAGGGGGTTAAAAGTATTGCAAATATGGATTTATTATTTAGTATGCTTTTATAGCGAAATAGATAGGCCAGAATCATTTGAAGAACTCAAACGTGATAGGCACCCCATCTATGTAAGTTGCATGAATTATTGAGATAACTAACTAGTGAGCATACTAGTATATTTTTAGATTTGTCATTTTAGGACTTAGCCTTGAGAAAAGATAAGCTTGTTAGAGTAACAAACTTGGAATTGTTCTGATCATCCGCTAATATCTCTTGTTCCACAATTACATAAAATTTAAAACTTCCTGATTCACTTACTCATTCATCAGTGCTTCTTGAGAACCACACGTCTAATTAAGTTGAAATTCAACTGTTCGTATTTAGAATGTACCTTATACTCGTATATTGGTGAGATTTATGTTGTAAAATCAGTGGAAATGATAGGACGAAAGAGTTGTTGATTCTCTTCCACCTTTGCCTTCTATACGAGTAGTAGGCTATAGCTGTGCTTCCAATTTTTATTAAATTTTTTCAATTTATTCACAACACACAAAAAATACAGAAAACCAATATACAATAAAACAATTACAATAACAGTAACAATGAAAGTAACACCAAAAAAATAAGATAATATTGCTAAAATGATGTGGAATGTGCTGGAAGAAAGAGAGGGGAAATACCTTGCCAACTATGGTTTCCCATGTGATAGGCAGGTAAGGTACAACAGAAAGGGAGAGGAGTGACAGGGAAGTGAAAGAAGATGGGTAGATAGGCAGGGCTGGAAGAAGGTAGATAAAATGTAAAATAACGATTCAGGTAACAGTTACAATAAATCAAAGATTAAAAAAATAATTACTTTTTATCCAATTAATGATTTCCTGCTTCATTAAAGCTTCAACCTGCTTTGGATGGTTATGGTAGGCTACTTTATAGCTGTGATTCTAGTCATCTCGGTATATCTGAAGAAATATTGGTTTATTTTTGTTTATAATGGTAAATTCTATTTGAAATATATTTCATTCACCAAGAAAATATATAATTTGATGATAAGTTTTTATATTTATTCCTACAATACGAGGATTGGTGGCTCAATCTTCGGTTACCCGGCACATAGACTAACCCTTCTGGAGAAAGGCCCACACTATTGCGCAATAAAAATTATAAATAGACTTCCCCATAACTTTAAAGATTTTTCCATACACAGTGGATGAATGTGTGGATGTCTTGAGGGAAGAAAATTACATACCATACAATTATTACAAAATAAAAATTTCCTATGAATAAACTGAAATTAATCGATTTCTTCCTGGGGGTGCTCCTAGAGGCTGTGTTTTTTCTTTGACGTCTCCTCCTTGCACTTTTGTATTTTCTGTGTTTATTATTGATTGTGACGATTCAATGTTGTGAAGCTTGTCTTTTATATGCAACTACTTGAATAAATAAAATTTTATTGATTGATCGATAATTATTCTGGTGTTCATTATATTTCTCCATAACATACAAACGATTTGGCAAGAGTGCGGATCTAGAAAGGGATAGAACTATCTGTCTGAGGAAAGAAAAGGATAGCAAAACCAATGTTAATCAGGTACTGACTTAATAACGTGAAACTCACTATAGTACTATTGGCATTTAATTTGGAGCTGACTGCGACAACTTTTAAGAATTCAAGTGGGATTTGGTTGTATAAAATTCATAGATACGAAATATTATTATTATTATTATCGTTAATAATATGGTTGTTTAACCAGAGGTGGTGCCTGGAATCTCACGTCAGAGTACCTACTCAAAAAAAGAAGGTGTAACAGAGAAATGAGACCTGGTAATAATTATCTACCAATATGCTCGCATAGTCAGGATATCTAAAGTCCTTCGAAATTTTCCTAGCCAATGAATGATCATGGTTAAAAGTATTTTTTTTTTCTAAAATATACCAATCTAGTGAGGTTTCAATATGTACCAGGCAGTTTAATAACCTACCACAAGTTTTTTAGAAATTGATTGGAATGGGGTAAATTAATAAAAAAAAGCAGTGTTCAAGATTCATTTGACCCTCTCCCTATAGGAAACTGTTTACAATCAATTCCTGGTTTAAGACAGTCTGCCTTTCTGTCTCGTCTAGTGCAGGTTTGCCAATTAGTTCATTATCAATATCTCTACATGACATGAAAATGTCATGTCAAAAATATCAAGATAATTCAAGCTTCATTTTACACAATATGCCTCATTACGAAGTGATGATCTGTACAAATATGTATGTTATTATTAGATTATCTTCATGTGTTATTATTCGTTTGTGACATGATATCCTTCATAGCAAAGCTATTCACGAAACATTTATGATAATATCAGAACACTGTGTTTTATGATTTTTTCGTGTGATATTAATATGGTGTAATTGTTCTTCACAGCAAGATACTCGTTGCAGCTAAATGATGTGATTGGAGTGGGTTACGACCATTACCGTGACTATTCTTGCTGCTTGAACAGTCAGAATAATGATACTGTTGAAGAAATCGGCACAGAAGATTCAATTGAAGAATTCACAAGTCATTCCCATAGCAGCTTCCTCATCCATTACACTTTCAAAGAGAAAAATAACAAATGGGTATATTGTAAGCTTTTGGTGGCTCACAAAGAACCAAGAATTGTCGATAAATGGCTTACAGTAATCAAATCGTATTTGAAGGGTAAGGTTATCAGAAACATTTATAATTGTATAATTTAAATTGAGCGCCACTTTGAAATTTTTTGTAGCCAAGTGATGCTTGATTTTTGTACACTTTTTCGCAATAAATAGAAAAGATTCAAAATAATAAATTGACCTGGCTCTGCATTCTAGTTCTCAATGTAAAACAATGTAATTGAATAATGCATAGTAGTTAATGAGGTCAAGTCAGATACTTATAGATATTGATATTTATCTCACTTGATATATAATCATGAAGCAATAAAACTGCTGCACTATAGCACAGCGTTATGATATTTTTACAATATTGTGCTATAATTAGAATCAGATTAGAATAGAATTACATTCTATTCATTATCTTGTTCATAATTAATTTGTTCATTTTTGGACTCTGATTACTCTACGGTACATGAACTTCATTGTATTTGTATGCAAGTGATGAATTTACAATATAAATTATTTGAGTTTGATAATTTTTTGGCATCTTGAACGGATGTAAATTATGTACTATTACAATTCAGGAAAAGAATGAACCTACAAAGTACAGATAAATTTTTATTACAGATGTCGTAATTGTGGAGACAATGATGATATCGCTCTTGTTTGATCAGTGTTAATATTTTTAATAGATATAAGAATAGAAACACTGAATTATTTCAAGTGATTATTTTATTATTTCAAAACAATTTTCATAGTTTTTTGATCATGATTTTATAATTTTGCACAGGGTTCACTCAACGCCCCAAAAACCTACTGATTTTTGTCAACCCATATGGAGGTAAGAAAAGAGGTTTGAAGATTTACGAGAAAAAAGTCAAACCCCTGTTGGACTTGGCAGGTGTGAAAGTGGATCTCAGAATCACTCAGCGAGCCAATCATGCTAAAGAAACGCTTTTGACCGAAAACCTTGAAGGTTTCGATGGAATTGCTTGCGTTGGAGGGGATGGAACATTCTCAGAGATCATGAATGGTTTGTTGATCAGGACAACCTTAGATCAAGGGTTGGATGCCAGTGACTTGGATTGCGAATATCCACGCCCAAAAATTAGGGTTGGAGTAATCCCTGGGGGAAGTACTGACACTATCGCTTATTGTATCCATGGGACCACTGATATACGAACTGCAGTTTTACATATTGTAATAGGTATGTATTTCAACTATCCACTCATTATTAATCAATGTTTTGGTAAAATTGATATTCATATTATTTGTTCAAAAACTGTTGTTCAAAAACAGAGGACTGATTAGGAAATTTAATATCGTTCTCTTCTTTTATCAAGGAATCATCCACATCATCTCTAAAAAATTGATAGCTTAAACAAATTATTGTTTGTCCATTACTTCGGTCGATAACACTTGAATGATAGTATATAAACTTTGAAAATGTGACTAAAACATGGCAAAGAACGTATTGTTGCATGTTGATAAATAGTGCATATCTCGTGTCATAATCTTGATTCCACCTGCTGAATGTTTCTCCGATCGCATTGGGTGATTTTTTTCTGAAGCAGATGTGATTTCAATGCTCATTGAATGATTATTTCTGTTTGCTGAACGCTCGCATTGTCTGAAAGCAGCTAAATAATGCTCTTTTGTTCTATTCCAATTTTTCTCATGAGTAGAGCAGTTATGAATTATGTGATAGTAACTGGTATTCCAATACATGCATTGTGCATTATTTATTTATTACTGCATATATCAGACGGGATTTGTGAATTGAGTCCAGCAATTATATGAAAGTAATTGGTATTTTAAAATATGAATTGTGCACTATCTATTTATAATTGCATATATCAGATGTTAACTATAAAGTGAGGGAGAGCTAAACTCAAAAAACATTTAATGTCTCAGATGGCTGTTAGAAATCATTCTGAACAACTTTAAATTATTTTTATTTTAATAATTATTTTGGGGTTTCAGGTCAAAGTACTGGACTGGATGTTAGTAGTGTCCACAACAAGAGTAAACTACTATGCTTTTATGCTAGTGTCATGTCGTATGGATATTTGGGTGACATTATTCGAGACAGTGACAACTTTCGATGGATGGGTCCAAAGCGCTACAATTATTCAGGTTTGATCACTTGCTTTAATCTATTTTGTAGGATGCTCCTTGTAACGTTTGTTGGAACTAGATCTATTAGTATACATAAAATGCTGTATTCAATGAAATACGTGATCAATGTGTAAACAAGAAATGACAAAGGATAGTTTAAAACTGTGTCTAAAAGTTACTACAGTTGTACGTGGGGTCTATTTGCTGCTGCGCCTATAGCCAGTATATTATTTTATTTCACTTCTCCCCTGGAGTTCAGGCTTAGTAGTGGACAAGAAATAATATTGATCTGCCCTACCTGGAAAGCAGAGAACATTTTTTCGACGTGTTCATGGCAACAAATTAATCCCATTTCAAGTTCACCCTCATAAAACAAAAGATATTCTATTCACTTGTACTTTGATTATGTTTTTATAAAATTAAAGTCATATTTAAAAGTAGGGAAATCATATTAAACTAATGTGTATCATCTTTCTCCATCATATATTCCAGTCACTATATTTATACATTATTGCTTGTAATATATATTGTAGTTCTGATTTTTCAATGTATTGTTCATAAGAGATGTCCAGACACCAGATACAGCACTCTATCTCATATAGATTCCCAGGTTCACCTGATAACAATGCTCTTTTTATTTTGAAAAACACCTACTTTTTAGCTTCAACCATCATCACTAACATCATTGACCTCACAATGGTTTATCAGATCATGTTCTATCAGAATCATCCACTTGATTTTAGTATTTCCTAGTGAAGAGGGGCGCATAAAGACACCTCAAGGATCAAAATTTCAAGAACTCATAACTTTTGACACAATGATCGGATCTTCTCGTACTACAGCTCGTCTGGGCTCGTCATGGTGGTTCATTTATCATAAGTCAAATTGATTTGAGAAATGGGGAATTTATTGTTGAGTGTACTTTAACCCATATCCTTTGGAAATAAAGGATTGAATTGAATATTTCTATACCCAAAAAAGTGGCCTTATGCAAAAAAGTGATCTCATATGTTTATTTATAGATTATTTTCAAGTTTAAACCAGCGCTAATAAAAAAGTTTACTATTATAGACCTAATTCTAAAACTAAAAAATGTATTTTTCCAGTTCCTATTTGTTTATTTCATGGGTGGAATAAAGCTCATTTTAATTTTCATTTGTACATTGTCCGAAAAATAGCTAGAAAAGGATAGAGCTATCTGCTTTGTCTAATGATAAACAAGATAAGCAACACCAATCAGGTGCTGACTTAATAACGTGGATCTCACTATAGTTCTAGGTCTGTGACGCAGTGTAACTCAGACTTGATTGCGCATCTAGGAAAACGGGGCCTTACACATACATAGATTTTTCTATAATCCGATTTTCTACTGTCCTTAAAGATTCTACCAGATTGAACTGTAAACCACATGATGTGTGCAGAAAGACATTATGTGTTGGCCAAGTTATATTCCTTCTAATAAGGACGGCAATAAATCTGTGTGACAGTAAAAACATCCAATCAATGTGTGTGTTTCTAGACTAATACATCAAGATTTCCATTAAATATATATAATCACAAATTATTCTACTTCTAAAGTAGAGTTATTCAAAACAACACTCATGGTTGATAACTTGAGGGGTTAAGGCGATGCACTTGCTACCGGTCTAGTTAGTGAATATTTATGATGTTTGTTTTAGTTGTTGAAGCTTATTGAATCATACTTGTTTGTCTTTAGGATTCAAGAGTTTCATTGCCAATCATGGGTATGAAGGAGAGATTGTATTTTCTGTGAATGAGAGCAGTGCACCTCTGGACTCGAAATGCTTGAAAGATTGTCGAAGGTGTCAATCTCAACGGGACTTATGCGAGCTTGATCCTCAATCTGCTTCAGATTCCAAAGGTAAGTTAACCGTTATTCAACTAACAACTTAAAATTCAACAACAAATTCAACTTCTAATACATTTTTATCATTATGGATGTAATCTACTTGAACTCGAATTATAATTATGTACAGTACGCGTCCCTTAGCTTTGACTCCGTGACTTTGAGACAGCATTATAGGCAAGGTATGGTTCGCGGGGTAATATAAGAATAAGAATACTTTATTTGCCATTAAACAATCAGTCATAAGGTCAAACATAATCAACATTGATATGTACAGTTATACAATATCCATTAAGATAATAATAATATTACATCATATATATATATGATAAAATATATTTTACCATAATATAATCTCTAATTGCTCATTCAAAGAATAGCGTGTCAAAAACAATGTCACAAAAATTTAAAACAAAAAGATCAGCAAGATAAAGTTATTTTTCAATTGTATCTGGGTTGGATGCCATATATGCACTGAGATTATAGAAAGGCTGATTCTTCAGCCACCTACTAACAACTAATTTAAAACGTTCCTCTGGCAGATTACGAACCCATCGTGGAAGTTCATTGAATATCATGTATCTCTGATAGTAATGACTCTTATGTGTCTTTGACAATCTTATTTGAGGAATAGGAAGATCAAACTTTTGAAACTTTTGATATCACTTGAAAATGGCATAAATGTTCGAAACATGTTGTGATAAAATATTTCTAAAAGGGTACTGAGATGTTTATTTTTCTTTATATTTTCTTCTTGTGTTATGGGAGTACCCTATGCTGTTGAACTTGGGTAGATTACTTTTTACTTGAATCAAATTATTATAAATGTATAAAGTTGGCACTGTCATTATTTGATATTTAACAAAACTTTCTCTGCAAGATTCTATTTGTTGCAGGCTATCGATTATTCCAACCACTCTTTTTTGAAGAATAAGTATATTTGTGGCAGTGCTACAATTGCACTGGCACAAAGTACCGGGTGATTACAAATGAAATAGACAGTTTGAATAGCTTGTAGAGAATTTATTTTTTAAAAGTTTAGATCATTACTTACATGATTACATAGAAGAATTCTTGAAAATTTTATTGAAAATTTACAGATGTTCAATGTGTGCACCATTTGCAACACGACAGATATCAACACGGTAGTCAAATTCTGACTACACACGACTAAGCATCTCTCGGTTAACTGTAGCAAGAGCATTTGTGATTCGTTGTTTAAGATCATCGATATCAACAGGAAGCGGTGGTACGAAAACTCTGTCTTTTACATAGCCCCACAAGAAAAAGTCGCAGGGCGTTAGGTCCGGATACGAGGTGGCCACGGCTGAAACACAACGTTTTCCTCACTTGCACGGCCGATCCATCGTCTAGGAAGATGTTCATCCAGATACCCTCTGACGTCTGAGTACCAGTGAGGCGGAGCTCCATCTTGTACAAAAATGAAGTTACAACTATCTTCATGGAGTTGAGGCATTAACCATTCGGTTAACACGTCCAGATAAATTCTTCCGGTTACTGATGGTTCTTGGAAGAAGAAAGGCTCGTAAACCTTTTCACAAGATAAAGCGCAAAACACGTTCACTTTAGGAGAATCGCGTATATGCTGTACAGTCTCTCTTGGGTTTTCTGTTCCCCATACTCGTACATTATGTCTGTTAACTTTTCCACTAATGTGAAAAGTGCATTCATCACTGAAAATTAGGCGATTAAACAATGTGTCGTCATTTTCAAGACAATGTTGCATCTCTTGACAAAAATTTTTACGTACAACTTTATCATTGTCATTTAAACTTTGTACTAACTGCAATTTATAAGGTGTCATTTTCAAACGTTTCCGCAGAATTTTCCACACAGTAGGTTGAGGAATTTGCAATTCTAAACTCGCTGATCTAGTCGATTTTCCTGGACTTCGTACAAAAACATCACGAACACTATCAATTTTTTCTTCTGTAACAGAAGGTCTTCCAGTACTCTTCTTCTTACACACACATCCACTGCTTTCAAAACGTTCATACCAGTCATAAATTGATTGCCTTGTTGGTGGTGGTTTACCGTATTTTGTTCTGAAATGACGCTGCACAACAGTAACAGAGTTTGTTTTGGCTAATTCAAGAACACAATAAGCTTTCTCCACTTGAGTAGCGGCCATATTGCTAAACTAAACTGGCTGTTGTAACACGGAGCAGCCAACAATAGCCAGCAACAGTTCTACCAACATAAACTTTAAGAAATTCCCTACAAACCATATCTCTTACTATGTTGAAATACACCAGTTTAACTTTGTACAGGCTATTGAAGTTGTCTATTTCATTTGTAATCACCCGGTATAACTCCATATGTTATTAGGGAATGAAAAATGCCAAAATAGGTTGTCAAAAGCACATCTGAGCTTACACAGTATTTGAGTTTTCTGATAAGATAATTTGAATTTTCAAATATTCACGGCTTTGCAAAACTGTTAGGCTTCAAAGTCTCTAGATGGAGGAAGCTACCTACAGAGCTTCCTTGAAGGAAGCTCCCTACACGCAGAGATTCTTCATGAATGATAGAGTTTCATCTTATCACCAACAATGGGAAGAGCATGCTGAACGAATGTCAGCTGATAGGCTGTGTTCTGCTAAAAGGACGAAACTACAAAAAGCTCCTTGTGTATCGGATGCAACTCGTTGCTTTTGAGAAGATACAGAAGAGCTTCTGTTGCTTATGGAAAGATAAATTTTCAAAAATATTCGATGTTTTTGTTTGGGTAGTATTGTAGTCTAGTGGCCCTCCGGCCTCCGCCGATAGGCAAAGCTACGGGACCCGGACTGTAATTTTGCAAACCATACTGTAGACTTTGCGTTTAGAAATAGCGCTCATAAGCTGAAACATGTTATGTAACGTTCTGCAATTTAAAAGGCTTCTAGATTATATTTATATTTTATTCCAATGTAGCCTAATCAATTCTGACAACTTCGAGATGATTCTAATGCTCTAATTTATACAGAGGGGTTCAAAAAAATGTATACACTCTTTGACAGTGAATATACGAGGGTGAATCAAATGAAAACCTTAAACGTGTTAAATATTATTTATTTTGACAACTAAGTAAAACTTACATTCATCATTGTTTGACATAGTCTCATTGATGTGTTATGCAATTGTTCGGAAGCGCATGGATACGGATACCACGTTTGAAGAATTATTTTGGTTGTGCCTGTAGCCACTTGTGCACCGCGGTTTTCACTTCTTCATCACTTTGCAAATACCTGCCTTCCATTGTAAGCTTTCCGTACACATGAAAGTCACTAGAGGCCAGGTCTGGAGAATATGGTGGGTGAATTAGGCATTAAAATTTGGATAGTTTGAACCAAGAGACGGGCTGTATGTGATCGGGCATTGTCATGCTGTAACAACACACCTGATGTGAGAAGTCCTCACCGTTTACTCGTGATTGCTGGCCGAAGTTGATTTTTTAAGAGATTTAAATAAGAATTACTGTTTAATGTCATTCCCCTGTCAATGTAATGCTCCAAAATTACTCCGTTTACATCCCAGAAGAGAGAGTCAGCACAAGTTTTCCTGCTGTTCGATGGGTTCGACTTTTTTTTATTCTGGTGATGAGCTATGGCGCCATTCCTTACTTGCTCTTTTTGTTTCTGGTTGATGATGGTGTTTGTTTCTGGACAAACATGAATCACCATACTGTACTGTCATCCTGCAATGCATTTTCATGGGTTTGACACCTTCACTGCTCAAGAAACGAATGACTGATCGCTGTTCTAACGCGGTGCAAATTGATAATGAGCGGCCATATTGTAACTGAAGTCACTGTTAGTTGCATGTAGCAAAGGTCACTGATGCACCTGGTAATCATTGGTGTGAGCTTCAACGAACATCCCTGCCAACTACCGGACCAATCCTATAACTTCTCGGAACTTTACTACACTTTTAAGGTTTTAATTTGATTCACCCTCGTATATCTGTAACGCTCTGGCTGTTGTTACAGTGTTTGTATATGGACTACTCATGCCACATTACCTTTTGACGAGACATGGAACTACAGTACTAAAAGTAAGGCCTAATTCACACAGAACGAGCGGCGAAAAGAGACGTGGTGGAGGCGTAGCGTATGCAATGCACACCAGACGGGCGAAATAGTGACATTTTAATTCTAATCTATTCAATTGAACAGATTTTTTGTCCGTTCTTATTTTGAAGAAGTTGCTCATTCTTGTACGCCTGGAGATAAGGCGAAGATAGGTGGCTTGGGCGAGAAAGTGGCCACCCGCGCCACGAACGACGTCTGTTTTGTGCGAATTGAGCCTTACTTTTGGTATTCTACTTCGATGTCTCGTCAACAGGTAGTGTGTGGCATGAATAGTCCACATGCAAACTGTAACAACTGTCATACAGTGACACATACACATGTTCATGCATGTTTTGTTATCAGTGAGAGGCTTCTAACATAAAATAAACAAACAATAACAATAGAACCAAGATATTCACTTTCAAGGAGTGTATACATTTTCTTGGGTCCCTGTGTATATATCAGCTTGTAATAAATAATGATTCTCTACCAAGTCACAGACGTGCCAGAATTTGATTGAGTAATTCATAATTTATAAGTATTTTATGTTCATTGCGTATTTTAGTGTGAAAATTCGTCAAAACAAATTCGTTAGTATTTGAGCACTATAATTGTTCTATCTCTTGTATATCTCGGAATATTCAAACCACTCGATGCTACCGAGTTGGTCAAAATAAGCGGTTCTGTAAAGGTTCAATTCCTTAGGCTGACCACTAACGGTAGGACATGCATGTTTATCACGCACATACACATGTTCATGCATGTTTTGTTATCAGTGAGAGGCTTCTAACATAAAATAAACAATCAAAAACAATAGATAAACCACTGGAAAATTACAAATTATAATGATACAAAAATAATCTAACCTGAAATAGAACAGCGAAGAAAAAATCAACAACAATAAATCGGAGATACAAAAACCTAACCTCAAAAACTTTTGCTTGAAGCCTTTCGCTGTGATGACACAAAAATGTATGATGTGTCATACATGTATGATATGTGTATCATGCATGTCCTACCGGTAGTGGCCAGTCTTAGCGACAGCTCGAGCCACGTGGCTAGAGTCGTCGCGGCTGGAGCACATAACCTATAAATTCATTATAGATTCATTAGATATGCATCGTAAAAGCAATATGTAGTAGCCTACATCTCTTATTGATCTGACGCCATGAAGTTTTTACTACATACAAATCTACAAATCATGAAATATAATTAATTTATAGGTTATGTGCTCCAGCCGCGACGACTCCAGCAAAGGAATTTCTAGCAAAGACTCGTCGCTAAGGAATTTTACCTTAAACTTTTTCATTGCACATTTTTTACTATGATAATTCCTTAACCCTAAAGGGTTAACCTGGCCACAGACGAGTGTTCCGAATGGCGTGGCGCAATGTCATCCCAGGCTTGAATGACCCAAAACCGTGGATATTTGTGGGTTGATTTACGGTCCATTCTGCGTTACTCCAGTATTTTAGGGTTAAACAATGTGAACAAACTTAAATTATGTAAACAACCAGCAAAGAGCAGTGACATTGTCTTTCCACACCTGCTATGGTCAGACAAACAATTCCATAAAATGTTTCCATTTAAAAAATCTTTATTTCTGATATCAATACGTTTATAGACTCCTTGGGTTTTGGATTGATTGGATATCAAATATCAATCTTGGGAATCCATTTATTGACTATACAATCAATCAGAAACTTATAAAGTTTCAATATCCATCCTATGAATCTATATATTGAATATCCAATAATTCAGAAAACTTTAAAGTTTTATATTCACGCGTATAACATTTTTTTAATTTTCTGTTTTTCAGAATTGAAGAGAATTCGCGGAAAATTCTTGATGGTTAGTGGGGCCAATCTGTCGTGTGCTTGTCCTAGAAGCCCGAATGGAATATCTCCTCATTGTCATCTGGGAGATGGTTGTCTTGATCTCGTTCTGGTGCATCACACTTCACTCTGGAATAATCTCAGACTTCTGCTCACCCTATCCAACAGAATGAAGTCCATTGTGAGTATTAGAATGGTTTGGGGTAGGGGCCTGTTGTGCTTGCCTTCCCTTGAGTGTAGTAATTTCAAATTATGAAATAAATGAATGTTTGATAGTGATTTTGCGATTGAATAGTATATAATTATATATGGATTTAACACTGTACTTGAAATTGACTTCATTTTTGACACAGTGATGGGTTCACTTTCATGACTTCATTTTGTTGTATATTGTCGTCACAAAATCACTAAAAATGTTCAAGTATTCAATTTATACATTTGGTAATTAAATGTGATCTACTCTTGAATTTATTGTTTAGATTTGTCTAAAATATTGAGTAATTAAAATACAGGGTTGGTCAATGTAGTATAGAGGATTTGGAATAGCTGTTACTGATTTTTGAATGAAATTTTTTTCCCGTATGTAGGGAAAAAAATTTCATTCAAAAATCCTACCTTGGATGTTGCCAATTTGATAATTATAGAGGAGAAAAAATGAAAACATTATTTACGTTCAGAAAACAACATTTCAGAAATGGCATCCTTTATTGTCCATACACTCATGTAGAAGTCATTCAAGTAAAAAGTGCTCATCTGAAGCTTACACGTGCTATTGCTTGAATTTCTTGTGTTATTGTCTGATCCAGAGCTTCGAGTGTACGAAGTTTGTTGATGTATACACGAGCTTTGAGGTAGCATCCATAACAAAAAGCCACAAGGTGACAGTTCTGTAGAACGAGGAGTCCACTTTACATCACTCTACGCAACGAAATGAGGCATCGAGGGTAGTTCTGCCTTAGAAGTTTATCTCGGTATATGTTATGTTGGAACCATATGGTATTGAAGTTGATATGTCATCTTGTCAATTGTGGGGAAAAATAATGCAGCAGTGTCAGATAAGTATCTGAATTGACAGTGTCGTTTCTCAGAAAAGTAAGGACCAATAATTAAGTTTTGACTAATTTTACAACAAATAGTCAATTATTCACCATTAATTAAAAACAGAAAAACTTAATCTTCATCCATCAACGTTCCCTTCACGTCAGATAAGGCAAGGTTATCTCATGCACGGCACTCTGTCATCAACTTCTCACAATGTCTGCAGGATTCTACGCACAGGCCACAGTGCCCATGTAGGCTCATTCCGTAATCTATAATATGAAACCCTAATTTAAGTACTTAATTATTTGTATTTTATATTATTTTTAATTTTTGTGCTTACTGTATTGTGGAATAAAGAAGATTCTTGATTGATTGAGTGTTGGTCAAAAACATACACCATATTTCAAATGGTTTTTCTGTACGTAATTAATGTTTTCATTTTTCCCCTCCTTAACTACCAAAATGACAAAATCCAAAGTACATACTGCGGAAAAAATTGAGCTTCGTTCAAAAATGAGTGTGTAATAGCTGTTCCAAATTCTCCATACTTCATTGCCCAACCGTGTACTATCTCGGTTATTCTAGAGCGTGGTCGGAAAACTTGGAATTTTCGATTATCAAGAGGGATGAGTAAACCATGGGGGAAAGAAGATGATAGAACGAAGCTTTGGGAACCTGGTATAGTTATTTATGTAGTTGATGCTCCTCGCTCATACATAGTGAAAACTAGCTCTAACAAAATTTATTCGAAATTGAGTGATTTTAAGGACATTGAGAGGGAGATGATTGATCATATGATATAGATCCAAAAATAGTTGTTGTTCTGATGAATAGGTTGTTGTTTGTTATTCTAATGAATGATTAAATGGAATAAACATTGAAGATCTTGTCTTTATTAAAAGAAATAAAAACATAGATACTACTTCCCCGTTGGATTCACAACATCAATAGTGGAATCTTTAGTCTCTAGCCCTTGTGCTAAAGTTTGGAAGTAAGCAGAGCAGCAAGCCAAACTTCTGGGTCTCGCGTCGCTTCTTACTGGGACGGAGAAACTTTCGTTACTTCCTTAGACTTCCTTAGTTACCATCCAGGCTTATCGTGAATTGAGACGCGATTGACACGACGCAGTGCGAAATTTTTAGTAAAAGTAATGGATTAGCGCAAATTTTCAAAACGCGACACGCCTGGTAATTGGCAAGACGCATATTGGAACGAAACCAGGACGTGTGGCGAGACACTACACAGTATGAGTTGTTGTAACTCTTGTGAAGGAACGGTTCAGTGCAAATTATTGAGTGCTCGTGTCTCAATATGCACCTAGCCTAAGTGAACAGTGTCATTGACCTCGACAGGCCCGTCGGGTGCAATATCTCCACTGTGACCCAAAGGAGGCTTTGAAGCTGTTGCATATAGTTTTAATTCAGAAAAATTCAACTCAAACTTGAAAAAGTTTTCGTTTTTACACATATCTTCTCTGCACCGACCCGATATCTTCCCCATTTGTCATTGCTTGGTGACAAATGTAACAGATTTCATATGTCGACATGGTTTTGACGGCATTGTTACCGTTGGTGTCGGCTGATAATCGTCGGGAGTCTTGTAAATAATTTCGAGGTTGAGGATTGTCAGTTTGAGGTTAGGTAGTAATTGTCTCCCAATAGTGAGTTGTAAGGAACAAATATGACGATTTTACTCGCATAGAAATGATCAAATGTCTGCTAATATTAGAGATGTCATGTCGGTAAGTGTGCAAGGCTGACAATCGGCCGACATTCTGGATGTGTGTCGACGCAAAGTTAGTGTGTGTGAAAACGGTCAATATCGGTGGGAGAGGCCTCACCGCAGCGCTTCTTATGTTGAACTTTCGAATTGCCCATTATTTGATACGGCCATTCACCTCATTCATAATAATATAAAAAAATGTAAGATAATCAACAGATTGGTGTAATATATTTTTAGTCTATCAATAGTAAGACTATGTAGAAATTTAAATGAATTTAGACCTCTTAGTTTATTCATAGTAATTTATGTATGAAATACGAGCATAGATAGTTATCGAGTGGCTCAGATATTGAGTTTTCAGGTGGCACCTGATCAATTCAGGACCTATGACATGACATAACGCCTTGTTTTTAGGCATCAGAGGCTGACGGCTCTACGTGCCCATCCTAAACATGAACATAAATAATTTCCTCAGAGTTGATATGCAACATATAGATAAAAGTTCAATAATTGTGTAGCTATTTCCTTGATCTTATCCTAAACTTTCTGGCTGATGATTAAAAAAATATTTCAATTTCAGTATGACCTGCCATTTGTGGAAGTACATCGTACCACTCACTTTACATTCCAAGCTCTTCCTATTCCGGCGAGGAGATCATCCGACTTTAGTGTGTGGAATTGTGATGGGGAAGTTGTTGCTGATACATGTATTTTTATCAGGTAAACATTGTTATATATTATTACAACCACGATTAGTAAATTTTCAGCACCTTCTCCGTGTAGGTCGAGAAACCTTCCTACCAATACCCAATGCCAACATTCATAAAAGCAATATGTTGCACTATTATCATTTAGTCTAAATCAATATTCAAAGTCTGAATAACGTCATCTACTACTGTGAATTTGCAAATAAGAATAATAAATGATTTATTTTTTCTCTGTCATGTAACCCATTTATTAAAAATGAAAAAACATGTACAATATGGAAAAAAGTCCGTTACATACTTGGATTAATTTCCTTAAACTATCGTGTAGCATCCCACTATAGTGTCTATGTGTCGGGATGCATTTTTTTACATGATTGAAAGAATAAACTGTGTGCCTGGCAAAATAAGAATGGAAAATTGAGAAATGATATACTTTTAAACTAAAGAAAACAATGAAGATGTGAGAAGAAATTTGTAAGATTTGTCCGAATGAATTTTGCGTTGACTATCATGATAGTAAAACGAATTTTATTGAAGGAATAAGTAAGTATTCGGAGAATCCGGGACAGGAAGGTTTCTTGGCATAAAACGGAAAAGAACCAATCTTCATTTGTAGAGTCTGTACTGTAAAACTATAAAGCGTCAATTGGTAAATGAAACAGACTTATTTGAATATGCTGTCACTTATTCAGTCTGACTAGTTGAAAAAATGCAATTGAAGGCAGTTAAAAGAGTTGAAAACTTGGAAAAACTATGATGATACAAGATTTCAAATTTGTTAACTAGTTGAAACTAAATAGACTCATTAATCGATTATTAAATTTATTACATTATCACACCTTGCTATCGACGCCTCGCTCCAGAACAGGTTTGTAATGTATAAAGTGTAAAAGCTTTGTATAGACATCAAAGTACCTTTTTTAATATGAATATTTTTATTTTTCACATGTTTCGGCGTTGAAGCCATTTTCAAGTGAATGACAAAATAAATTAAATTAAATAAATTGAAAAGGATACTTTGATTTGTAACTTTCATGTAAATTCAAGTAGTCTTGAACAATAAAGTAAGATTTGTATAAAGTGTAATGCACTTATAAGTATCACAGCTTTGTAGTGTAATGTATTAAGTGCTAATGCACTTATAAGTACCACAGCTTTGTAGTGTAATGTCTAAATTCTAAAACTTTTTGAAAAAGACTGCTGATCTTGAATTATTTCCTAATATCATAAACAGTTGAGTTTAATGCTACGTCTTGATTATCAACAACTTCTTGTTATTGGTGGAATCTACTACAAATACTAGAATGTTGATCGTAAAACTAGTTTTCTTTAGAACCTGAAAGTCTCTTCTGACTTTTTGACGGAAGGAAGCTAGCACAATGAAAAATGAAGGCGAGCGAAGTGAGCCTGCTTCTGCCATTCCTTGATGATCCAGTCGGGGGTCCAGGGGGCGGAGCCCCCTGGCTAGACAAATAAGGCGAGCGAAGTGAGCCTGCCGGCTAGTATATCATAGTTGACGTTTGGTTTTCTATTGAAGTTGAGTTGAAATATCTTAGGGCCGGTTTCCGAGCTCGGGATCTATAAGTTCTAGACTTGCAGAGTCCAGGACTAAAATAAGCACTCGGGTCTAAGTCGACTTTCTGAGTCACTGGTTTATCTTCTAAACTCCGGGGTCTATTAAGTTCTCGACTTATTTGAGTCCGACTTGAACGCAATAAACATGAGGGAAATTCACAATATTATATTGTTGTTATTTTGGCAGTGGGAGACAGCTGATTGAAGCGGGCTTATTCAAAAGAGCATTCTCTCCAAACTATTTTGTGAAAATACGTCTCGATTTATTTGTTGACCTATTCAAAGCAAAACCTAACCTTTTGAAACATGAATGAATAAACATTTCATTCTACGTTATGCTATTATTGATCGTTGCCAGTGATTTTGGAATAAAAATTTTAGTAGGCTATTGAGTTGGAAAACTTATTTGTTTTAAAAAAAAACTTGAATAATAATTTATATTATTGTTATATTAATATGTTGAATATGACATTGATTAATAACATTCACATTGGAAAATAAAATTCCAAGGCAATCCTTGTATCATTTTTCTTGAAAATTTTTAGGTTGTCACAATCGTAAAATAAGGTTAGTTTTTTACGCATATTTCAGAACTTTATTTTAAAATAGACTTGAAAACTATAAATTTTGAATTTAGATGTACTAATCCAAATAATTCAGGTATTCAAAGACATTTATTTGGCTATTCATCTACTCTAATACAATAACTGAAATGTGTTTGCTAAATTTAAGTCCAGAACTTAATTTTAAAACCTACCTCAGTCGAGAGTTTCAAATCATGCTGTTTTAAGTTCTGGACTTAACGATTTTTGATAAATCCTTGACTCAGAAAGAGGCGAGAATCTAATTCAAGTCCTGGACTTGAAAGCCCTTTACTCAAAAAGCGAAATTATAAACTCCAGGGTCTAACGTGATCTCTAAACTCCAGCGTCTATTTGAGTCCTCGGCTACGTTAACGCTCTGACTCAGAAAGCCAATTTTTTGACTCCAGAATTTAAAGCCAGTTAAAGTCTAGAACTTAGCTGAATGCCGAGCTCGGAACCCGGCCCTTACTGTTTGTTATGCACCCATATTCACCCAGCCTATCATCCTATTTAATACTGTACTGTAATACAAATTATTCTACTTTTATGAAGATCTCATCACTGAAAAAATCTACTGTTATAAATGTTCTATAAATCTACTGTATCTCATGTCTGAAAAATTCAACTGCTGCTCAAATTTGCAGGACTCATTGCCAGCTCATAGAAGTTTTCTTCAGAGGAGTTGAGTCATGCTTGGAGGATGAAGAATCTGGCTGCTTTTGTTTGTAAATTAATTTGAAGAAACCAAAACGCTTAAAATGTATGTCTAGTGTCATTTAATAGGTAAGTATTATGGTACTAAGCTTGATGTTATTGATGTCATTGAGTCAAACAACGTTAAATAGATGAATATATATTTATAATTTGTAAAAGCAAATTCATGTTGAGTTTTGGAAGTATTTTAATATTATCAATATTTTGTTACAAATGAACGAAATTCGCATTTAGGTATATGTACTGAATAATCTCATGAACAACTAAACACAAAATCTCTTACTGGGATAATTTCTAAATTACGACAATGATGTCGACTGATTCAATCTAATTACTGAATAACCTTGCCTTAATAAAATGGCTGTCATTTTTAAGTAATTGAATACTGTACGTAATCATATATATTTTCGGTGGTGTATTGGGCATTATCTAACATAAATTTATACGTAATATAATTATAGAAATATTGTTTTTGAAGTATCAATATTGGAAGATTATACCGTTTAGATTTGAACTTCAGTCAACAATTATTCGGAAAATTTTAAAGGAACTTTTAATGATATTAGATACGTGAGTATAAGTGATTTAATACATGACGAAGTTTCTATTTTTAAAAATTAAAACTTCGATTAGCGTAAAATCAGTAATATTTTATCACATGCGTTATATTCATTCTTCTTACTGGTTTCTGAATCTAAACTTTTCAACTCTGCTTTTATGAAAAATATACGGGAAGAGTCTGATGAATTTCAGCTGATGATGATGATAAGTGAAAATCTATTTTATTTCAAATATGCTATTACTATTCTGGATGTATGACATCTTGGCAGCTTCTGCTGTTTGTACATACGTTCTAGCCGTGTCCTACTTAGAATTAAGAATTCAACTCATTCTCTGTGTATCTGTTAATTACTTACAGCTTGCGACAGTCTAATTTGGTGAGGGTCTGTTACAAAATTTAACCCAAATTTGATGAAAATACTCAAGCTTTTGTCCGATTGGAGAAGTTTTCTCCTTACTAGAAGAGATATTCCTCACTTATAATCTTTTTTGTTATCTTGCTATGATTGTTCAAAGTTGAAAGATCATGTTTTTTTAATTATTCAGTGTTTCAATGTTTCTATAAACTATATTCAGTGTTTGTTCAAACAATCGCTTCCTGTTCGTCTATTCAAAATCAATGATCTTGCCAAACCATAATATAATCTATTATGTTTCTAGTACCCCTGTAGAATCAAGAACCCCTTCCACCGTACAGTACGATAAATGTTTGTATGTATGTATGTTATTTGTGTCTTCTATGTATAATCTGCGTCAATTCTAAATAAATGAATACAGTACTATTATTCTTTACTAAAATATTCTAAAATTGATGTGCAATGACTTTCTGTGCTTATAATATATGAATAGATGTTAACGAATAAGTGGGTACATTATAAGATAGATTTAACTCAAAACATATTACGCTTTTGGATGAGGAGTAACATGAGAAGGTTTTGTATCGAGGAGGCACTTTGACAGGGTTTTAGTACTCAATTTTATAGAAATGGAATCACTAAAGATTATTGATAGGAACAATTAGAGTAAAAAGTATAGAATGATGAAGTGCCTAAGCTGGTCCCGAGATGTGAGTAAGAATTTATTGTAAACGGCCTGTAACTGAATTCCAAGTTCATACTCCAGATCACTTTTACCTAGACCAATTTATTTTAAAAGAACCCTTCCCCATCTTCCTTCTTAATATAAGAAGCTCCAAATGCAGGATTTTTACCAAAATATTGGTATATTGTTATATGATGAATATTGTAATGTGTTTACATCTATATAAAGGTATTACAGTATAACTATGTTATATCGACGCAACTTGATATTCTAAATATTTTCCGTAGTAGATAGGAAATCAGATTATAAAGATAAATGTTTTGAAGATTTTTGACACTAGCATACTGGGATATTCTAACATTATTGTATTATTATCAATTGTTGTATACTTGAATTGATTAAAACTTTTCCATTTTATTATTGTACAAAAAGACTGGAAACAGCCACAACCACTCATTATTTATTAAAATAGAGGAAACTTGTCTCTGTTGTTAGCACGTTATCAATCGTACACTAAAACTCAAGCATGATATTAATTCATATTTGATTGGCAGTAGTTGATCTTATCGAAGTCTGGTTAAAGTCTGGCTAAGGTCATAACAAGAAGACATGTTCATTGTGGGTGGTACGAACTATAGTAAGCAGGTAAGAACATCATAAATGAGCAACTGCAGAACAAACAAGAATGAAGTGACTATAAAAAACAGTTGAAATTGAAGGCTAAACTCATAGGAAATGACACTGAAGGGCAAGAAAGCTTTCATCTATTGCTATTGGGGACGCGTTCAATGCATAATTGCCTTATGGAAGTAACTGCTAAAAATTGAATTCTAAATTGAACGTTGTCCAAATTTAGGGAGAGCTCTCCCAATATATACATGCCCAGAACGTGACCATTCGATAACTACCAATATGGCTCCATTCAACATTCATAAATTCTGCTGCTGAATGTTTGAGTTTTAGTTTAATTTACGGATTCAAAATGGTGCAACAACAAAAATAAAAGTTTCTCGTTATTTTAACAAATAAGTGGTTATGTGTCTAATTCAAGTAATTCAAGAAATCTCATTCTCATTAAGGTCAAAACAAATAGTGAGAATAGTTTGAACCTCTACTTTGTGATCCATATCAATTCATTCTACGAAAATATCTTTTCATAATTTTCCACAAATCATTAGTAGTTTATTTATCTTAATTGTATATTTCAATTTTGAGACAAGGGGATATTTACTGACAAATCATTAAGTGCAGACAAACATTGGATTTTTGATTTGCAACTTCATTCGTCATTCAGTTGTTCGTTATTCAATATATTTTCACTTTTTATTATTTATGAAATAGATTTGAATTGAGATTCCTTTGTCTCATATGTACCCCATCTGTTCGTTTAAAAATATCTGCCATCCATCCACTGAGAATTAATAACTTTTGAGATTAGAAAACTTGAATGTTTTGAAACTGCACAAACAGTCCAAACGTTTTGAAACCTTGTCAACTAGGGTTTTATTAATAGTCATTTTCATTACTGTTAATTTTTAAAGCTATTCGCACAAATAATTCATTTTTCCTTCCCAGTGAATGCCACCTTAATTGTGGGAACTCTTCAATTCCCCATGTTATCGTTACTTACTTATTACTATTATTGAAGCTCAATTATTAGACTGAATTTATCGATTACTGTTGGCATTTTGTTCTATTAATTACTGTGTAGGTGATAAGTTTCCTATTTATTAATTTATAGTTTTATGTATTTGTTACTTAAGACAAATTATTTTATTAATTGGACTATATTGATGTTATTTAGAGTTATTTGGGTTTTGTAATTGTTCATTTTCTTGTAATAGTTGTAAAATTCCCCAAAAATACATGTGAAATCCCAATATTTGAGTGTTTTCATTTTATTATCCTTCCCCTCCTTTTCAGTTCAGAAGATTTGAGGTATATGTTGCTCTCTAATAAATTAATGAACATCAAAATGGTATCCTTTAACTTTCAAATTATCGTGGCACCTGATTACATTGTTTTATTTCAATTATGGAGTTTTTCAAGGGACCAGATAAAAAATTCAAAATATCAAGAGATTCAAATTGGTGAGAGTCCATTGATATATTCCAAATAGATTCAAGATTCATTTTATGTCGGAATACTTTAACAAATGCAAGACAAGACATAGTCAACAATTCAATAAAAAATTCCAAAATATAACAATAAACGAGTATCCTAAGGATACATGCCAGCTGTTAAGATGGTTTTTATGCTTCATCCATTTACTAAATCACAAGTTATAAGTCTTGAGCTCTATGCACCAGTTCTTTTCCTTATTAGATTTTTCAACTTTTCCAATCTCAAGCTTTAAAAAAAATGTGAGTAGTTTTTTGACCCTACCTAATGTGGAGATTATACGAGTATTTTATATGACTAGGCGTATATTTTCAATTATTGAAAATTCTTTTGTGATGGAGAAGTTTTATCTGATTCACCAGTGATAGAGTAATGCTACTTCAATTTGAAATTCCTTTCGTTTAAACTCATTACTGAAGTAGCCTACATAACGACCAAGTGATTCACCATTTCCGCTGTATGTTGTGTTGAATGCAGTCCGTGCGAGAATGAAGAGTCGCCAAATCAATAAGCATTCATGAACATCAGCTCAAAATAAATATATTAACTTAAATTTTCAGTTCCACTAGATTTTTTTAATTTCCTTAATTCATGGGTTGGTTTTTATGCTCAGTCAAATAATATAAATTATGATTGTTAGTTGATAAGTTGAATAAAATTGATTGATTGTTGAACTAATGAATTGGTTCCTCCTTCTTGAAGAAAAATTTCTATTTTATTTATTTTTGGACAGAAGATCGAAAATCAAATTATTCAAAGTGAAATGTTGCCTATCTTTGGTGAATGTTTAAATGTTGATGTCAATTATGAATGTTGGGAAGTTTTGGGCTGAGTCTGATGCTCTCTTCCAGTCACAGCTATATGATTTTTAATTGTATTGATAAATTAATGGATGAATATATTGAGTTCAACAATGATAATTATCTTCTCTTGGCTTCTCCATCTTTGAACGGGATGAAATGTGGTCCATTCCAGGGGACTTACTTACAGGAGGACTTACATATATTCGAATATATGCTAATTTACCAATAAAAAGAACCGATCACAACAATTCTAGTAGAATGGTTCCTAAGGCGTGCGTGACTAAGAATATTTTCAGGAATTAATGGTAATATGACCCGGAGTTTCCAGGTCATCACCATGCGACAAATGTTAGACTCCTCAGTATTTTTATGCTTTCTATAAGATGCTGAGTAGCTTCAAAATTGTCGATTAGATAGTAGATAAAATAAAATATTTTTATTTACATTTTCCCAATGAACATGATATTATTTTAGGTGGCAAATGAACAAGATATTGTCAATTCCACATGTGATTTATTTGAACCATACTAGTTTCAATGCTTGAGGTATAATTTTCAGTGGTAGGTTGGTATACTCTGCTTCAAATGCCACATGGAGTTGTTTACAATTATATTGTTCATTTATCACCTTAATATGGAGAAATTCCTCGACATTTCTATGTATGGATTAAAGTTTAATTCACTCTATTTAGTTGATAGGTATAGAAAATTGTGACAGAATTGTAAAAAACAGTTGTAGATGAGCATGATTCATTAAAATATCAATAGCCTACTTCAGAGCAATCAGAAATGCATGAGTTACTTCACTAGAATTTTGAATGTAAATAAATGTGTGGGCAAGAGTTGACTATTATACTCAATATATACTAGTACATTATGATAAACATATCATCTATATTATTCTGTTCTAGTTTAATAACATCATTGTGCTCATTCAAATCATATAAATGAATACCGGTACTCTATAGAATTTGTAGAAATTAGAATAGTTTAGGTGTGTTGAAATAAAAATTTCAAATAGGTTAACCACTCTAGACCCCACTGAAAATATAAATTTCAAATGAATGAAATTTCGATAAGAAGGCTTCATTTGATGAGTTAAAAACAAAATAATTGTCATTCTTTTGAATTTTCAATAATTTATTTTTAAAACATAAATCGTATTAAAAATTTATAAAAATACAGAGTGTTATAGATAATAAACTATTCGTTTTTCAAAAATATCTCATTCTAAATGCAATAATCATATTTTTTTATGAAGGCTTTAATATATATCTTAAATTTGTTTGAAATACTGTCTAGTTTAACATGAGTTTAATACAAAATTAATGAGAATTTAAAAAATACTTGGTAAGAATCAGAATTATAATGTGACTTTCAATCATAGAAGAGAAATAAGTGTATACCATAATCGACTTCTATTTTTGATGAATTCCAAATCTTTAATGTGTATTATTCAAATCAATGTGGGAAATATAAATGCTGTTAACCTTGTAATGAACTCATTCATATGTAGGCTTTAATTAAACATGAAAAATCCTTGAACTTGAGAATATTAGTTCTAAAAATCTTGAATCAATTTGGAAAACTTGTTCTTGTATCCTCTTACTTTTGAAAATTGAGCTGATTGACACTTATACTTTCAAATCACCATGTTGTGATTACTACCTTACCTTTTGTGATTATCTCATTAAATACTTACTTCTAAATCACTTTGATTTGAATTTAAATATAATAAAACCTACAAAATCGACCTAAATCTATCAGATCATCTAGAAGACACACATTTTTTTTCAATAGGGTAGATAGAAATAAATTTAGTTAATTTAATTTAGTTTAATTTAGCTCACTATCCTATAAGTGAATGCAATCTTTTAACTTGAATAGTTAATCTTGTTGAAACTCTGTAATTCTCGAATATTTTACAATTAAAGCGTTAATTCTTTGGTTATTGTTCTGAGACCTCACAATATAAAATGAATTTATTATTGGGCCTGAATATTAAATTAAATAATGAGTCTTGCATCAAACTTTTTGATTCTATAAATGATATTTTATAGCAGCATGAAATAAAATCGTACAGTAATATTTAGATTAGTAACGTAGAATAACATAATACAATACATATAAACTTCAACTAGGAAAAATTTGGATTTCCAGTTGAGATTAAGTAAGAATATAATGATAGAATAGTCGTAGATTGAAGATCAAATAATGTGGGATGTAGACAAGTCTCCTTCAAGAAATGAGCAATCAGTTTGTTCCAGTCAATCTGAAACAGAACAGAACAACAAAATTCTAAGAGTGATTAACAGTAAATTTATAATTTTATTAAAGTAAATGATAAATCAGCGTTTATTGATTTTAATAGATACTAAAACGGCAATGAGATTTTTAAGGTCAGTGGAGGGATGCACCAGAGAGGACAGGCTTTATAATATTGATATCAGTAGTGAGCTCAATGTGATCTCTATACCTGAACGAGTTAACGAGAATCGACAACAGTGCAGAGAACATGTTGAGAGAATGGAAAACTGAAGAATTCCCAAAGCTGTCACTGCTCACAAGCCAGAAGGGAGGAGAAGTATTGGCAGACCAAGAAAAAGGTGGGAGAATGATTGAAGGCGGAACAGGTATTAATGCCCACCTCTGTAAGAAGACGACAATGACGACTAAAACGGCATCAGTGGTCTAAAAATTTCCACACACCGCCAAATATTATGGAAAATGACTAGAATCAGCCATTTTCGGGTCTCCATCTATTCAATCTGGGATTCATTACTCATAGTCTTTATTATTTATCTTGTAGGAGAATGCTTCAAAAGAGAATTTCTACAGTGTCCATCAGTCAAGAGTCAGCATTAACAGTTTTTTACCTACATTACAAATAATGTAGTAACGACCTACGATAAATCTGCATGAGGGAAAATGATATATAGGATAACAAACATTTAGTTGAGCATCAAAATATATTATTTAACCGAACATAATGAATATTAGCAGAAATCGAATAACAATGATGTAGAATAAAATGTTAAGTTTTTTCATTTAAATTTTATTGATCTCACTGGATCCTCCTGTGAGACCACAATTATCACTAGGCCAAAATAACTCTATTATTATGTGTTAGTTCAATTGTTTCTTCTCCACTGTCTCGTCACTTTCTTGTTCATTTGGATTTTTTGATCTGTAGTTAAACTTCAACTAGTAAAACATTTCTACCTAAAGATAGAGTCTTTAAATGGAATATTTCAACATTTCTGATTGACTGTTTCTCTTGAAGCTTATAATAAATAAAGTGACTAGCCTACTTGATTTTATAGTAATCTTATGAGAAACAATGAACAACGATCGACTTTATAACCACCAAATCTATAAATAAACTCATTTATGAATAATTCCATGAAATTATTTGTGACTAATCAAAAACAAATTGACTAACATGTGTTAAATTTTGAATCTGGGGAAAACTGTTAACTGCGAGAACACTTTTAGGGCGAAACCATATTAGGCGTTTTTTCAGGAGTTTACAGAGTCGGCAGGACAGGAAGCTCACCGATTGGCTGATAGGGTTGGTGCCTGAAAAACGTCTAATTTGGTCTCGCCCTTAATATATTCCGCGAAACTCATGTATATATAAAATCGAAATGGCACTGATTCATTCACTCACTCATTCAATGCTTCATAATCAACCGAAATAAATATCTATTGGTTCAAGTACATTCAAATTTGGCAGGTTTTTTCTCTTGGCTTTCTAGAGACGGATTTGAAAAACATTCCAAAGATAAGCCTCAAAATCTGCGTTTTTCCAGCTTGCGAAAATATTGTATGTGAGGGTTTTGAAATACGGTAACGTAAAAAATTCGCAAAAATCGGCGGTTTATCAGCGTTTTAAGCGTTTTCTAAGTTTTTTCAAGAACTAATTGATAGAAAATGTTCAAATTTGGTACAAAAGTTTAGCTAAGGTGAACAATGTTGTATAACAACAATGTTGTTGAGGTAAAAGTTTTATCAAGAGCAAATGAACAGAAAATGTTCAAACTTAGTAAAATACTTCTCATGAAACTCAGAAAAACACCAATTGCAGACGCATCTTCGGCGAAATTTTAATTCTTCTTACAGACAATTTCTGGAACCCAGCTGGAAATTTGTACCAAATTTGAACATTTTCTGGTAATTTGCTCTTGATAAATCTGAGAGAACGCAAATGAACGCTTAGTCCAGGCGCTGGCTTACATTGAGCATACATGAGAGAGGCAGAGAATTCGACTTCGGATTATTGTTAGGGGGTCTTCAATGTATAAAAAACTCGATGTCGTCACGTCCCAGGGTGGTCGACATATTAGTGGGGAGGGGATAAGTTGTAAAAAACGCGCGCTTATAAAATCGCCTGTCCAGCAGTTAATATTCATAGTACAGCTTTGAATTCTTTCTCAATATTATGTACACATAACTGGCTTTCAATGTGGTCCTTTACATTTTTGCGATAAACCTCATAGTTTTTCCGTAAAAAGATAAAATATCTTGAAAAATCTATTTTCTTTATGAACTTTATGTTATTTCTCAAATATTTAAGTCGTTAGCCGACTTAGAGGAAAAGCTTCCCAATAAACGTTATAGGCCGTTTCTTTCTAAATCCAATGATATATATATATATATATATAGTTTGGGGGTTACGATCATGGATGCGGCGGTGGGAGGGGGATAAGTAGCACTGTTACGCTGCGGCACGGTCCTCCCCCATGATTAATGCGCGTAGTGGCCTGTCTATCGCATCGCTCCTACTAGTCTATGCATTAAAATTATGTATTTCAGGAACATGTCTGTCAAAATGAAATGTCGAAATGTCAAAAGACTCTGTATTTGACAATATGACAAGAGGAAGTAAGCTCGAATGAAGAATGCAGTTCTCAATTCTGGATTTTACAGCCGGGGGTCCAGACGGATAAGGCGAGCGAAGCGAGCCTGCCGGCTAGTTGATTATTTTGATTCCATTGAACTGGGAAACCTTCTGAACTTATTTGAATAGATCTCCACAATTTAAGTCCACTTACTCTATCCTGGTATTTTGTTCGATTGTTATGTAAAATCGAAGTTTTTTTCATTTTGTACCTGCTAACCATCTGCTTCAACTCTCATATTTTCAGCACAGGATCACCTCTCTTCTAATAATAATTTAGCTTACATTATCTATGTAACTAATTGTCACTATTATGTATAATTGAATATCTTCTATACTTTTCATGTCAAATTGAATTGTTGATTGATAATTGAACTTTTGAAATTCAAGCAGTACTCGTATGTTTTGTAATGTGGACGGGTATCAGGGCACTGTGTTTTTATTTCTTCACCGTACAGTGAGCGTACTCTGGATATAGTTCCCAGTGTCTTGAACACATCCTAATTCCAGAAAACCTGTGAATATCGTACTATTATACAGGCGAAATGTACTACTACATTGAATTTTATAATTATTGAATCTATAGCTAATAATTAGTGACCCCCTGGGTTGGAGAACTCACTCATGAACTCTTGTAATGATATCTGGAATTCGCAACTAGTATATTAGTATTCGTACAACTAGTATTCGTACAACTTTATTGGGTTGGTGGAAATTATGAAATCAGCTGAATATTTCTTTCACAAGGAAATTTCTTCCTTTCTCAAATATTATGACAGTAGGTTTTATAGAGATCCTATTCCCATAGAGCTGTTTCCATAATCATCATCAACCAGGTAAGCATAGGGCTATGTGAATCCATAGAACCTTATAGTTTACTTCGTATAGGTAATTGAAAATCAAAATTCAAAATCCCTAAATTGATAATACTAACGTCATAGTGTCTGCTATCACTGAAATCATTAATTACGCATATGTTACAGACAGACAATAGATAGGCAGACAGACATTAAGGAAAGCGAGTTGATGTAGAAGTTGTAAATTATGTTGTATATTAATCAGCTGAAATAATGTGTCGGCTCATAAAGTGCAGTCTGTGTGATGGCTCCCAAATAGCATAAGATGTTTTGAATTAATGGAAAAATTGTGGAAATTGCATGCAATTAATAATGCAGCTGACTAACTGATAAATTACAATTTTTCCTTCTTATCCACTTTTAATTTTATTTTGTTATATCCTGAAAAAGGACGAAGGAGAGAGTTAATTTTGTTGTTCAACGAGCTTGTTCTGTGAGAAGGATAGAAGAATATGTGTTCAAAATTTGAAACTGATTGAACAAATCGTTCAAAGTTTTTGTAGAACATTATTATACGGACAAACATACACACAGGGAAAAGATTTAAAGAAAAAATTTTAAAGATTTTTCAAGTTTTTTTAAAGTAATTTACTCGCTAAAGCTCGTTCAATTAGCTACAATTATCCAATTATTATTAAAATTCGGACTTTTAATGATGGATGCGATTGTGAAATAAATATTCGATTCACTCACCTAAGCGTAATGTTTCTCCACTTGGCAGTGCTTCACTGGAACTAGATGGACGTCGTCTAACCTCATCTTCGCAGATAGATGTAGATGCCACCCGCGAACAGCACAATTCCTTGAAGGATAGCTATAATGTAGACGATTCTGGTCATGGGTCTGTTCTCTGGAATCGGTCGAAAGAATGCATGCTCCTTACGAGGTTTGATTTTTTTGCATTTTGGTGGTGGTGCTAGAAAGGTCTCTTCGGAAACGGTGTCTCCTCCAAATGCTGTCTCTTCGAAAACGTTGTCCGAAGTCTCAGAGAGTAAGAATCTGGCAAATTCTGACTCATCGTTTGCTGCAGGGTTTCCATCTCCAGATCCGCGAGGCGCTTTCCTGTCGTCCGACATCTCATTGTTGTCCACTTTCCTTGATCTGTTGGCTTCTCCCAACACACCAGATAAAAAGAGCATGATGCCCGCCATGTAGCTGGAGAACGCATTGCGTGTTTCTGAGATAGATTGAGTGCTGGAAGACCAATGTAGCTCAATACTGACATTTTCAGTGATCGGTTCAGTTTCATCGGAAGAGCAGCTATTCTTGGAAGAATCCGGCTCATTTTTTTCGTTTTCCTGATATTTCTCCTCTCCTTCTTCGCGCTGTGACCCATCAATTGTTATAAAAGAAGATGAGGATTTTCTTATATCTCCACCAATACCAAACACAGTATCTGGATTGCCATCTACAATCTGAGACTTTTCAATCAATCCTCTAGGTTCTTCGACTACAAACATGCTATTTTTCTGCAATACAACTCTTTTACTCACAATTCCTCCGGAAACTTTCATCTTCACATTTTTGTATACATTTACATCAGCAGCCTTCTTGATTCTCTGCTTCGAATCAGCTGCAAACTGAACAGCACTTCCTTTTTCAGCCTTTAGTGCTGCTACCACTACATCATCAGACTCATCATTCGCTCTCACTAGCTCGTCACGAATCACTTTTCCCGAAGGAGACTCTCCTGTATTTGGCGCGGAGTGATTTTCTTCTATAGGAGCTAAGTTGGTGTAGACTTCCTCGAATAATTCCATCATAAACGAACACTGCAGACTCCAAAGTGTGAGACTGTAAGACAGAATGTAGAAGAGAACGTGGAACTTTAAGGCTCACAAACTCAGAGAAGTAGCTTACTAGTCACTGAACTGAAGAAGAGACGCCAGTCAACTGAACTGCAATACCAAAGCAACAATGAAAAATGCGTAATAAAGTTGGCAGTGTTGCCAATCAAAATTCACAAATTCACTTATATCTAGGGAAATAAGCTCATAAATTTACCTATACAGGGAATTTTTATATATGATAAAAATCACACTAATTTAACATCCGCTATCAAAATTGCGATAATTACTGAACTATCGTGAATATCACCATCACTAGTATGCCAACATGATTAAATTATCCAATTAACAAAATTTATCATCTTAGCCCATCTACGGTAAATAAAAAATAAAGTAGAGTGGATAAGCGATGAATCATGACTGTTTATGAATAATATTCGTAGCAAGTCTAATGATTACAGGAAGTCTTACCAATTTTATATTGGCACTTTATCAGTTGGTCATAATTATGGGCACAAAACTCCAATATCATTGATAATTCATGACATTTCTTATTGAATGATCCGATCAATATAGAATCATTAAATATTATTATCATTATAATCATCATACAATCATTATAGATTCAATGAGAGTGGAAGTATTGTCTTCTGCATTACTTCCTCAAAAGGTTTCTTTATGATGCATAGATTTTACCATTTCTGGAAAACTAAGAGAAAGTAGAAATTTCTCCACTTAGAAAAACTGAATTATTTCCGTAATAACTTTCTCATCAACAAGTGATTTCTCCCTTATTGTTTAACGGAATGAACTCAATTTTTTGTTTTATTATAAATTATTTTGTTGTTTTTTTCCAAGCATTGATTGTTAGATGTTATGCTTAACTCATTGACTCTTTCTCAAGTGATTGCGTTAGCATTAGATGAGTGGAGTTTTGAGTCATAAACTATTATTCCATTTTGTTTGATCCGTTATGATTAGAACTTGAATTCGGTTAAGAAGCTGCAACATTGAATGTGTAATTATTCCTTAAATATTTTATCAATCTTCTTTCAACATTCACCCACTACACCCCTCCACCAATAGGCTTAATATTTCAAGTCTATAATCTGTGTCATTTCGCTTTTATATAATATTATTATTATATGGCACAGATTAAATCACTCACTTATTTGTAATAGTGTGAAATTGAGTGGGTATATTGTAGTTGTTTTTTGTGTGTCTTATTTTTCAGGTTTTTGAACTGGAATGAACTTTGATTCGTACTTTCAGATTTTAGTGTGAGAATATTTGACCATGTTTATTGAATTTGCTAACTTGTTGTTCAGTTGTCGACATTGAAGAAATTTTCATGCATTTTTCAAATGCAGTTTCAATTTCTTGTCAAAAAAGATACTGTATTTGGGAATTGTACGACCATTGACCTTTTTGAAGCTTTGACTTTTCCACTGGAAGTTATGCTCAACGCTCGTGGAGGGGGAATAATTTTCAGTGAATAGGCCGCAGTTCGTATTGAGACGTAACCGGAAAAACATCATGTAACGGTGTGCGAGCCTCAGTTCTCTGAATGGGTCTGTTACCCATACAGAGGTACAAATTAAAACGTTTTTCGGTAATCAGTAATTTTGATTTAGTAAAAGTCCGAATTAGATAGAATCAGTAGATGTAAAATTAAGAAGTTAATCGTGTGCGTGAATTTAAGTAGACTGTAGTAAGTTTCATAACGTCTGAGTTCATTGAGTTTTGGATTATGTAAAGTTCAGATATTGTTAAAATGGTGAGTGCCAAACTCTTGTTGCTTTCGTATTATAGCTTAAAATTTAGTACATAGGATGACCGAGGCCCGAATTTAGTTGCAGCACGTTAGCAGGTTTCCAAAATGAGATATACCTTCTTTTTCTGAATCAGTTACTGAGTAACTCTGTTTGAAAATTTGGCATGATTTATTATATTGATTCGTTAATGAATTCAATAAACCTGACGTTAAATTTTAAAAGTATTTTTTCCAATGAAGTTCCTGACTCGTAGTTGCTAGTTGCTAATAGGTGACAATCAAATAATTATGATAATCTGTGCATTTGGATGAACGAATTCACTATAAGCTCCCAACCAATCAAGGATTCAAATACCGGTGGAAGATTTGATAGCAGTAAACTTTAGCAAATATTATAGAAGAGAAGAAACAACCCCCTCCGTTTACACATTCATAATCAACAAAACTAAAAACCCACTGAACCAAATACGTTCAAATTTGGCATGTATGTTCAGTTGGCCTTCAAGAGGAGCACTAAGAACGGATTTGGAAAAATTTCCAAAAATACGCAAAAAATCTGTGTTTTTCCAGCGTTTATCTGAGGTTTCTAGGCTTTTTCAAGAACTAATCGACAGAAAATGTTCAAAGTTGGAACAAAAGTTAAGCTAGGGTCTGGAAATTTTGTCCTAAGAAGACTTAGGATTACGCCAAACATACGCCCAAGATAAGCGGTTCCTTCTATTGCGTTTTCCTAGCGTTCCCCAGCGTATAAAACTTAATTTGATTCTATGTTTCTGCATTTTCTTGCATTTTCAAGAACCAATTGACAGAAAATGTTCAACTTTGGTACAGCAGTTCTGTCAGGGTCTAGAAATTTTGACTTGAGAGGACTTCAAAATTATGCCGAAGATTTTTCATGAATGACATGATAAATACAGCTGACTTAGTTACCATAGTTTGTTATTTCTTGTTAAATCTCATCTTATCATGTTCCATCACTAGATTTCAATTCTGTCAATTAAAGCCTATATTTTGATCCAAATATCGCTCTTTTCTATTACAATTTAATTGACTGAATTCGAAACCATGAGGAGGAGAAGACAGGTCAGCGAAGTGCAACCTAATGTTGCACTTTGGACAACTATATCAACTGTTGCACTTTAACATTGGACAACTATATCAATTCGTATCAATTCTCTGAATAAATCAAATTGAATGTTCTAATATTACTCTATTATCTGCTGAGAACTTCAAAATAATATCGGAATATAGCTCTTATGAAGATGCAATCTTAGCTTTGGAAGAAGCATCACTATCGAGGAAAGTCGATCACCCTGGGCGCAAGCCTTTGTTGTGAGACCTGACAATAGAAAAAAATAGTTATTAATTATTCAAGAACAAGAAACAGATTTACCGAATTAGACGCATATCCTATTCCAAACATGGAAGAATTGGTAGGGAACGGAAAGTAGCTCAATATTCATGGTTTAGTACAATTGACTTAAAATCGGCATATCACCAAATATCTTACCAGAAGAACGGAAATATATAGGGTTTGAAGCATGTGGTAAACTATATCATTTCTATCGTATCTCATTTGGTGTTTCTAGTTTTCAAAGAGTTATAGACTCTCTCATTCAAGACGGAGAAGTTATCCGACACTTTTGCCTATCTGGATGATGTCATGATTTGTGGAAAAACAAAGGATGAACATGATACTAATCTCAAGAGATTTCTCGAAGTAGCATCACGGTATTCACTCACTATAAACAAAGATAAAAGTAGATTTTCAAAAAAAGAAATACATTTTATAGGTTTTCTGATCGGAGACAATTCATTACGTCCAGATCCTGAAAGACTTGACCCTCTCATCAATCTACCGTCTTGACCCTCTCATCAATCTACCGTCTTGACCCTCTCATCAATCTACCGTCGCCATCAAACTCAAAATCCCTCAAAAGAGCTGTAGGTCTTTTTTCACATTACTCTAAATGTATTCCCAACTTTTCTGACAAGATTCACCCTCTCGCACACTGTAATTATTTCCCTTTAAAAGGTGATGCTCTACATAAAGTTGAGAGTGGATTAAGTTGGAAGAAGATAGCTGAACACTCCCAACCAAATACTAGTACCAAGTAATAAAGAAGAAATAGCTGCATCTGTAATTCACGTTCTTGACAAAAAAGGTATACTCACAGTTGAAACAGACGCTTCTGATTTTTGTATTGCAGCAACCTTATCTTTCAATGAAAGACCAGTGGCATATTTCTCCCGAACATTGAATAAAAGTAAGAAGCAGCATTCCAGTATTGAAAAGGAGGCATATACAATAATACAAAATAATATGTAGAAAGAATGAACATCTTTGCTAAACTGAAAATATTAAATAACATTACTGAATTAGCTAGCTTTTTTTTCAAATAGTCCATTATTACTATAGAAGATTAAATAAAAAGAAAATGCAAAAATGTTCTTATCATTTTATTTGTGGAAACCAGGTCCTCTATTGGACATAGGCCTCTCCCAGGTTCCTCCATCTATCTCTATCTTTTGCATACACTGCCCACCTATCCCCAGTCACTTTCATAATGTCGTCTTCCCATCTGAATCGCTGTCGTCCAATTTTCCTTCTCCTCCAGCTGGGCTTCCACAAAGTTAGACTCTTCGTCCACCTGCCATCCTCCAATCTAGCGACGTGACCTGCCCACATCCACTTCAGAGTCTTGATAGTCTTCAGTACATCGTCCAATTTTGTTATCGCCTTGATGGATGTATTCCTAACTCTATCTAACCTCCTTACGTTCAGTATACTTCTTTCCATCGCCGTTTGAGTTCTTGCTATTTTCTGTAGTACTGCTTTCTTTAACGCCCAGGTTTGGGAGCCGTAAATAAGCGCGGGAAAAACACAAGTCTTTAATATCTGTGTCTTCTTAACAGTACTAATCTCCTTATTCTTGAGAATACTTTTCAATGACCAATATTTCCTCCATGCAATTGCACACCTACGTTTCACTTCTTTGTCGGTTCTGTCAGTGAAAGCAATCAGTTGTCCTAGATAAATAATCTCTCTTGACCAATTCAATGAGCAGCCATCAAGTGTTATGTCTACTGTTTCCCTATTAGTCATGAGATGTGTTTTCCCTGGATTTATAATGAGCCCCGCTTTCTCACTTTCAGCAGCCAAGCTGGTTATCATGATTTTTAGTTCTAATGGAGATTTGGCGATGAGAACAATGTCATCCGCAAAACGTAAATGATTTAGATATTGTCCTTGGATATTCAAACCATACCTATCCCACTTGAGACCACTAAAAATGTTTTGTAGAGCGGCATTGAAGAGAGACGGCGAGAGTGGGTCACCCTGTTTCACACCTTTCTGCACGCTGAAGATCTCTCCTGGTGAATCTGATATTACTCGTGCTGTACTATTGTTATATACGTCCTTTATTATATTTAAGAAGGTTGCTGGAATCATTTCAAGCGACGTGAAGAGGAATGCATGTTTCAAACTATCAAATGCCTTTTTATAATCAATAAAGGCCAAGTAGACACCTATATTGAATTCCTCACATTTTTCTATGAGTTGACTAACTGCTTGAAGATGGTCAATCGTTGAGAATCCACTTCGAAATCCCGCCTGCTCGACTGGTTGACGCTCATTCATAATTGGTTGTAGGCGATATTGTAGCATTTTCATGAAGAGTTTCCCGAAACAAGATGAAATGCTTATTGGTCGATAGTTGTTGATGTCGTATTGATCTCCTTTCTTGAACAGTAGAATTATGTCTGATGTTTTCCACTGCTGAGGTACCGAATGTTCACTGAAGATTCTATCAAACAGACTGATTATTGTTTCTGAAGAGATCGAGTACAGTACTTTCAGCATCTCGTTTGTTATCCTATCGCCTCCTGCCATGGTATTGCTTTTCAAAGTACTTACAACTGTCTTCAGGTCACTTTCTTCAATTGTTGGTACTTCTTCCTGCAAATTAATCTGCTCCAATACAACAGCGCTCTCAGATGTGTCCCGATATAGCTCTCTGAAGAATTCAGTAGCATTTTCAGAAATACCTTTCCTATTCCTTACAATCCTGCCACGTCTATCTTTGACTCCAACTTTCCATTCTTTGCCGTCAAACAATTGTTTTCTCAATTTCTTTGTTGATCCACTGGTGTCCAATACATTTTTTATAATTCTGTCTTCAAATGTCCTAATATCCTTTCTAATTTGGTATCTTGCTAATTTGCAAAGCGTATTAAACTCAATTCGTTCATGGAAACATTTGTTCTTTTTCTTCTTCATTTCTTCTCTTTTAACAATCAATTCTTTAGTTTCATTGGTTATTTTCCTCATCTTTGTACTTATTATAGGTTCAAAAGCATTTTTTATGATGCTTTCCAATCTATTGTAGCTCTCTTGCAGACATGCACCTCTTTGTTCACGCCAATTCTGCAATTCTAATTCAAATTGTCCTTGTTCATTTGCTTTGAAAATATTCCCTACTACTTCTTCATTCCATTCTCTTTTTGGCCTCCTTTTGAAGCAATCTTTTGTCAATTCAATGGATATGAGTCTGTGATCTGTATAAAATTTCAGACTCCCTGAAACCTCAAACTGCTTCACAATTCCATTGTGCCTAGTCAGCACATAATCTATTTCATTTTTAAACAATTGATTTGGTGAAATCCAAGTCCACTTCTTACCAGCTCGTTTCTTGAAGAATGTATTAACTATTCTTAATCCTTGCTCTTGACAGAAATCCACCAGTCTTTGTCCAGCTTCGTTCCTTGTCCCATAGCCATATATCCCTACTGTAAGCCTCTCACCCTCTTCCTGCTTTCCCACCTGACTGTTGAAGTCACCAATAATCAAAGTTATATGTTTCCAATTGTTTCTTTCCCTGCTTAGAGCTGCGGTGAGTGAATTGTAAAATGATTCGTGCTCAGCTTCCTCAGCCATTGAAGTAGGAGCATAAACTTGGTAAATATGTAACAGTTTTCCCTGAGTTTTCAACTTCAGCAATGCTATTCTTTCGGATATACCTTTGAACTCTACGATTTTCGTCTTCAACTCCTTTCTAACAAGGAATCCAACACCTTTATGACCTGGTGTTTCACCAAAATGGTAGAAAATGAATCCACTGCTCCTTTCAATTATTTTTTCGGAGTGTCTCCTTACTTCTGCTATACCAAGGATATCAATGCTAGATTCCTTCAATGCTTCCTCTAGTTCGATGAGTCGATCTTCTGTCTTGAGTGTTCTTACATTGAGTGTGCCTATAATTAAACCTGGGAGGTTTTGGTCTTGATTCCCCTTGATGACCAGTCGTTCTGGGGAATAACTATTTCCTGAATTCCTTACTTTAAATATTGTCCTCTTGTTTTTGTTGGTTGGTAGCCTGGTTTCCACATTTTCCTATTCATCCTGTTTTTTGTTTCTTCTGATCTTGAATCCTCCTTGCGTTTTGCTTCCGATTGCTCGTTTTGACGGTCTTCTTCTTTAGTTTTATCAATATTTTTTGTTAGGAATCTTTCAAGGCTGTTTTCATTGGACTTTTTCCCCTTCTTCTTTGTCTGACGATCACGGGATTCCTTGCATTCTCCTTGTTTTGGACTCGGTGATGCCTCTTCACTTCTCGCTCGCTTAGAGGAGTTTGACTCTTGCTTTTGCAATTCCTTTAGGGAAAGAAGGGTACCATCAACCTTCAACTTATCTCCAATCATGAAAACTTTCCTTCCTTCTTTTCTTTTCTATTACAAGAAGCTAATTATTGAGAGAAAATATTTAAATTTAGTACATGAGTTCAGCTTAGGTGTACAGTGTTGTATCCCTCTCAATCTGTGTCCAAAAAAAATTGTGATCCCTACCGACTCGAATGCTGTTCTCCTATTCTTCTCCACTGGCATTATAAAGTGGCTCTTAATAGTTAATTATGAATAAGATTTTTTGTTCAATAGTTGAATAGTTTCATATAGATTTATTTCAATAATTTTGCTTGATCAAATACTCCGAATACGAATGCAGTAGTTACTTGCTATAACTTTAGTAAACATCATGTTTACTACAGTGGGATTCACTTTTTACTGTCAGCATTTCTTATCAATATGAAATCATAGCTTCTTTCAAACCAATGCTGACAGTCGTTTTGTTGGAGGGTGAATAATAATGATCGACAACATATGAAACATGTTCATGAATGATTTCAATTCATTATTATTGGATGAACATCGAGAGAAAAATTCTCAACTTCAGTTACCGTTGGATCTTTTGTCTGTTATCAGTGTTTCAGTGTTATCAGGCCGAGAACGTAACATTTTGGTGAAGATTATTTTTTGAGATGGCTTCTCGTCATATCCCCAACTATTTCGCCCTTTGGCTGTGCATCTTCAAATTTTCAATGTAAGTTCTAGTATTATAATAATGATTCCAACGAAATAAATAAGAATCATATCCCCAATTAAAATTCAAACCAAAATTTATTCAAAAACACACACAGAAAAAAAGTACACATATCAAAGTGTGGGTTAGTGGGAGTGTGCTGAAATAGGGAAAGATTTTTAGGATTTTCATCTATGGCCAACCATGTACTAGGGATTCCTTCCATATTTGAAAGAGTATAAAAGGAATCAGGAAATTCAGGTCTGCCGAGATGAGATGAATATATAATTGAATGGGAAAACCCATAGGACCAGGAAATATTCATTTAAAAGAGTAGGCTAAGAAGGAATCACTAAAATGATTACAAAGTATCAGCACAGATTTGAGCCTTATTTATTAATTTTATTAAGTCTGTTTATTTAGTTTTTGGTATCATCAAGCGAGCCACAAAACAGTAGAGTACTGGGTGATTACTATACTATAGAATAGAAAATGACTATACCATAGAGAATAGGCTACTATAGAAAAAATAATCACTTCTAATCCAATTGTTGATATTATCTTTCACTTTTCCAGTTATTCTGACACAGATCTAATATTGCCTCAGGGAAACTTTCATTAAGAAAGTGGTGTGGCAGTAAGTGGTGGATGCAGAGTACGTGGCTTCAACATCTAGAGCCAGTGTAACACAGTAAGCAACCACTGCGGTAGGAGACAAGGAGACAATCTCTTGACAAATTTAGGTCCATCTGACTCCGGATGGTAGCACCCTGTAAGGGCCCCTGCCCAGGGTAACAGGTGAAAATCGGTCAACGGTCTCAAAGGCGGATGAGAAGTAAGGCTTGACTCACACTTACGCGACTCAGGTCGAGAAGAGTCTCGACTCTAGTCGAGAGCATGTGTTTTCAAATGGGTGACGTCGCGGAGACTAGAATCGACAGGTCTGAGTGTCACTATTTGGAAACAGATGCTCTCGACCTGAGTCGCGTAAGTGTGAGTTGAACCTAAATCCCAACGGCAGTGAGGGTGGAAGAACCCAGGGAGAAAACCCGAAAAAATATCAAATATATTTTATTAAGCTAGAAATTTCATTTTTAAATAATTCCATAATGAATTTTCATAATCAAGATCCAACATTTCGTTAATTAATAATATATTTCTACATTGTTAAAAAACAATCTGGCACCAGAGCAAAGCGAAAAAGAGACAGCGCTATCCGTTTTGTTGAATGATAGACAAGGATAGCAATACCATTGCTAATCAAACATTGCCATTATAACATGGACCTCACTATAGGAGAAGGCAACTCCAAACAAATTACCCTGGTCCTCCAGGTGGGGGCGGTCGGAGTGTTAACTGCTCTTCACCGTAAAAAGTTATTCTTCTTAAAACCTACACAGCAGCCTCGGACGGATCGGATTTCAGGAAAACAAAACGGCAAGCAAATAATGTAATGATTTAGTGTTTGAAACATGGAACGTGGAGATAATGTTGAGAGCAGGAAAGATGAATGTAATTGCTGAAGAAGTATTGAAATATAAGTTTGATTTGATTGCATTGCAGGGGTTAAGATGGAAAGGCCAAGGAAGAATTGATAAAAGAAAATATTCGCTTCATTATTATTTGCAGATGCTTAGTTGATGGAGAAGTTGAGTCATTTATTGACGTTGAAGTCGAGCCCATGGAACTTGGTGATGGCGACTATATGTCAAAACGCACCGGTCCATGTGATGGTGACAGCATTGTTATTGGATCTTTTTCTCCATTCATCAATCCGACAGCTGACTATAGAGCGAAAAATACCATGGTTTACGAACCAGCATACAAGTGAGTAATAACAGCTTCATAACACAAGTATACAATACATAACAGCACTATTAAATAAGGAGATCATTAAGACAAGATTGGTCATTCAAAGAAAGATCTGAAACCTTCTTACCGGAAGTCTTGAATTTCTTTATTACGAACTGTTATATGTTTTATCAAGTTCTAACACTGGAATTTCGACTTGCAAACTATATGACAATACTATAAACCTATAATACCAAATAATACTAAAATACTTTAATACTAAATATGACAATACTATTCTCCAGTATAGTATTGTGATAAATATGAAATATTTACTCAACTGAGTAGATTAACTGGATGTTGTCCAACCACAGATTTATTGAACATCGAGATACGGTTTCGGTTGTTACACCATTATCAATCTCTGGTAATCTATAACTACATGTGAAGAGCAGTAGTATCTATACTAATGGTCGAGCACTGCTATTGGCGAAAACCAATCAATGTGAAGGCTTGCCATTGGCCTGGACAAGCACTTCTCAATTAGCGGTTCACACAAAATAATGACGATTCAAGCAGATATTCGAAAGCATAATCCAGTCAGTGAGTAAATATTCCATACATCACAATTATTATAGTCTAAAACTCGTCATTTCAGTGTTAAACTTGATGGACCTTCTTAACTTTTACGCTTAAATAAAGGCAGCATATCCATCTATCTATCTCGAGTACTGATTTTATCATGCTATAAAAAACAAGATAGTCACGGATGTAATTATACAGGTTTGGGCATTGAAGTATAGGGGATTTGAAATACTAGCTGTTACATGCTCACTTTTGAATAAAACTCATAATTTATTTCTAGTATGTAATTTGATGATTCCATTTTGATCATAACAAAAGTTGGAAAATTTAAACATCTAAATTTAAGAACCTAAAATAATAATGTTTGTTAGATAGCGTCCGTTTTTGTCCATACTATGTATCGACTCATGTCGACGTTGTAAGAAGTTATCCATACTCGTCATGAAAATATAAGTTTTCAATGATCAAAAATTAAATTTTCATAATAGAGTTTGAATATTTTTTAAATTAATTATATTTCTACTTCGTTAAAAAACGATCTGGGAACTTTGTGGAGCTAAAAAAGCATCTGCTTTGTCGAATGATAGACACCAAAGTTAAACAAATACTGCTATTATAATGGAACTGACTATACTGGAATCCATTATATTATTACCGTCACATAAATCAATGATATCTATTGGGATAATGGGAAATTTTGAAAGTTTCCCAAGAATTTTTCAAACTTTGTAATTTTTTTGGGCTCAGTAGCGTTGACTTGAAGTTTTCATAAAACCGAGTTTTATACCACGATACTCTCAATGAAAAACGAAGCAGGTATATAACATTTCGAACTTTTCGAAAAGTTTCAACTAAACGTAGGATTTCTCAAGTTATTTGATATTGTGTTGTTTTATACTGGTCTATTGATAGAGAAGAAGATTTTGAAATATATTAAAATTCTTAGATATATATATAATAGCTAATTTGATCAATGATAGTAATAATAATAATTTTGAAATTTTTTGTTCAAAGGTGTGTGAAAAATTTGGGGCTTTATGGCCGTCATCGTCAGGATTTCGAAACTAAGATTAGAAAACGAACAGGTGATCCAACGACTGTGTTAACGAACGATGGCCCAATGGAAAACGTACCTTTCACTGATTATTTCATTTATGTCGCACAAGAAGTGTGGGTCTGCTCTGAAAGTGGAAATAGGGTAATAATAGAAAATAATTTCATATCAATAGGTGGCTAGACAAGAGCAACAAGTAATAGGCAACTACAGTAAGGTCCACGTTATAATGGCAGTGAAGAAAGATAGGAGTACAGCGTTGCTGATTCTCTGCCCCTGCCTTCTATAGAGAATGGCTGATGCCCGTATTTCTGATGTGATATTAATTGTTCATTTTTGTTTGAAATAATCAATGTATTATATTTTATTCGTCAATTTTTTTTCCAATTATATAAAAATACATTTACAAAATTAAGATGATATATTTTGTTAAATAATTATATTTAAAAATTTTTAAAACCGATCTGGCAACGTTGCGGAGCTATAAAAGGATAGCGGTATCTGCTTTGCTGGATGATAGATAAGGATAGCAACACCAATGTTAATCAAATACTGCCATTGTAACGTGGACCTCACAATAGCAATTATCATTAACTAATAACCTATTACCACGGAGTAGAGAGCACTATGGTGTTCTAATGAACATAATAAGGGGCTATGGTGTTAAATGAACACCTTCCTTCTTCGGTGCTATTACTAAACTATTCACACTCAATCTTATCATCTGACATCGCACACAATATCGCTATCGGCTCTGTAGAGAGCTTACTTTGCTTGTAACATGAAGGCAATATAATGTTTCCTTCAGTATCTGATTGAGCCTGAACATTGCATCTTCGATTAATCTAATCTATCTAATATTCAATTGTGAACATTATGATCCGGTTGCACAACAGCCGGTTAAATTTTAATCGTGATCAATTTAACGAGAACCGTCTTTAGTAAAACGCCTTCTCTGATTGGTTCTCGTGAAATTAATCACGGTTAAAATTTAACAGGCTGTTGTGCAACCGGCACTAAGTCTTTTATCTGAACTCGTTAACCATTTCTCTGTTTTCTTGTCTATATTTGTCTCAATTTTTATAATTGAATTCTTGTTCTTAACAAATAATAGCCTACATTATACAGAGTTACTTCAAAAGATTCATCGGATCTAAAAATTCATAATATTACCAGAGTACTGATTTGCATTGGATAATCATATATCAATGGAAAGAGGAGATTCAAGTTTTTTCTCACAATGAATACCTTGGGTACCTATTAGACTAGGCAGCCAGGACACGAAGCCAGCCAGGCAACCAGGTCACACAGTCAGCCAGGTAGGAAGTCGCTCACTCCATCACCGGGCACTGTTTTTAGAGTGCCATACTCTAGCTGCCATAGCCATCCTAGAAACCAAATTTTTGTTGCTGGTTGGATGCTAAGTCCATAGACCACACTGGTAGGTGGTAGCCAAAGCGTGGCTGTTCAAGTCTTAAAACAATGCCCGGTGACGGTGTGAGCGAAAATCTGACTGTGTGAACTGACTGCCTGGCTGGCTGCGCTGTCTAGAAGGGGCTCAAAGAATTTATTGTAGAACAACCTTTGAATTTCCTCATTTTATTGGTATAAAGATTATTCATTTCAAGTGAGTACTTTGGTGATCATGATTTTTTAAAATGCGATGAATCTGCTGTAGTGACGTACAGAGTTAGTACTAAGTTGTCACAGTTCTACTATTGATGATGAGGCCAGTTTTGGAGTTGAATTGGGAAACCTGAGTTGTTATATGTGCATGTAATGTATTAAAAATATTTTCTAAAATTATGAGTCATATAATATATTGTAATTATTTATTTTGATTTTCAATTTTTTTCTATTGTATTATTATAATGATAATAATTTTTCTTATAGGGTTCAACTTTCTACATAGTGAGAAATGAACTATTCAGCATGAAAGACATCCGCGAGGTTCACTTCGGACTGGGAGTTTCAGTTTCAGTGATGAAGCATCATTTGACGTTTGGAAAACGAGTGAAAATCGAGGAAATCAAGTACTTTTTGTACGACGAAGAAAATCAAGCACTGACCAAAACCTCGAAAATATTGATCAGTGAGTCAACTATAGCGAGTTCCACGTTATAATGGCAGTATTTTTGATAAACATTGGTGTTGCTACCTTGTCTATCATTTGGCAACGCAGATAGCGCTATCCTTTTGTACCTCTGCTTTTAATCAAATCCTTTTAAAATATCTGATCTCAATCATGGAAATTTATTACTTTTTGCTGAGAGTGATGCCCATATGAGCTCTACGCTTGTGTGTGGGTAATGAGGCGGATGATGATGAGAGACCTACAATTTATTATTGAATCATATAAAATGATTTTTCTTATAAAATATACATATTTAATCAATTCAAAGAAGAATTACATGAGATATACTGCTATCAGCTATCCTCTATAGAAGGCAGCGGTAAGGCAGAGAATCAGCAACGCTGTTCTCCTATCTCCTTCCACTGCCATTATAACGTGGACCTCACTATAGTTTAAGCCTTTTTATCTACTCCATTCAGTTTCAATGGTTGAAAAGCTATTAAAGAGTTGGAAGCATTACAAATAATCTATAATAATAATCAAATAGTCATTATATGAATAATCATTTCAACAGTCTATGTAATTATTATTAATTTGTGAGTCCGAACAGGCAAATACGCCTATTTTCTGAAGGCAAGAAGATGAAAATTCATTTCCTCAAAATAACTTAACAAAATCAAGCAATGCTCAATTGAACGGGCTTAGCGAGCTCAATACAATACAGTTCCTACTTGAGGCTCAAGTCGTTGGTGGGTTTGTATGTTCGACGATAACTTTCGAATGCGTTAATCAATCAACTCCGAATACTCAATATCATTCTTTTATTACTTTTGTATGTTTAGTCCTTATTTAGAAAAAAATAGTAAGTGGAAAAAACAAAGCGACTGTGCGGAAAAAGAATACAGCATTCTCATGCTGTATTCACTCACTCAAAATAAAAATAATAGTCTGTTGCAGAAACAAAGAGAATAGTACAGAAATAAAGCTGAGGAATTAAGTCATTAAAGAAGTAAAGGAGTCCAACTATCTCGGAAGTAAGATTATTTTTGACTAATTATTATGATGGAAGAAGTAGTAAAGACAGCTATCAGGATTTATCAAGCAAAGAATGCTTTTAATAATAGAAATAAAGTATTGACTGCAAGAACATTGAGTCTAAAAACGTATATGCTTGTTTAAAAATTTAATATGCTCAAAACGTATTTATGGAGTATTGCAATCCATGGAAGTGAAGCTTGGACGATGGGTGTGAAAGGAGAGAGAAGAATCTGATCATGTATTTGATTAATGTATTATTAAAGGCAAATGAATAAATTTCTGCTTTTGAGACATGGTGCTACAGAAGAATGTTGAGGATCAGTTGGAGGTAAAGAATGAATAGGTGTTAACAAAGAGTCGGAGAGAGAGATTGTCTACTGAAAGAAATAAAAAGGAGAATAGCGCAACTAGTTGGTCATAATTATTTTTCGACATGAGTGACTAACAAAGATAATAATGGAGGCAATGACTGAGGGAAGGAATGCGCGAGGAAGACTGGTGTACATAGAAAAACTGAAGAAGGATCTGAGATGTGCCAACTACAGAGACCTCAAAAGGATGGCGGATGGCAGAGAGGCATGGAGAGCTGCTGCCAACCAGCCCAATGGCTGTTAACCAAAGAAGAAGTCGCTTATAAATTATCAGAAAAGATAGCATAAAAATATATCTAAGGTATAGGGCGTTTATTTTTCAAATTTCACTGTTAACTGAAGCTGATTGTCTTAGTAGCTGTTTTTTGTGAAGCTATGTGACAATGCAACGTGAGAAAATTTGTGGCTTTCCAACAACCAGTCCCTACTCAAACGTGAACGATGAACTCTACCTTTCTTCCTAGTTTTTACACACAAGACAAGACTGGCCAAGAGTTCAGCTCTTCCATAGTTGATGACGAACTGAGCTTGTGAGCACAAAAATAGGAAAACGGACGACATAAGACGAATGCGTGTGGACGCAATTTTAAATCCGTCTTTTGCTTGAACCAAACGATCCGTCTTTTGGTTGAGCAAAAGACTGATGGTAAACTTGAGAGTCTGGACCGGGCTTTGCTGTGCCGTTCTTACACTCTGACCCGGCCAAAACAGTAATAGACAGTAGTCAGCCAAAACAGTACGGTAATAGACAGTAGTCGATAATAATCGCCTTGAGTTAACAAAAAAACGGCTTTGACAAAAAACCGATATTTGGAACATATAAACTACCTTAACATGGGATATCTCCTTATGCTATATTTTCTCTATGTTATTATTTATGACTAATGTTTTTGGGTTATGTTACAGAGTCTTACCAAATTCAAGAGGACACTGAACAGATTTCTATACCCAAGTGAGTAAGATAACTTACTTATCTTTAAAAGGTTGAAATGTTTGAAAGTTTCCCTTCTCTTCTGGGCAGAGTTATCATAAAAATGCAGTTTAAAAACAATCAAGTTCTATGAGTATTTAATAAAAAGAAGTATTTATTAAAGGAAATACAGCGGGGGCACTTGCAGGGTAGGGTAGCAGGTGGAGTTGGGGTTTCATCGGAGGTGGGTGATCGGTTTTTGCTTAGAATTTTCTTGAGGCTGGGAGGCTGCATATATAAGAGTGGGTGTTTGCTGGAAAAGGTGTTTGATAGAGGGATTGGATGAGACAACATGGAACAGATATTTAAGAACAGGTTTGTGGTTTTCAATTCCAGGAAGTAGGTGGTACAGAGCTTTGGAGCTTGAAGGATTTGAGAATTTTTGTGGTGGGAGTGGTGTCTCTTTTGGATGAGATTTGTTCCCGTAACAGCCTTTTATTGAAAATATATTGTTAACCTGAAAAAATCGAGAAAAACTGATAAAAATTTGGCTTTAGAAACGACAAACAAAGGAACAAATGATATGAATCTTATCGGCAATTTCTTCCTCTTAACAACTCCATTTTAGGACTAGATTTCTACTGATAGTTTTTCAGTTATTGACGTTTTAATGACGATAAGTATAGGCCAATTCCAAAAATATCGAAAAATCGATAGATTTTGAAAACTAAGGTCGATATAAGAAAATTTACTAACACTATTTGTTACAAATTTCACGTGGAATCTATGGTCTCCGGTTATTATCTTCTCAAAGCTCTCGTATATCGAGCCCAGGAAACCACCTCCCACCCTAGATTCTCTGAGCGTGTTTCTATGATGTATCATTTTACAATAACATAGTATTTGAATGGCATCTGGGAATACCTAAGGGTAAAGCTGGTCTCAAAATAGCTATTATTTCCAATAAAATTGCTTGATTGGCATTTCTAGATTGTGACACAAAAAATTAAAATTCCAAACTCACCCATCCTTGATCATCTGTGATTGAGGTTGCCATTTTCTGTTAACAGCCAGTCAAATAAGTTTGACCGATCAACGATAAATTCAGAAAATCCAGCAATGGAACACTTTGAGGTTTCTTCCCTGGGAGAATCATACAAGATTGGATCAAGTTGGAAGAAGATAGCTGATCACTCCCAACCAACTAATATTGAAATCAGGTAAGTGGTGTGAGAGTTTCTCAGTGTATGTTTTCCTTTTTTGCTGTACAATAAATCAGGAAAAACTAACTAATCGTAATAAACTAACTAACTAAAGTTAACTAAGTAACTAATGAAACTGAATTATCTTTTGTTGGGGATTTAGTGAATTTTCTTTAGTTTTTACTCAAGATTTAGTTAACCCACCTTTGCTTTGGGTTAAGTTAACTTACATCTAAAACATCCGATGCTTCAAACATCTAAACATTATTAACATATCGATGTTAATGACAGCGACATTAAGAATCGAGTTTTGTGTCTATAGCCAACACAGTATAACATAGCAATGAGTTATCGTGTTTCTTTACAATACGAAACAATATTCTACAACATGTCTTATTCTATAGTGAAGTACATGGTATAATGGCAGTGGATAGGTAGATAGATAATTGCATTAATTTATCACACTCACAAGAATTACAAGTGTTGTGGGCGAATGGAGAAAGATAGGAGAACAGCGATGCCGAATCTCTGTCTTGTCATTGCTTCCTATAGACGATAGCTGATACCGGTATATCTAATGTAATACTGTTCATTCTTGTTGGAATAATCAACTATATTTTATTCGCAATAAATCATTTTCCAACGATTTTATAATAAATTCAATTCATAATTTATAATTTATTGAATAGAGTAAACAATACAGTAGTCGGAAAAGAAGAAACAGGCTATTGCCTAAAACTTCTTCAATTTCCTAATTTTGTCTTAAATTTATTGTCCAAATATTATGTAGGTTATGTCCATTTTAATTTATACACCAAATTCCAATATGAATAAACAAATTAGAATAAAACAAACAATTTCAAGTTTAGATAGATTAATAATAAAACTTTCGTAAAAAAATAAAACAAACTTCAAATTCACAAAATAATTCCTTAAAAACACATAAATTTTTAGCTCGAAAATATCACGTTCAGCAAGACAACAGCTGACTTGAAAAGAAGAAATTGAGATTGAACATTTTTTTAATTGATTCCATTTTTCTAAATTGTTATATAACTTATATAATAAAAAATTGAAATAATCACCAACACTATCGCGGTTCCAACTCTCCTCTATGGAAGTAAGAATTAGATTTATAAACGAAATATTGACAGCAAGATACAAGCCGCTGAAATGAAATTTTTAGGGAGTGTTTTCGGCTGCGCCAGGACACATAATAAAAAATTAGGAAGTAAGAGCAACGTTGACTGTATCACCAGTACACGACAAGATTATTCAAAATAGAAACTGGTGCTGTCACTTGAATAGGATGCCTTCAGGAAAAGTCCCTTTGGAAGCTAAACATTATGCGCCAACTGGGAAAAGAGATGTAGGAAGGCCGAGGAAAAGGTGGGTACCGAAACAGGTTATTCAATAGACCTAATCCTCGAAGTGGAAATGAAGATGAAGATGAAGAAGAAGAAGAAGAAGAAGAAGAAGAAAAAGAAGAAGAAGAGATTTGTTAAAAACGATCTGACAACCTTGCGGAGCTAGAAAAGGCGCTGCTTTATCGAATGATAGACAAGGATAGCAAAACCAATGTTTATCTACTGTCATTATAACGTGGACCTCAGTATAGTTTTAAATTGTGTTACATATTTCAATTTCCAGGTGTAAGAAGATTCCATATTTGAATCCAGCATCTTTCAGACCAGAGGTTTACAAAGTCCATGATAGACTTTCTGAAGAAACAGAATACCATCATAAAATCTTTGCAAAAATCAGTGATGAGAAATTTGAAAAATTGTTCACAATTGTTCAGAGGAGCATTTGGAGGTGTGTTCACTACGCCAAAGCAACCAAAACGGTATGGATGATTTCAATATACAGTCGGAGGCTACTTTTACGTAGAGTATTTAATTTTCTGCCATTCACAATTTCTCAAATCCTACAATAATTCTAATATGCAGTTTTGATGTTTTAGTGTATGTATCGAATAATACATAAACTATCAAGATTATCAGGATACAAAAAATATCCTGAGGAAGAAGAAGTTTATATTTCTTATTGTTGTTCTTCTTAGACGCCCTCGGTCTCTTTTGCCTGATGATAAGAATAGAATCTTTTAAATAAAAAGATTCATTAACCATTACATTAAGACCATTAAGTGGATTGAATGGAAATAGGTTATGTCATTTTCATGCTGAATATTACTACAGTATTAAGACACTGATATTTCATAAGATATATGAATAATACAAATATATTGACCATAGAACATAAATTACGTTACGCATGAGAGGCAAGTGGATACTCCAATGCGTATCAATCACCAGTTGTTAGCGTGTTTGAGGAACTCTTCAAATTAAATAAAAACCTCTTTTTCAACCTCAGTCTGTAAGTGGAGAAGTTGAATTTCAAATTGTTGTACCCATGTTGCTATTCAAGTTAAAAATTGTAAGGAGTCATAAAATTTTTCAAATCAGAGTCATAAGACGTCAGCCATGCAAGACACCCTTATGGGACAATACAATTACCTTGCTAAGCTCTTATCAGTGCGTAAATTCATGGTAATTTGCAATATGGAAAAAACATTTGTCATTGTGCATTGAACAACTTGAAGCTATTATTATTATAAACCCTTTGCGGTCGATAGGCCACTATAGTAGCAGAGGCTACTATCATAGTCAGCTCTGAAATTTTCTTGTGTGCTTTGTCTACAAGGTCGGATGGGCCACTATAGTCAACCGCACAAAAATGGTCCCATTGAAATAGAAACGGCTGAGTACCTCCACATCCACTGCACCCATAGACGTTACTTATACAATAAGTCAGGTGTATTACAAAAATATCAATTAATTCTCATTTATAATTAACTGTAGATAATGTTGGTGAACTCTTATTTCACAACGTTGCACTCATCTGCTCAAAGTTTCATCGGACTACTTTCGTGCGATTGACTACATGCTTTCCCTACGCAGACAGTTAGGTCACTTCAATGGCCTGTCAATTTCTCTGCGAATGTAATTATGTTCAGAAATATTCATATTATATGTTCAGAAATAATATATATATATATATTTTTTTATGTATATTTACATTCAGAAATATGTATGAAATGAATTAAATAAGATAATATAGTTTTAAAGTGGGACTGTTGAAGTTTTTCCAGGAGTTGGCTGCAATGATGAATCAGATCTATATCCCAACATGTGTATATAAAAAGTAAGTGTTCACATTCTAGTCAACTACTACAAGTTATAAAAAATCAATACGTGATTTTGAATAAATAGCAATTAGCTTTTGAATAGATTCAATTTCTCAATTTCCATCTGTAAAAATTAAATGAAAGCTAGCAATTGCTAATTGAAGTCATTTTCAACCAAAAATGCTAGGTTTGAGTCAGCTGTATAATATTATTTTGCATAGCTAGAACCAATGACTAGCAACTCTAGTTACTAGATTCTAGTTTTATTCAATCGACCCAATATCTTATTGTTTTGTTGGTTAACCGATGAAAGTTGCCTTAGTCTCAACTTTCAAACTAAGTAAACACTTTTATTAAAATATTTGACTTTTTTGTCATAGAATATGTGACTCTATATTACGTGAGTCAATCGTTAAGTGACTCACGATTGCACTAGTCAGAAAAAACAGGCTTCGACCTGGTGAAGCAAAGCGTGCTCTTGTGTGTCGAGTGAATATGCCATGGCTTTTTCAACCGCACAGGTCAGTTAGCGCCAGACCGTTTTTTCAGGCGCAAACCTAATCAGCAAATTGGAAAGCTTCCGGCCATGTCCACTTAAAAACGCCATCTGAAAATGCCTGGGAAAACGCTTTATGTGGCTTGACCTTTAAAGCCAATAACCGAGCTTCCGAGGAAATACCTATGACCATTATAGTGACCATTATAGTGACCATTATAGTGACCCATCCGACCTGTCATGGCCTGTCATTTGACATCAAAGGGTTTTAAGAATAATCATAGAAGTTTGTTGAGTTTTCCATAAATTCAACGATATCTCTGATTTTATAGAAGGATCCGCATATCACCCGAGACCCTGCGTTTTACCGTGTGGTACATGAGGTGATTGGCAAGAAGTCTATTAAGGATGTCCTATTCTTTCCTAGAGACATACATTACGTTTACGCTGTTAAACTAATAAATGGTGAAAATACGTTAAGGTATAAGGATGTTAGCTACTATTATTGTCATAACTGGAAACGTATGGACAAATGTGAGCTCGCCTTCATTATCATGTTACTATTACTCCTTCATCATTCATTTATTATTTATTTAGCGTATGGCAGATACATAACAAATGTGTAACTCATGAGTCTCAAATGCCTAGATATACACTGCATATTTCCAATTTCTCTTAGATTTTGTGTAGTTTTCGGAGAAAATAGGAGAGCATTAGTCCAGTCAATATAGACATAAAAAAGGGGGTGTGCTTGCAATTTATATTGTAGTTCAGATTTTTTGATATATTATTTGAGTACATAGGAGAAATCCAGAACCAATTTCTTCATGCAAAATTTCCTTGTGCTCTATACAGGATGGCCCAAAAACCTCGTATTTTCAGCTCATTTTCCAGTTTTCAGCTATTTCTCCCAAATCTCGTAATCGGACAGAAAAATATGCTCTCGAATTATTTTAGATTATAGAATTCTAAATAAAATGAGATCATTATATATACCATTATATATGTAGCCGTCATTATATATACCATTATAAAAGTGTAGCCGTAATTAGCGGTTTTCGGATAAATCACATCAATGGAACCAGAAATCGCAATCAGATCGGTGGGATTTCTCCGAAAATCGCTATAATTGCGGCCACACTCTGTATAGTAGGCCGCACTCTGTAAGAGTCGCTAAAGTTATTAAGAAAATAATACTCAATTCAAAGAACAGGAATAAATCACTTAAAGGAATCAACGTGACCCTCCATTATTATTGTTCTTTGAGAAAAAATTCAGAATACTCGAAATTGAACCATAATTATTTTTCTAGCAGATGTCCAAATTAACTTGCATAGAGAAGAATCTGAATTTGTTGGAATTGAATACGAAGGGAGAAAAGACAAGCGAAATGTGAAGTAAGTACTTCAAACAATTTAAGGTAAATTGATAGTAAGCTATTTTGCAGATTAAAGTAACTTTCTTGGCTCGAATACGAGTTTTGAGGCTCATGTTTAATAGAAACTTCTCACTTTTTAAGTAGGATAGAATATCTTCTACTATATACGAATATTATATTCATATAGGCATAATACCTATAGTGAGATCCACTTTAATAAACTATTATTGAACGAAAATCCTAATTGAATGCTGTAAATCACCCCAAAGACTACTACAAATATTGCAAATATTAACAACAGGGTAGCTAGATGGAGATTCAATAAGAGATACTATCCCAAAATTATTTGTCAGGCCGGAAATGGAACCCGGTACCTCCAAATTGCCAGTCAGGAATGATTACTCTTACACCAAACTGACAATCATCGAATTTCGATTCAGCTGTTAACTAGGTGGCCAGCGCCATGCAATGGAGAAACATGAAGCTATTGAGTTATAAAAATAATAATAATAATAATAATAATAATAATAATAATAATATAATAATAATAATAATAATTCTCCATTTCACTTCAATTCTTCAAAGTTTACAAACATATAGAAAACTTTCCTAGCATAATAAAATATACCATAAAAAATGTTCACAGTGCATCACTTTTTCGTTGATTATTATAAACAAGAATCAACTGATTATATAACAACAGATACACAACAATAACTTCAATCATAGCTATATCTACTATAGGAGGCAATGGTAACAGAGTATTTCATTTATTTTTATTTTATTTCTTTATTGTTTTTTACAATAAAGCACAGATCGGGAGAGAAAAAAAAGAATACCTTGTACTATTTCTCTCCCAAATTTAGGTAACATTAAAAGTCCAAATGAGGTTATGTCTTCTAGATTTCCACAAAATTTTCAGTCCAAAAATATTTATACAAACCATTCTTTTAAATTTAGATGTTCCAAATAACAAAATAATAATAATTTATAACACTCAGTATTGGAAACTTTTTAGTCCTATCGGTCACACAGGCTTCAGAATGTGAATCTCACTATGGATAACAGTAACTATAGTTTACCGCACGAAAATAGTCCGATGGTTATTGGAGCAGGTGAGTGCAATGTTGCCAAATAAGAGTTGTTCAACGTTGTACACAGCTGATTATAAATCAGATTTCATCATTTTTTTTATAATATATACCTGACAAATTGGTAACGTCTATGTGTGTGTGTGTGTTGGTGTGGAGGGGGGCGGTGAGGTTCATGACCGTTCCAATTCCCATCGGACTATTTTCGTGCGGTTGGCTATAGTTTTTAATTATGCTAGAATAGTATTCTATTTTCAAATTATTTTCAAGTGCGAAAAATCATTATGAATAATAGAATTCATTTTTTGTTTGCAGGGAAGTTTACTACCATTTGGGCATCGAAAACGTTTTCAGTACATTTATTCATGATTACGGCTATAACCTGAGAGTGGGCACACCAACTACAACTACTGTGGTTGAGAAAAGAAATGCGTATGACTTCTTTATTATTGAAAACTGTATTGAATTAGAATCCTTTATTTTTGTGTAGTATTTATACAGTGTGTCCCACGGAAGTTGTAACAGCCTAAGACCATAGATTCTACATGAAATTTGCAACAAAAAATTAGCAGTAAAATTTTCTTATATCGACATTAGTTTTCAAAATCTATCGATTCTTTGAAATGGGCCCACTTACCATTATGAAAACCTCAATAACCAGAAAAATATCAGACAGAATCCAATTCTAAGGAAATGGTTGGAAGAAATTGACAAGACTCATAGAGTTTGTCCAATTGTTTGATTTTTTTTTAACTCTTGCGCCAAGCATAGCTTGAAATACGTCTTTTGAAAGACGTAGCCGACGCATCTCCTGATGTTAATCAATATGTCCATTTCAAATCGGCGTAGCATAGATTCAACATTAACGATACGACAGATACATCTTCTGTAAACGTATTTCAAGCTTCGCTACGGCAGTGTCAGATATACGTTTTTGAACTGTTTGAAGTTCAAATTCAAATGCAAATTTATTTTGTCAATCAAAACAATTACAATTTCAAAGACAATAGTATACATCACAGAAAATATAATCAGAAAAATCGTTAATAAACAAAAAATGAAATATAATTAATCATATAACATGAGCTTAGTTTATCAAGAATGTATAAATGTATACAATAATACTTATAATTTAAAAAATGATTTGACAAATTTTACTGAGCGCAGAAAAATATAAAATTTTCGTCCGCGCTCAGGAGTTAAGATAAGTCTTTATGCAGTGTTATAGAGAGTGCCCATGCAGTGTTAAAATCCCAATAACAAAAAAAAAAAAAAAAAAAATTGAAAAATGGAAATGAAATCATTATCAAGATGAAAAATAAATAATAAAAGAAACAGAGAATTCCTGTTTGTAAAGGAAAAGAAAAAAGAAAAACAGCAATGAATGATACATTAAAGTAGTTACTCATCGTTATCCAGGCAACAATCAATCAACCACTCGATACCAACCCTCAATCTCATCAATACAATGAGTAAGCAAAAACCTCTTAAGATTGATTTTGAAACGATGCCTTAGGAATGCTGAATCAATGATGTCTCGAGACAACCTGCTGTAAAATCTGCCTTGCAAGAAGAGGAAAGATTTTTGGAAAAATGTCAAAAACGGCCTTGGAGTGCATAGCCTCTCCATTACTCTTGTACTGTAATGCCTTTCTGCTTGGATGAACGCGCCGCGCCATCTTCAGTACCACTCAACAACTGAATGATTACTTTGAAGACATACAAGTATCTTAGAGGCATGACATCCAATGATTGACAAGCATTCAACAAGTCCCCACGTCTACATCCTCCATCAATGAGGCAGATCATAGACTTCTGAAGAGTGATGAGTGATTTCAGGTGGGTCATATATGTGCTACCCCAGCACACCAGTCCATAAGAGAGACGAGATTGAGACAATGCAAAATAGATATTCCTTAAAACGAACCTTGGACACAATCTTTTCAAATGATGCAATCTGTGTAGCAGGCATCGAGAATATTTCTTCGTAGAATCAATATGACTCTTCCACATCATATTATCATCAACCGATATTTGACTACCTGAGATTGCTCTATTACCCCACATCCACAATGATCATCAGCACATCCAACACTGTGGAATTTCAGGGGGCTGAGAAGTCTGAAAGAACAAGATATTCCAAAGTTCAGATATGAAGTCTTCTCGATATTGAGACTTAATTTGTTGAAGCTGAACCATAGAGACAATAGTTTTAAATCATGGGACATGTCTCCATATAGCTCAACATCTGATCCAGCTCCATAGGATAGGTTGTGTCATCTGCAAATACTGTGAATTTCCCCTTGAAGGGGCCTGAGTAGAGGTCATTGATGTAAATCAAAAACAAAATCAGCCCCAAAACTGATCCCTGGGGAACTCCACAGGTCATTTCCTGAAAGGAGCTTATTTTGGAACCCACCTTCACAACTTGAGAACGTCCATGTAGATACGAATGGAACCACGCCAAGGGCAAGCCACGCACGCCAGCCAGCTCCATTTTTCGCAGCAGAATCTCATAATTCACAGTATCAAATGCCTTCCAGATGTCCATGAACATTCCAGCAACTCTTTTCATATCCTTTCTGTTGATGTTGCTTGAAATCTCTGAAATGAATTTTCTTAGAGCCAGCTCAGTGCCCAAGCCCTCTCTGAAACCAAACTGGCTCTTTGAGAAAAAATTGAATGAATTCAAAAAGCACATCATTCGAACCTTTATTAACTTTTCGAACAGTATTGCAACAATGGATAACAGTGATATGGATCTATAATTCTAAACATCCTTAGAGTTTCCCTTCTTTGGAATTGGTATAACCTTAGCCATCTTTAGTTTACTTGGAAAAGTGCCCTCAGAGTGACTCAAGTTGAATATGTGAGCAAGAACTTGACTGATGATATGGCAAATCTTTTTAAACATTATTGAGCTATATCCATCAATGCCTGGGGATTTTGAACTCTTCAAACTACGTATAATTCCATCAATTTCCATGGAGTGAATTGGAGACCAGTACAATGAATAGGTACAGCGATCATCCCCGAATGAGTTGTAGTAATCATCAATTAATGATGATGGGAAAGGTGGTGGGGCAACTGACTTGGGAGAATCAATAAAATAATTATTGAATAAATCAGCAATTTCCTGTTCATCCTCTACTACTTCATTGTTCTTTACAACTTTTGGAACACTTTGCTTTGATGAACCTCTACCTACCAACTCATTTATCAGTCTCCATTGCTTTTTGGAATCCCCCTTTGTGCGTTCAAAACAATCAAAGTAGTACTTCTCTTTGGCATTTCTTATCCACCGCATAATCTTACATCTGAGTTTGACAAATTCATGTCTCAGCCTAACATTACTTGGATCATTTTTAAGCCTCCTATATAACCTATCCCTCGATGCTATCGCCTCACACAGACCCTCCCCCATCCAAGGCTTCAAAAGTCTACCCCTGTGATTTTTAATGTTGATTTGATGCTTGGATGTCCGAATAGCATAATCTAAAATGGAGCAGAAGCTGTCATAAGCCATGTCGGTGTGAACAGATTCATAGACGGCCGACCAACTCTCATGCTCTAGTACACCCATTAGACGTTCCCAGTCGATCCTCTTAAATATTTTTTGCTCGGAATTGGCCTTTGGCTTGGCGAGAGCAATAGAGAGACAAATTGCTCTATGATCACTTATAGCAGCCTCAACAACTGCAGACCGCGCAGATGAAGGTGGCATACCTCTGAACAGGATATGATCGATGCATGTTGCAGAACGCTCAGTCACACGGGTATCAATATTGATTAAATTTTCAAGACCTACCGAGGCTATTATCTCGAGATATTTATCAGCAACCCTATCAGGCCTATTAAGATCAATGTTGAAATCACCAAGACATATCAATATATCACTGTTTATATCCTGCAGAAATGTATCATAGCTGTCTAAAAAACGGTCAACTGCGACTCTATGCCATCTATAGATTCCAACAACAGTAAATTTAACATCATTGTAAGCACAATTCAAGACCAAGGAGTCAGATCCTTCAACTTTACTCTGTACTAGGTTACAAGAAAATTCATTTTTATGATAAATTATTATGCCACCGCATCTATCATCTGCACAAGCAGACACAGAGGCATAGCCCTCAATTTCAAACACATCAATATTCTGATCTGGCTGAATCCAGGCTTCGGAGAGAATTATAAAGTCCGGTTTCCTTGACATATTACTCAAATATAATAATAATTTGTCATAGTTTCTATTCACACTCTGGATATTCATATGGAAGAAAGTAACTCCATCCTTACTACAAATGTATTCATTATACTCATCCACTGATGAAATATATTTACATTCAAAATCGGGATTCATGATTTAGTATTTGACATAAAAAGAGTTTGTGCTTTATGACAAAAAAATTAATGAGAAATGGGTGAATACGCTGAAGATGGAAAAGGAAGGCAACATCTTTTTGTTGTGTTACAAATGAGACGAGTCAAGTTTAAGTGAAACGTTATGAGTTGTATAGAATCTTGAACACATAAAAGATTGAAAAAGAGCAAAATTTGATTACAATACTTTAAAGAAGAGAGTCCTAGAAAAATGAAAAGAACAAAAAAAAAACACATAATAGATTGAAAGAGAGCAAAATTGAATTACAATTTGAAGAAGAGAGTCCTAGAAAAATGAGAGAAACAAAATAAGCAGGTACCGTTCCTACGGTTGGGAAAAATAAGATACAATAAATGAAGATATTAATATTAAGAAAACATTATTGACAAAGAGCACAGCATCTTATCGTTCACATATCAAGTTGAGATTAAGTGAAGAGTCAAAAAATTCAGAAAAATAAAATACTTGTATAGAGAAATCTAAATTCAATGCTATAAGGAAGAAAAAAACTTCATACAGAAATGAGAAAACCGAAATAAAGCAAGGAAATGGTAAGAATATAATATTAATACAAATAAAGACATCAAAGAAAAGGCATTGAAAAAGAAAGCACCATCTAATTATTAATAGTCCGGTCACTGAGTCTTCACTGTTTATTCAATGAACATCCTCAACAAAACCTCGAACGGTAGATCTTCTAGCTCCGTCCCCCTTAATGTAATGGATAACACCGTCCAAAGTCCAGACTTTATTTCGACCGAACATTTGATTAGCCTGCCGATATACGTTCATTCTTTCTTTAGTGAGATCCTCCCTAACAACGATTGAGGTACTGCTTAGTAATTTTTTATTTGCGAATATATCTTTCCGATGGCGATAGCTAGAGAAGCGGACGATGATCGGTCGCGGACGAGTCGTGGGATTGGTGTCACCAGTTACAGGCATACGAGGCTTTCTCCCAAGTCGATGTGAACGCTCAATATGAGATTCATTGATATTGAGCTTCAATTTCTCCTTAATAATGGCAATAACAGCGTTGTCGGTGGACTCCCCCTCAGTCTCAGGAACGCCGAATATTTCCAAATTATTACGGCGGTTGTACTGTTCATAGCTATCCAATCTTTCGTGAAGAATCGAATCACTTTCCTCGATGCGCTTTTTCAAAGTCACCACTTCCTCCTTCAAATCATTAATAGTTTTATTAGCAGCTTGGAGTGAGGCCGATAACCCAACAGTAAATTCGTCAATCATAGTTTTAACAAGAGCAGATACCCTTTCCAACAATTTGTCACTTTCAAAATACGATGCTAGAGATAGATCGATAGACTTCAATATCGCCGGGCTGATATCGGCCGCTTCCGAGTGTTGAGCGCTTTCGACGTTTTTGAGCCCTCAAAGTTGATAAAAGTACACTCGTTGAGTTCAAAGCCAAATCTAAAACAGTTTTTTCTCGATTTGTTTTTAGGGTAACAATATATTTTCAATAATGGAAATATTCACCATTTCATAAGCTTTCGAATGAGAACAAACGGTTTGATCCAGTCTCAATGATATGAATTTTGTACAACAAAATATTGTTTCTGGAGTGCTCAATTTAGATATTTAATTATTTTAGTATTGACATTTTGTAAACAAGCTTATACTGATTCGAAAGTTTATAATGTGGGCAAGTTTTCCCATTCTTGAAGATATATTGTTACCCTGAAAAAAAACAAGAAATAATTATTTGAAATTTAGCTTTGAACTCGACGAATATACTTTTTTCAACTTTAAGCGCTCAAAAACGTCGAAAGCGCTAAAAACTTTAAAAAGTTCAAACCCGTATATCTCACACTGCTGTAGCGTAGCTTGAAATAAGTCTTCAGAAGACGTAGCCGTCGTATTGTCAATGTTGAATCTACGCTACACCGATTTGAAATGGGCATTTTGATTAACATTAATATATACGGAGATACGTCGGCTATATCTTTCAAAAGACGTATTTCAAGCTATGTTTTGGCGGTGTGAAATCAGCTTCAGAACCATTAGCCATCCATGATTTGGAAAATATATAGAAAAATATTCTAAAATATATAGAAGAAATGAAGAGTGCACTAGATATTCTTATTTTTGTTCATTTTTCATAAAATTGTAAAATGAAGTGAATAAAGATGATTTGATTTGTTCCACGGAGTAAAGTAAGTACTCTAGACAGTATGTGGAGGAAAAATATATTATGTAGATCTTTTTTAACAAGAATGACCAGTTGATATTTCATCAGATCTACTGGTATCAGCTGTATTCTATAAAAGGTAGTCGCAAGTCAATGTATTGGCAACGCTGTTTCACCTTCCTCCAATGTCATTATAACGTGAACCTCACTATAGTTAATCGCATTTGAAACTCTCTGGATTGTTAGTTCTCTAGAAACATTTTAGGAGAATCGATTGGATTCAATCGTTTTTTTTTCATGATTACAACAATAACCAGAACTAATTTCCAATGATGGAATGAGAAGGAATATAGTCCCCTTTTTGTTCATAATTATATTTTCCGGTGCAATTTCAAATCTTATGCATCTCAAACTCCCAGCATGCAATAAAAATGTCAATTATTTACAAATTTTAGAACATCTTAATATCTTGAACTCTCATTATCCTCTTAACAACATAATATAATAAAAAAATTGAGATATACTTAGTAGCGTTGTGACGAAAAAGAAACAGCATGGCAACTTGATAAACAGCTGTTCACAAGCATTACTTAGAAATAAGAACAGTGCTGCACATTCAAGCAATAGTGAATGAAGAAATAATAATTGACGACAATGCTCAGATGTTTGAAAATCGAATTATAATGTCAATTATTTACAAATTTTAAAACATCTTAATATCTTGAACTCTCATTATCCTCTTAACATAATATAATAAAAAAATTGAAATATATTTAGTAGCGTTGTGACGAAAAAGAAACAGCATGGCAACTTGATAAACAACTGTTCACAAGCATTACTTAGAAATAACAACAGTGCTGCCCATTCAAGCAATGGTGATTTCAAAGTGAGGCATAAACGCATGTAAAACTGGATCGAATATCTAATATTGTATTTTTAAATCTGTTTAAGAGAATGCAAAAAAATTGACTACGGAAAAATGGAAGATATTTTCCAAACCCATGTGACAATTTTGATGAATAAGAATGGTGTTCTTCATTCACAAGAAACTATTCACGGGGATTATCGGCAGATTTTTTTTAAATATACGAAACAAGAGGCTTTCTTGTGCACATCTGCTGCTACGGTGAGATTGTTTCCACAATATTTTGTGTAGTAAATCAAATTAGATCAATACTCGATTTACTCACTATTTTTTGGGCTTATATCCTTACTTTACTTTGTATCACAGTTTGAATAAGTTAGTTTCAATCAGAATTCGTATCAGAATTATTCTATTAATGAGAATAAGCCTATCACCATCCTTAGTAACTTCGGAATCTGTATGCAAAATTTCAAGTTAATTAGTTCGGAAGTTCAGATGCGGATGCGTCAAACGTGTAGAGGCCTATCCTATCTTGAACAAGTTAATTTGAATAGCTGAATTTCTTAATACTTAATAGTATTATAGATCATAAGGGCCAAGCCTAATGAAACGTTTTGGGCGTTTTTGCACAGGCGGCAGATGAGTTGGCAGGGCAGGAAGATTGTTTTATCGACATATCCAAATACCCATAGCCACCTCTAATACAAGGCCCTGGCCTACGATATTCAACGTCGCAGTGTAGGCCTACAATCTAATACATGATTGGTAATAAAGATTTAAAAACACACCAGCTGATCTTTTTCACCAATCATGTATTAAATTCTAGGCCTACACTGCGACGTAACAAAATTGTAGACCAGGGCCTTTTATTAGGTGGCTATGAAATACCTCTTCAGTGGGTGGTAAATTGTACATAATAATGATGATAATTGGGTTGGCTAATTTCCGAACGCCAACCCAATCAGCTGATAATCAACCAATCGGGGAGCTTCATGCCCATCCGACTCTATAGGAGATACTATAGAGACTGTGTAACTAACCTAATGCGGATCAGTCTATAGAGACTTATTATGCATTCTCTAAGAAGATACGTCTTTCAAAAGACGTTGCTCAAGCTATGTGCGGCGGTCTGAACCGGTCTGCCAGTGCGTTATCAAGATATTCACTGTTATAAATTTGACTTCATCTCTGTGTAAAAATGTATAAAACAAGTGAAAAATAAAGAGTAACAGCAACAATAAGCATAAAGTTATTATTCACTACACTATAGGAAATACAATAAGGAAAATCTGGTGTGGCATGCTCACACTACTTTCCTTGATATGATAGAATATTTCCCAATAGTATGAGCTATTGCTTTTCATCAGTACTCCTTTGTTGTATTAGTAATTTTATCCAATAGAAGTACTATATTTACATTTAACTTGTTACTATTATTTCAATGTATTTTACTTTGTTATTAGTTAATCTCTTTGGTCTGCAAATTGCTTATTTCATTTATTACCATTTTTAACTCAATTCTTATGTACAGTACATTATCAAATTGGATTACTATTATTATTCTGTCCAGCTGACGAAATCCTTCTCAACAACAAAATGCATTTTCTTAGCCCATGTAATATATCGTAATTACAAAAGATTATTTCCTCAAATTAGCATTTTTTCAGCTGTAGTGTTGAAATATTGGTTGTTTGAAAGAAGTGAGGAGGAGGCTATGGCTCTGGTCATGGCGGGCGGCTGACTCACCTGACTGCAAAATTACTTATCTACTAAATAAATACAGACTAACTGTACGATACTGACTGACACTACAATACAGAATGACTTTATAGTAACCAGATAAACTATGTTTTAAAACTATGATTATGAGACTTTCATATAAATAGAAATATCGGGGCACCGAGCTTTGCTCGTTATTTATTTATTGATAAACAGAACTCAATTCTTTAAAATGATTGGGGAAGGATTAACAGGCACAGCCCAAAACTGTTTCTTTCCCGACTTTTGATTTATACACTATAAATATTCCAAAAAGTAGGTTATGTTCCATACACTTGAATCCAGGTGAAATTTTCAGTCCAAATATTTGAAAACATAAATTTTCTAATTTAGATTGTTTACATACCAAATTGAATAACAAAATAACATTCACTTAGAACTGTAAAATAATGATTAACTTTGAATATTATGATATATACTATCTCATGTCAACAAATCAAATTACTGTATTTTGATCGAGTCAATTAAAATTTCTAGATTTCTCGCGAGATACGGTAAGCTAATTGATTACACAGCTGATCTCCCACACAGACACACGCATCTTCTGTTATCGACAGACGACGAAATCATCATCTGTTTTTCCAAGGATAAATTATAATTTCATGTCCTTCAGCGAGTTTTCCCAGGGATGAGACCAAGTGCAATCGAATTTTGATATCATAAACCCACTATATTCCAAATTTCGTGAAAATCGTTAGAGCCGTTTTCGAGATCCGTTGAACATAAATAATATCATATAACCAGATAGCCAGATAACCAGATATAAAAATAGAAAAATATAAACAGATATACAGAAATTGCTCGCTTAATATAACAGGATATAATGATTTATTTGATGACGTAGCGAAGTTTGGACATTAATAAAATTGACGGATGAATAAGATAAACGAGTGAACATTTTCTCTTAAATTATACGTGATAGTATTGAGTCTTTAATTTATTTTTGAATCAAGTCCCTATTTAAAATTTCTTATCTATGTTTGCTTGAACCCTTCTATTATTACAGAGTATCTACAGAGTTGTAAATGAACTTTCATTTAAAATGCCAGTCAGTGAAATCCAAACTTTTGATGGCGTAGGAATATCTACTCAGAGAACACTTGACAAGGACTATTCAAAATTGTTTGTGGACATAACTGAGGTTAAATACATAGACTCATCAACAAAACGTGCAGTGAAATATGGTGAGTTTAGTAAGGTGGTCTGCAACGTTGTCAGATCGTTTTTTAACAATGTAGAAATATAATTAATGAAAATTAATTATTGGATCATTGAAGAATATAATCTATTGACGAATAAAATATTGTTGATTATTTTAAACAAGAATGAATCTTAAACAGTTAATTATCACATCAGATATACCAGTATCTATGGTATCAGCTATTGTCTATAAAAGGAAGTGGCAAGACAGAGAATTGGCAACCCTGTTTTAATATCTTTTTCACTGCCATTGTACCGTGGACTTCAGTTTAGTATCTCAAAATTTAGACCTTGAATCCCACAGACCAGCGACAGTGAAAGTAACTGGCACAGTGTGAATATAATTTATTCCTATGAATTCTGATTGGACTATTCTCACTCAGCCCGACCGAGCTATGAACGGTCCTTTAGAGGTTATGGAAATTATATTCTCACTGTACTGATCACGTTCACTGGCACTCTGGTAAGTGGGAATCCGTATCCATTTGTCCTTGATCATTCACCTCAGAGGGCAAAGCAACAGGAGGTGTTTTTCAGATGAGCATGAAACTCCCCGATAGGCTGATTGGGTTGGCGTTCGGAAATCAGCTGATAACAGTCAATCGGGGACCTTCCTGCCCTGTCGTCTCCTCTGGAGAACGCCTCATGTGGCTTGGCCTTGGTACAGTTGAGTATTGAGGTACGCTGGAGAAGGGGTCCAGTTATTTCGAACGCTTCCGGGCTTGAATAAGATGAATTGCGTTTACTAATAAAAATGTATACATTTCTCAAGTAACTTAATATCGTAGAATTGAAAAAAAAATCTTTGACTATATAATTAACTTACAGTTCACGCCAGTATGAAAACATTCCAAGAGATTGAGGAAACTATACTCTCAATATTAAAATAATAACTTCATACTAATTTTATGAAAATGATTGATATTCTTTGTCAATTAAATTTATTGAAATAAAGCACTGTTGAGATCAATTATTTGTGAATCTAATTATTTTGCGAGCAGGCTATTTCTCGAACAAAATAGTTGAATATTTGAATAAACCATAGAGAAAAGATAGCATAAGAAGATATTCCCTTTGGTATTGGCAGTTCATGTTCCAAATTTGAAGTTGATGCTCTGTTAAATCAAGCCGACTACTGTCAATTATTAGGTACTGTGTAAGAAGAGCACAGTATGATAAACTACCAGCGTCTCATGAAAAATATCTACTTGGACTATCAGGTCGAGTTAACAGTGAAATTTGCAACATAAACCTCCTATGCCATGGGATATCTTATTATGCTATATTTTCTCCTATGCCATGGGATATCTTATTGTGCTATATTCTCTCTATGATATTACATTTTTTCAAATACTGAATGTTTTAAAAAAAATGTGATAGCTTTTCCTTTTCTTTCCAGTGGGACAATTGATCTTTCAGGAATATGTTCCACTTTACGACAACTCAATCAAAACGTGAGTTATCTTCTGTTTTAATTTCTTTAACGTTGAATCTTAAATTGTAGACAATCTCGGTTATTCGCAAGAAAATATCTCGCAATATTTCAAGAGTAATTTCCCACTCTCAATTTATTGTGGAAATCACGTCGTATAGTAAGATTTATTACTTTGAGCTGTCAGCATTGTTTGAGTGGAAAGCGTTTATATAAATAAGGAATGCTGACATTTTCAACTGAATCTTAGTTTAAATTATATTATAAATGAATAAAGAATTTTATTTCCATCATAAATTTCATTAGAAGTTTTGGAAATTATATCACACTTTGACAAGTTGTATGGTCATTGTTAGTAATGAATTTAACTGTATTTACTAAATAATTATTGTTAAGACGTATAGATTATTTTTTTTGAAGTTCAGTTCATCACTTTACATAAATTTTAGCGCACGACGTCTGTAGAATCCTGGAAACTTTAATTAATAATACTAATAAATCAAGATGATCAGCAAGAAGAAAAAAATCAAATATAACAAGACAACATGCATGAGTCTGAGTCATGCATGAGTACATTCTCTGTACAGCATAATGTTATAGAACAGTTTAAATCTAAAATAAACCGTTTAGAATAGATCACAGCTTGTCACATCCATTAAAAAATTAAAAATCGATTATAGTTTGGAGAAAATCCAATTTAAAAATATACCAACAATGTAACATTATTTGAACAGGACTAAGAAACGAGTGTTCACAACCGAAGATGAAATTATCCGCCTCATTGATTTGCCCAAGACACGGGAGGAGTTCAGGGAATCTTATTGGAGCCCAAACCTATCTAATAGCTTGGTGACTTTTGGAGGAGGGATAAATACTTTGACATTCCACAACAATGTAAAGGTTAAATCAAAGGATCTTGAAACTGTTTTTTTGTGAGCATCGAAATATTCGTTTATTATTCTCACTTTTGCCTGAAATGTCGAAGTGATAATTTCGATGCCATATTCGTTTAGAAACTTCAATATTCAATAGAAGCTATAACAAGAACAAATCTTGTTAATTATGTTGGATAGATTTTGAGTTATTAACTTTGAACAAGATCTCTGTATCTTTGTGTCTATTATTATGGGGGGATACCATTACATCAGTCACAGTAAAACTACTTTTAAATTTCAATTTCAATATTGTTTGGCTAAATACTATAGGTTAGTCATGAATAAATTTGGAAGAAGTGAATAACGTCTTCTAATGAATGCTATGATCCTACTTGATGAGGATGTGGTATGTGGAAGAATGTACAAAAATATACAATAGAACCTTATCACTTATATATCATAAATCATATTGAATAAAAACGACTTGTAATTAATGTCAAAACCACAAATTTATTAAAACAATTTGAAATACCAGTTTCAGTTGATACACCATTATTAATGTCTAGTAAACTGAAAACTCAAACATTGAGTAGCAGATATTTGATTGTGAAACCGCTTATATATTTTATAAAATATTCAATTCTTTAGGATACGTTCCCTAGGGAATGAGAAATCTATGATTAGATTAGCTTAAAGTTCTCCATTTATGATGAGAGTTTTTAGAATATACGGGTGGGGCAGAGCCGATTGACGTGTTTGGAAGGTTTATAAGTAATGAACCGTTCACCTTAGAAAAAAATCTTTAATGGGTTCAATTCAGTTTGAAATATAGTTTTTATTGTAATTTTTTTTGAAAATTGTATCAGTTGAATGCAATAAGCAGCAATACACTAATGTAGCGTATTTTCGGATTTTTTAAACGCATATTGGCACACTGCTATTGGTGAGGCATGGATCTCTTCTCTGATCCACTCCTTTAGTTCTTCCAAGGTGTGTGGACGATCTTTGAAAACTTTATTTTTGAGGTCCATAGAAAAAAAATTCATATGCTTAAACCGGGTGAGCGTGCCGGCCACATCAAGTTCACCCTTAGTGAGATAAGCCGCCCTGGGAACATTTGTCTCAACACATTCATTGAAATGCGCTCTGTGTGGACTGTTACTACATCCTGCTAAACCATATTTCTCCCAAGTCATTCTCCTCAGCCAGTTCTTCCAATTTGGGGCGCAGAAAAGTTTGTAAGATTGTCACAAAACGCTGGGAGGTGACATTGACGGTGATGTTGCCATTCTCAAAGAACTATGGCCGGCACGCTCACTCGATTTAAGCATATGCGATTTTTTCCTATGACATTACCTCAAAATAGCTATTTATGTATTATGAGCGTAATGCGTGACTTTATCGCTCGCGCAAAACAGTTATAACGCGACGCGAAGCGGAGCGTGATAATTTTGCAAGAGCGATAAAGAAGCATTACGCGCGAATTACATACAACATTTTTTCTACAATTGCACAAACCTGTTAAATCACTTATATCTGGAGGAGTTGATAATAATTCGTCTACACTGATATCCATCATGGCTGTAGAATCGGTACAATTACCGACTTTTTAGGTTAAGATCTGACCGAGAGTGGTTTGTCTTTTGGCGAGCTGCTTATCATCAGCTGATTAGCGAGCGTAAAGAAACTCTTATGCACATGCGCAGATGGTTAGCAAGCGAAAAAGTAGATTATCCTCAGAAATGAGCTGTTTTACGAGGAGAATTGAGTATGTAAATTCTTTCTTTACGCGCAGTTGTAGAAAAATAAAGTTTTCAAAGATCGCCCACACATCTTGGAAGAACTAAAGGAGCGAATGTGCCAAAAAGTGTTTCAAAACTTAACAAATACGCTACATTAGTTTATTGCTGCTGATAGCCACTATTCAAATGATATGAATTTCAAAAATTAACAAACACTACAAATCTACATTTCAAACTGAATTGAACCATTGAACGGTTCATTACTTATACACCTTCTAAACTTGTCAATCGGCTCTGCCCCACCCTATACTACTGTATATTATGCAATATATAATAATATTGGTAGTATACCAATATTTTAAATGATTGAAATCGTTACAAAATAATGAATGTTAGTATTGCAAATGTTTGCTCGTTGCTTCATTTTTCTATTGATTACTGCTGAAACTGATGATTGCTTTATTGATTGAAATTTGTTCTAAATGATTTATTCTGTTGCTATTGTTTCCTGTCAGTTGTAAATTGTCGAAAAATCGCTCACAAATCAAACCCCTTGCTATATTTTCAATATCCGACCGAGATGGAAAAGAATTGGCGGCGATGGCAAATCAAACCGATTCGGAGACAAACTCGAAATACTTTGAGGGTTTGGAAACAGAAATTTGGACTTGTAATCTGAAACAACAACAAGAAGAGAAAACAGATGAAGAAGGAAAAACACAAAATGAAAGAGGAATGGGAAAAGAAGGAAAAACAGAAAATAAAGTTTCCAATGGGGTGAGAAACAATACTCATTTCATTTTTCACTCTTCTTAGTCTTTCGAGGCACTAGGCCTCATGATCTGCTATTAATCAAACACAAAGGCGTGGTTGCACAAAAGTTATTCAAATTTCAATCATGATTGAATTCCATAAGAGCCAACCAGAGGAGTCTTCTTTTAAAAAACGCCTTTTCTGATTTGTTCTCGTGGCATTTAATCATGATTAGAATTCAACAGGCTTTTGTGCTACTGGGCCATACACTAAAGAAAATGGCAACACACAGAGTTTCCTGTAATCCACGATTTCGTTTTCTTGAAAAAGTCATTCATATTAGGGTACAGGTACAGATTAAAAAAGGTACTCTCAAGCTTGACAGTATTGAGAACACTAATCGATGTATCCTATAAATATTTGACATTGTCCAACTGTATAGATGAGTTATGTGTTATTGTTGAATGAGAAAAATTATCTATTCGAATTGGTCAGTACATCTTCACTAAGTGCGCCAACATTTGAAAACATGCATTACAATCAACAGTCTCAATCTTGAAGCTGCTTGGAGCTCCGCCGCTCCACCATGTATTCATCCTAATGCAAGACACTATAGTGAGGTTCAAGTTATAATATGACAGTATAAAAATATAAGAGAACAGTGTTGTCGATTCTCTGAATTGCACACTGCCCTCTATAGAGGATAGCTTGATACCGCTATAAATGATGTAATTATTAACGGTTCGTTCTTGTAAAAAATAATAAATTTTATTTCAATCGGCAGTAAAATATTATTTTTATGATTTAATGATGAATTTTCATAATTGAAAATATGAAATATTTTGTTGATAAATTATTAAATTTTTAAAAATGTTCTAACAACGTTGCGGAGCTAGAAAAGGATAGCACTATATTATTTGTCGAATGACAGACAAGGATAGCAACATCAATTTTGATCAAATACTGTTTTTATAATGTGAACCTCACTATAGGCACGAGACAAGATTGACCTAGCTACTGCTGCTATCTACCGGTGAACTCCAAAGCTCTGACCCACTTTTCAAAACCAACTCAAAGCTTCGTAGCTTCAACCAATCACGAGCCAGGTAGGCGGAGCATGAAAGTGAGTTTGTGGAATGGTCAGAACGCTTTCTCTTCTCATTGGTCGACGGCTTGAAAGGTTTCAGTATTCTTTTTCACAAGTGGATGTCAGCAGTCACTGGATCTGCTATAGTAAGATAGATACATTCCAAATTGCTAGCATTCATTCAATGAGGAAGTTGATGCTATTCATAAGGAATGATGACAGTTAATGAATCTCACTATAGTGAGGTCCACGTTATAATGGCAGTGGTTGATCAGCAATGGTATGCTATTCTTGTCTATTATTCAACAAAGAGAATAGCGCTATCTCTTTCTCATTTTGCTCTGTTGCCAGATCGTCTTTTAATAATGTAGAATCTATAATAAATTAACAAAATATTTCATCTTAATTATGAAAATTCATTATGAAATTATTGAAAAATATATTTATTGCTTGATAAAATATAATTGATTATTTAAACGACAATGAACAGTTATTATCACATCAATAAACCTGTATCAGCTACCGTCTATAGAAGGCATTGACAAGACAGAGGATCGGCAACGTTTTTCTCCTATCTTCCTTCACTGCCATTATAACGTGGACCTCACTATAGTCTCATTCAATCCATATGGACTTGCATGGAAAGATATAAAGTACACACAATTTGGCAACACGGTTTTTCTTCTTTTTTAAAGTCTTAATTCATTTTATACAGACTTTTTTTATAGAGTTTGATTATATTTTCAAAAGTAGGTACCGTATCTTTACATGGAAAAGTTGGTTCAAGTGTATAAATTGTCATCATATATCAAAATAATGAAACATTTGAACTGATCCAGAGAATTTCACATAGAGTAAAAATAATTATTCAAATTTCAAGAGTGAGACTAATTCACTTCATCGTAATAACGTTAATGCTTCCTATCCACCAAACGCTCACAGTTTCAAGTGAATCTCGTTTGAACATCAACAGAAATCAATCTACTTGATATTTTTATGACTTCTTTGATTTTATAAAGAAATTCGTTGTCTGGACGATGATGATGGAAATAGTTGATGATGATACTGATGATTCTCTTCTCTCACTCATCATTCTCTTATCTCACACTCACCTTTCCTTCGTCTCTATCCCTATAAATTTCTCTCACGAGCTCATTGAAGTATCATTCGTTATGCTCTAATAAATGATTGAATTGTTGTCTAATATTTGTATTATCGAAGGCGAGGTCTCTCGCGTCTCAATTTTGTGAAAGTTACGAAATAGATGAAATCTTTGAACTTGAGGCCGGTGCAGACGCTCAAGTTTACCGCCAGTCTTCCACTCAAGCAAAAGACGGATCGTTCGGTTCAAGCAAAAGAAGGATGTAAAATTGCATCCACACGCATCCGTCTTTTTTCGGTCCGTTTTCCTATTTTTGTACTCACAAGCTCAGTTATCCCATAATATTCTATTGATAAGTAATAATTATATAGTATTTTTTCGCTGATCCAACTGGATAATGCTATATTTGTCTTTAGCAACATAAATGATAGATAATAATATTACTACTAATAAATATTGCTGAATGGTTTTGTTTACATTCCATATCTCGAGTCACAGTGATTGTAAATGGATTGAAATTTTGTAGATAGTATTCTTAATTTCAATAATATAGTACATCTTAATATATCATGATAGAATACCAAAATCAAATTCTCAATTCTGAGAGTATCATGAGAATCAAGAAAGAAAAAAAGTGAAATGGCGTTATATACAATCAAGAAAAAACTTGCTTATTTTAAAGTACTCGCAAGGCATTTTATTAATTTGAGGGCGCTGAATCCGAATCTGAAATCACTATTTCTCTATCTCCATTTTTATGCAATTCATGTTTTGGTGGATAGGCAAAAGACGGACGGTCGGCTGGAAAAAGATTGCCGGCCGATACATTTTAAGCTTGTAGTCCAGGCGCTGGCTTACATTGAGCATACATGAGAGAGGCAGAGAATTTGACTTCGGATTATTGTTAGGGGGTCTTTAGTGTATATGAAACTCGATGTCGTCACGTCCCAGGGTGGTCGACAGATTGGGGTGGAGGGGGGTAAGTTGTAAAAAACGCGCGCTTATAAAATCGCCTGTCCTGCAGTTACTATTCATAGTACAGCTTTGACTTTTTTCCCAATATTATGTAATTATAACTGGCTTTCAATGTGGTCCTCTACATTTTTGCGATAAACTGCATAGTTTTTCCGCAAAAAAATAAAATATCTCGAAAAATGTATTTTTTTATTATGGACTTTTTGTTATTTCTTGAATATTTAAGTCGTTAGCCGAGTTAGAGGAAAAAGTTCCCAATAAACGTTGTAGGCCGTTTCTTCCTGAATTCAATGATATATATAGTTTGGGGGTTACGATCATAGATGCGGCGGTGGGAGGGGGATAAGTAGCACTGTAACGCTGCGAAGCGGTCCTCCCCCATGATTAATGCGCGTAGTGGCCTGTCTATCGCATCGCTCCTACTATTCTATGCATTAAAATTATGTATTTCAGAAACGCTATCTTATGTATTTTCGGTCGCTGAACACGATTTTTCAACTCTCAAGCCTCAATAATTGATAATTCTCATCATAATATACAAATTATGGTCAAAATTACAAACTTCATCTCATTCTGCAAGGAAACTAAGAAATGACTGAAATAAACGAAACTTGGGTTTCAAGAAATATATTAAGATAAAAAATGATCATATTTATATGTGTTTATGTTTTATAAATAAATTAATTTAAATGATGCAAATGATTAAAATAAATTTAAATAATGTATTTTAAATTAATTTATTGTGATGCGCTTCAGGCTACATTATTAATTACACACTGGCCACGCTTACTTGATATAGTGGTCAGTTAATTTCCAAGAAATGTTTGTGGAATTTCTTAGTTCTTTATGGTGGAAATGGAATTCATCATCCATTCATTATCATAATAATTATGTTTAATATGAAAATGTTAAACTTTCGTGAATCTTCAGTTTGTCGTGAGCTTTCGAGAAAGTATATCCAATATAATAATAGATATGTGTCAAATCAAAATGAGATGAAAATTTAAATATTAATTCAAATTATTTCTAACAGTATTATTATAATGGTATTTCACTAACTTTTGATTGATTCATCCATTATGGTATCCCCGTTCAGACTTTTTAAATGGTAACAAGTTATTCGTCAGTATCAAAATTTGGGAATAGAATAGTTTTGGGCCATGCCTGTTAATCTTTCCCAACATATTTATATGATTTATAATTTAATCCACAAATGAATGAATGGATGTATACCTGCACATAGCTAACGTATGGATTATTCCTTTATAGATAATTGCATGTTACATTAATAAATCTCTGCCACAGATTTAAAAATCAAGTCTCGATGGTTTGGAGAGCACATTATTGGAGTGATTCTTTTACTCTGCTGCTTCTAGTATGTTCACTACCTTTTTTGAATTTAGACTATAGACATAAAAAACTATGTCCACCTGTATCACTCCATCTTCATTGAGAATTTTCATAACTCTTCTCATCACAAAGTTTCCATAATCTTGCAGCGTACCGTATTGAAAGTTTTGAAAAGTGAGTGGGAGTTGAATTCAGGAGAGCCATGTCATCATTTTGCGAATTTGTCAACGATATTTAAGGATCTAGTCAAATCCACAACTAGTTTCACTACTGTAATTATTTCATGGGCCAAGTGAGATTAAGCGTTTTTTTTTCAAATATCCATCAGATGTTGACAGAGATTGCGGTTATTGTAGAAATGCATGCTGCACTAAAATTTCAATGCTGAATTATATTTAAACAGCTACCTAGTAAAAATACTGAGATCAGATCTTTTTGTTCTAGAATGAACTAAGACTAGGATTTTTTGTTTGATTGCATCGTGGAGAATGACAGAACTCTGTTTCTTTTTATAGGTGAGAATACACTTTTACTCGTACAATTTGCCACAACTATGTTCAGATAAAACTCGTTGAAGACCGAATGACTATTTCTTTATACATTCAAAAGAGAATCACACACTTCTTCACTTGCCTCCATACCATTGATAACATTATGCAGATTCTGTTGTCCATCAGAGTCTTGAAGAAAAATGTAATGTTCTCGTTTATCTCGTACAGTTTCCATGTGCAATACCAGAGCACGAATACAATTCAAGATAATTTAAACTATGTTACAATAATCAGTCATAAATTTCAAGTAGTCATTGATTTTGCATTGTGATTCTAAAAAAACTCCACAAATAGCTCCTGACTTCTTTCAAATATACTTTGACAATCTCTCATATTTGAACCGTTCATGAGTCCTTCTTTGTAGTTGTTTCATTGAATTGATTGCTTGCTCTCACACCTTAATTAGACTAATCTCCCCTCAATGGATTTCCAACAGTATTCTCTCCAAATATTTCAGATTCAACAAAGATAACTCCCATTCCACTTCCATTCAAGTACCAACCCAAGACAATCAGTCAAACTCAGCCAGATGAAACGTATCTATTCGTAGATTATTTAAGTTACAGAAATCAGTTGATGAAGCTGCGTTTACACCAAAGTTATTAACATAATGTGGATAACTTAATCTTTATTAGATTGAACGGAACTTGACAAACACATATGTTCATCATGTGTATGATAAATTATGTTCAATAAAATAGAATCTATAAAGATTAAGTTATTAACATCTCGTTAATAAATTTGGTGGAAACGAAGCTTTAGAGTTGTATTTCCTCTGTATTCAAATATTTAGTCATATCACATGGGAGTAATTGGCATTATATCTCTATTTAAAAAGTACAATATATTTTGTCCAATAGTTTTTTCCACTGAAACCTTAGGGTCAACATTTAAAGTCCAAAAATTGCAAACCAGAAAGTCCATTAGAGCATTAATGCTATTATATGAAATTCTAAATAATAATATATTCATGCCAGATTTAATCAATTTGTTAAATTTTCATGTTCTATGCAAAAGACCAAGACATAATATGCTATTTCAAATACCGTTTGTCAGAACCGCTCACCATTTCAATTCCTACCTGAATAGAACAATGAGATTGTACAATAGACTAAACCCATGCCTTGATCCCTTCTATGACCGCTACTAATTCAAGAGATCTTGTGGAAGATTATGCTGCTCAATTAATGAATAAATTATTATTTTTGAGCTCTACTAACTCTTCTTTCTTCAAATGTTTCTTCTTTCTATATGTATCTTTCATCCTATACCCCTTTACTAACTTTCCGGAATCTAACCAAAAAATCGTTCTCTTCTAATCTTATTAGTTATATACTGAATCGTGATTTTATAAAGTGCGATATTATTTTTTTGTTTTTTTTGTATGTTAATTGTAATGTTAAACTATCATCTATGTCATTAAGGCTCGTACTGGAGTTTGTCTGTGAGCCTATGTTTTCTTGGAATAAATAAATGAATAAATAAGATATTCGTGCTTCAATTGTAAATTTATATTGAGAAAATATTTTACTCCTGTTACACGGTGCTCTATATGGGGTAGCCTATATTATTTGTTAAACTTACTCCATTTCTTGACTTTCGAAATTCCAAAGTGATCATTGAACTAAATCGAATAATTATTCTCTCTTTATGAGATATTAGTTTTTTATCGACTGAGAAACACAAATAGGATTCCAAACAAGAAACAAGATGGTTTATCATTACAATGTAATCATAAATAATGATAATGAGATGAAGTTTGTAATTTGACCATAATATGTATATTATGATGAGAAATATCAATTATTGAGGCTTGAGAGTTGAAAAATCGTGTTCAGCGACCAAAAATACATAAAATAGCGTTTCTGAAATACATAATTTTAATGCATAGAATAGTAGGAGCGATGCGATAGACAGGCCACTACGCGCATTAATCATGGGGGAGGACCGCTTCGCAGCGTTACAGTGCTACTTATCCCCCTCCCACCGCCGCATCTATGATCGTAACCCCCAAACTATATATATCATTGAATTCAGGAAGAAACGGCCTACAACGTTTATTGGGAACTTTTTCCTCTAACTCGGCTAACGACTTGAATATTCAAGAAATAACAAAAAGTCCATAATAAAAAAATACATTTTTCGAGATATTTTATTTTTTTGCGGAAAAACTATGCAGTTTATCGCAAAAATGTAGAGGACCACATTGAAAGCCAGTTATAAGTACATAATATTGAGAAAAAAGTCAAAGCTGTACTATGAATAGTAACTGCAGGACAGGCGATTTTATAAGCGCGCGTTTTTTACAACTTACCCCCTTCCCCCCCAATCTGTCGACCACCCTGGGACGTGACGACATCGAGTTTCATATACACTAAAGACCCCCTAACAATAATCCGAAGTCAAATTCTCTGCCTCTCTCATGTATGCTCAATGTAAGCCAGCGCCTGGACTATTGACGACTTTAGCTTGATGACCCATCCTTTTTACCGTCCACACGCAACGACTTCCATGTTTCGACTATTGCTTGAGCAAAAGACTGATGGTAAACTTGAGCGTCTGCACCGGCCTTTTAGATAAGTCATTCACATCAGCCAGAATATTGTTGATGATGATGGCGATATTTTAAATTCTTCGTAATCAGGAGTTGATAAGAGTGGTGAACAAGCAGAAAATAAAAGAATCAGCTCCAGGAAGTGTCGGAATGATATCCTATGGAGCAATGGATGAAGTATGGATCGCAGCCGATAAAGGGGATGAGTTCACAACAAATGCAAAGAATGTCAGATACTACACGGAAAATGAAAATAAGGAACTGAATCTGGTTGAACTGAGTAAGATTCATTTATATCTCCATGTAAAAATTCTTTAGAAATTAGTCTGAAGAAATGATTAATCTTTAAATAAATAAATACATTGAATCTCTATAAATTAATCTAGAAGCCTCTATTTATATTATATAAAAGCGAAATGGCACTGATTCATTCACTCACTCACTCATTAATAATAGTCCAGTCACTATATACATTGGTGCATGTAATTTATATTGTAGTTCTGTTTTTTAATATATTATTTGGGTACATAAGAAAAGTGCAGATCCAATTTCTTCATGCAAAATTTCCTTGTGCTAGATACAGAGTGGCCCAAAAACCTCGTATTTTCGGCTCATTTTCCAGTTTTCAGCTATTTTTGCCAAATATCGTAATCGGACAGGAAATTTTGCTCTCGCCTTTTTTTAAATTATAAAATATTGTGAATAAAATGAGACCATTAAAAAAATCAATTTTCTTCAAATTTCACTCATTTTTGAAAAATCATAACTCAGTACTCATTGGAGATAGAGAGTTATGAATGATCTGATTTTATTCAGAATTCTATGATCTAAAAAAGGCGGGAGCAAACTTTTCTGTCCGATTACGATATCTGGCAGAAATAGCTGAAAACTGGAAAATGAGCCGAAAATATGAGGTTTTTGGGCCACCCTGTATCTAGCACATGGAAATTTTACATGCAGAAATTGGTTCTGGACTTCTCTTATGTACCCAAATAATATATTAAAAAATCAGAACTACTATATAAATTGCAAGCACAACCCCTTTTTATGTCTATATTGACTGGACTATAATCATCAAAACTGGAAATCTACTGAACCAAATACGTTCAAATTTGACATGCACTAAGAACGGAATCGGAGATATTCCCATGGATACGCCCAACATCTTAGTTTTTGCAGCGTTTTTTAGTGTCATTTCTCAGCTTTTCTAAGAACCAATCTATAATATATAACAAGCCGGCTGGCTTGCTTCGCTCGCCATATTCGGATTCGCCCCCTGGACTCCCGGCTGGATCATCCAGAAATAGGATCAGCAAGCTCACTCGCTCAACTGCAATTTTAATTTGAGCTTGATTTATTCTTTCAAAAAGTCGAAAGAGACTTTCAAGCTCGATTAGATCAGCAGTTTTATTTGAATTATGTTGGGAAGGGTTGCAAAAATTATTCAAAATATTCAAATCAGAATTAATAAATATTCAGTTATTTCTTGATTAGAGATTTGGTCAACCTTTAACTGGTGATTTGTCGAACTTGTAACGCATCTGGTGATGTTGGGTCTGGTTGACCCCTTTTGATATAATTCCAATAAAACGATAACCCATTCGAGAAAAAAATAGTTTATTGCAAGTGTATTACAATACAACATTTGTGTACCTCAGCTAAGCCTGTGTAGCAAATTTGAACATTTTTTCTGCCAATTCAGAAAAACGTTGAAAAAACAGATTTTTGGCGTATCTACACAGGCTCAGCTGAGGTATGAAACTGTTTTATTGGAAGGGATTGAAATATCGCTCAAAATCTGTTTTAACGATTTTCCTGCGTTTTCTAGGCCTTCTCAGAAACTAGTTGACTAATTTGATATAAAAGTTCAGCAAAATTTCATCTTAAGAGGACTTTCCAGAATTACTTCAAAGATACGCCCAAGATGGGCGGTTTTACTGCGTTTTCGTTGAGCTGAGGTCCAGAAATTTTGCAATGAGAGGAATTCAATATTTCGTCAAAGATACCCCCAAAATCGGCGTTGTTTTGTGCTTTCTCACTTCTTTCATGTCTTTATTTGGTCGTGGAACTATACAACATCTCTGATAACAGGTTTTAATTTTTTTTTTCAGAAGGGTATCGTGTACTTGAGAAGAAGTCCAAAAAACTCTCAGAGACCTGGATGAGTGGAAAACGAGAGCTTATTAACGATTTCGATAGACCCAAAAGGTAAGAACCTTGATTGGTCGATTGATTGATTGAATATTCAATTAAATTATCTATTCATTCATCAATCGATTTATTGATTGATAATTTTCGATCGCACGATTGATTGATAAATTAACAAAGATAAATTGATTGAATGACTTAAATTTTCTAATTGATCTACTTTGATTGATTGATTTTGTAATTGAAAAATACCAGAATATCTACATCCAGTTCTAAGATCTGAAGATACCATTGAGTGTTGTGACCTTCATATCTGTATAGGCATTATATCTGTATTAACATTAAAGTTTCGTTGAAAATATCAACCTATTGAAGTTCATACCTGGTAATAATATTTATCAGAATAATCAGAAGACCGAAATTTTTAATTAATTATGCTATAAAAACTCTGAGAACTATCGCTTTAGAATATTGAGAACATGAAAAATAGCTGGAAAACAATTCGATAAAAGCTGCTAAACAAGAATAAAGAAAAACTTATTCAAATGAAACAGAAACTCATCACGTGCTGATTAGCATGTTTCAAAATATTGAAATCCAATGATTGAATGTTTCCTAGGTTGTAGAGGATTGTGAAATCACTTGAAAAAAAATGGAAATATTTTTTGATAATTTGTTGAATACTCTGAAGACATGAAATTATGGAAATTATTCTATTATATTCAATCATTCTCAGTTTGTTCTTGATTCTCAATTTGTTTGACTGAATTTGTTTCACTATTCCAGAACCAAACCAACCCGTATCTATAAGAGTCTACAACCAACACTCAGAATGTATAAGAAAATTTTTGATCCAGCTGGGAAATTGAATCTTGTGATTGGCTCACATTGGAAAAAAGTGTTTGGGAAGAAATATATGTTAATATTGTGAGTTCGATTCATTCATTTATATAGTTGATTCATTAATAAACAAAAATCCAAAGTTAAATACTTTCAACCAACCCAAAGACCTCTGCTACTGCAGATATTGACAAGAGGGTAAACAGCTGACCTGCCAGTCAGCACTGACCGTTCCCAATACATCCTTTGTGTATCAAATCAAATCAAATCAAATTTTATTCTCACAATTTACAAATAATACAGTACAGTTACAGTACATTTATATATACCCTTACGTTATGAGAGACTCACATGTAGGCAAAAGCCTGTGTTTGTGAGGGCCTGGCGTAATTCGCTGAATTTAAAATCGATAAACTAAATTATAAAAATTGATATTATATTAAACTAAATTGAGAAAATACAGATTGAAAAAAAGATATGAGTAAATGTTGATATTATAGGCAGAAAAACAAATAATTGGCTGCAGAAACAGCCAGTTATAATTAATGACTAAAAGTTAGTAAAACTAAAAGGTAGATACACTATAGCAATGCAATTAAATACCAAGTTATAAAGAATTTTCCAAACTTAGAATGAAAGATGGTGATGACGATGGACAATCCAATCAAAAACATGTAATACTATAAAATTAAACTACACTGGCTACAAAAAAAAATAAATAAAATAATAATAATAAGCACTGTGGGACTTGGACTTCGAAGGACCACAGACAAGATCACCAAGTTCCACATTCCCTACCTATATACAGAGAGCAGCACGCGTTCAGACTCTTCCTGGTCACTTACAATTAACCACTTCTCAACAAGTCGCTTATACTGGCCTGATCTGTAATTTTGAAAAGTTTTAAGATAGTCAGGTATGTTTCTAAGTATTATGTGTGACAGGTACTGAATATTAGTTGTTGAATATGTTTTATTTAATCTTGGAGTCTGTATATTGTTTATATGTGATGCTCTGGTGGGGTATCTATGATCTATCTCATTCTCAGCTAAAAAAGGTGTTGATTGCAATGATAATAATATCGAGTAACCTGCCTGGTTTAGGTATGGTGTCAAGTTTTCATTTTCAATCTCAGAGCCTCTGACATGACTTAATGACTGTTCTTAGGTAGCCGGGACCGAAGATTTAGCATGTCCATCTGAACACGGGAGTGGCCCGAGAATTATACCTTGCTCGGGTCGGGATTTGAGCCCGGGCCTCTGAATTTTAAAGCCGAATCTAATCCACTCGACTACGGCCACTCCAATATTATGTTATAGAGAGCATAGAGAAATGAATACTACTATTCACTATGATAAGGATACTTTCCACTATTCACATTATAGGCCTATGGATGTTGGTTTGTCTCTAGAGATTGAAGTGAGACTGGGCTTTTACAACTTCTTGGAACACATGTGTTGAGCGGGTTGTCTATTCGTTTCAATACCGGGGTGACTAAACTCAGTACTATCAATCAACTTCCAATCTGATTCCGACATACCGATTTTCTGTGCTTTCAGTATAAACTTCCAATAGACCAACTTCCTGATCAACCTAAACTATCATTAATCGAGCTCTCTTTTAAGCGAAATTGCAATCAACCGACCACTCGATTAATCGATCTTTCGATTAAGCATCCTCTCTATTCACCAACCAATATTCGTCCATTCCATTATGTTTCCTTATTCACCATTGATCTTTGAAACTGGTCAGTTGCTTCTTTCAACCTTGTGTAGGGTTATACAACACATAGAAAACAGGGGAAAAACAGCATAATATTAAATCAAAATCAATTTATTTTCCATTTTTACTTTCCTTGCCCTATTACCATAGGTAAGGAAAGTATTGCTTTCCGAAAAAAATTAAGGTACCCCAATTTCTAAATGTCTATACGTTTCAAGGTCCCCTGAGTTCAAAAAAGTGGTTTTTGGGTATTGGTCTGTATGTATATATATATATATATATATATATATATATATATATATATATATATATATATGTGTGTGTGTGTGTTGTGTGTGTGTGTGTGTGTGTGTGTGTGTGTGTGGTGTGTGTGTGTGTGTGTGTGTGTGTGTGTGGTGTGTGTGTGTGTGTGTGTGTATGAGTGTATGTGCGTCTGTGTACACAATATCCCACCTCCCAATTAACGGAATGACTTGAAATTAGGAACTTAAGGTCCTTACAATATAAGGATCCGACACGAACAATTTCGATCAAATACAACTCAAGATGGCGGCTAAAATGGGGAAAATGTTGTCAAAAACAAGGTTTTTCGCGATTTTCTCGAAAACTGCTCCAACGATTTTGATTAAATTTATACCTAGAATAGTCATTGATAAGCTCTATCAACTGCCACAAGTCCCATATCTGTAAAAATTTCAGGAGCTCCGCCCCATCTATGCAAAGTTTGATTCTAGATTCCCAGTTATCAGGCTTCAGATTCAATTTAAACAAAAAATTTTGAGTGGAAAAGATTGAGCATGAGAATCTCTACAATCGTGATGTTCAGTAACATTTTCACCTAAAATTGAAAAAAGCTCGAAATTCGAGAAAATGTGTTTATCGAATTGCAAACTGTTGGCAACTGTTGATTCTATTAAATGATTCACTATGAAGAGATAGCAGACCTCGTATGTCTCCAGCGTTATTGTCCTGTCACCAGCTGGCTCAGATCTTAGTTTATAAGTAGACTTATGCGCGGGAACACTATCGTCAGTTAATCAATTTTCATAACGGCAAGGAAAGTTGTGTGAGTGCGCCACACCATATTTTCTACAGTATGTACAGAGCATAAAATTACCCTAGTTAGGGAAATAATTACAAGATAACTGAAAATCACAATCATACCCTAAAGAACATTACAGAAAATCATTATTATGGAAAATAATCCCAAAAGTTACAAAAACCTGTTTGGGCAGAAAAAAGGAAGTGTTAACACAAAGCAAATTGAGAAAAAAAAACTGGAACGTAAACGTCCCATAGCAACGGATATCTTCTTATGATAACTTTCCTTTATGTTTTTACTAACTAAACTTGTTCAAATATTACTAACTATAATTTCTATAGAATAAGTTGAGTATCGACCTTTCATTCGAGGAAATTACAGAGTTGCCAATTCGTGTAAAGTCATGACTTTCTGAAAAGAATAACATCCTCGATATTTCAGTTAGTGCTGAAAGAATTTCAGGGTTGAACGATTAAAAGTAAATTTTTTTTTATTCGACCTATGGCAATTTTTTCAATTTGATAATTATGTTTCTCAATGCCGAGACATTTTGAGCATGAAACATAACATTTCCGACATCCTAGAAACGTTTTTCTCACGAGAGATGAGTGGGTGATGAAAGTGAGAAAGTTTGGCAGAAATACAGTAATTGAAATTATGTTTCCAATTATTATAAGTGGTCCGAAGAACGTATTTTGGCCTCTCAGGGGTTTCAAAGTCAAGAAGAGCGGCTTAACTGTGTTCCACCAAATGCTATTAACGGCCAAGTCTCAACTTATTCTTTACAAACTATAACAGATTTATCAACTTGCCATTGAATTGCAATCGATTATCGAATGATTTAAGAATTTGATTGGTTTCTATTCATAGATGCAACAGAACTACGACAAAGGGCACAATAATCAATAAATACAAGCCAGAACTAAGGACTGATGGGTTGCTGGCTCAATCAGTCGATTCTTATATTGATAAGCTGTCTCAAGAAGTATGGGAATGTAGGGATGAGGTAGTACATTTCAAATTTATTCAAAAATTGAATCACATAAAATAAGATCAAAATACCTATATTAAACACGAATACAATTTGTTATAAATATTCAAAATTATTTGTCCCAACTTCCTATTATACTGTCTTTGATTTTACTTATAGTTTGTAATGATTGGAATGTGACCTACTTATCCGTAGTCTATACAGCTTAGTTAATAAGCTATATTTTCCTTTCCCTTTTCATAAATGTTTATCATAGTATTCTTCGAACTCACTACCAGCCCACAAGTTGTTGTATAGTGCCATATTGTGATTGATAATATAATTTTATCAATTTGTAATTACTTTTATAGTAGATAAATTAATCTTGAATTTCAATTTTACTTTTATAGCATAATAACAGGCTGTTACATAGAATATGTTTGTAAGGATTTCCAACTACGGTTAACCATTTACTAGGAATCCCTTCAATTCTTGAGTATAAAAGCAATCAGGTACTGTAGGATTGTATTCATTCCAATGTTAGTTATTGAACTATGAAGCCTACAGAGTTTGCCTCGGGAAACTGTCCTCCTACATGTTAACCAATCCATTGTCAACTAATTGATTGATAGGAATAAGTAATTTTGAATAATATGCAATTCGAAAATATGTACGGAAAATGATATCGTTGAAATTGTGTGCATTTTCACGCCGCAAAATATGATGTGGAGACGCTATCAGGAGTAAGGATACTCTCTCCAATAGTTGATGATTGATACTATCAATCAGTTGACAATGGATTCGAACTAACATTGGAATGAATACAATCCTACAGTCCCTGATTAGTTTAATACTCAGAATTAATCCATAGTAGAGTCCACGTTATAATGGCAGTTTTTGATTAACATTGGTGGTGCTATCCTTGTCTATAATACCACAAAGTAGTTGGATGTATCCATTTGTAGCTTCGTAACTTTATCATATCAATGTAGAAAATAATATATGCACGAAATATTCAATCTCAATTCTGAAAATATAATATAAAATCATTAAAAATATATTTCATGGATGAATGAAATTGAATTGAATATTTTAAACGAGAATGAATGATATTCCATCAAGGGATAGGGTCCTTCCTCAGACTTCCACTCCAGAGCAGAATTTAACAGAGAAAGGTTTAGTGAAAACCAACTCCGTGCTCATGACATTTGATGTCATTTCAAGCACAGGGCTGTGAGCAACAGCTTTGGTGATTGTGCAGTGGCCTGTTCCAGACAGGCCTTCTCTCCATTGGCCTGCAACTTTCAGTCAATAGGCTGATTTCCGTGCCTCTGCCATAATAAAAATGTTCAATGGCAGTAAGCCAAGAGCAACTTGAAGAGTTGGTGATGGGCTGCTCGTGAAAGCTGCAGTGACTAGAAGTGTGCCTCTGCATCCTTTGTAGACTTGTGAGTTGGCTGTGGCTGTAAATGTTCACCAGACTAGTGATCCTGAGGCCTTATTACTGCCACAGTACAGCCACAGTAGAGGCCACATCCCCCACATGGAGCCTGCAAATCTTCTAGTCGTCATAAGCGCCCATTTAGCTTTATGCAGTGTATTGTTGAGATGGTTGTTCCAAGTCAGCTTTGAGTCAATGGTCAGCCCTAGATATTTGACTGTACTTGATACTTCAAGCCGTGTAAATCCAAGTTTCAACCTGGAGAGAGACTCCAGGTTCTTTTCCCTTGTAAATGGAATGAGGGTGTGAGAAATTTTTGAAAGAAATTGGGAAAGCCAGAAAATGTCACTGCTTGACAGCCGAGGTCGTTTCTCTACCAGAGAGTGTAAGGGATATTTGGAAGGAATTGGGAAAGGCCGGAAAACACTTTATGACTTCCACTTTTGTTCATTGTTCCACTTTTTACGCGAGCATAAAAATATTTCTGGAGAGACCAACAGTTTTGTCTGAGGGTAATCAATTTTCGGAAAAGTAAATTTTTCAGACCCGCTTGGAATTTACTTGTGTACATTTTTGGCTGAAAACCAGTAGTTTTGACTCACAGTTGTTGTAGTTTTGAACGCTTGGGTTTAGTTTTATATTGCATGCTGTATTCTCATAATATGAACAAACTGAGATCTCTGATAGTAATGATTGGGATTGATGGAAGAAGATTATTTTTTATGATTCATATTATTCAAATGACTTATCGGAGACTATTATAACATCTGATCTTGTTACTCTTCATTTGAACAGGATGATAGCACAGAAAGAATTCGGAGAGTTGTTAATAGGTTTAAAATAGACTATAACCGAATTGTGGAAATATCTTTGAAAAACCTATACTTTTTTGATGGGATTGCAGTCAGTTATGGAAATTATTCTGACCGTGGATCATTTATATCAACATTGGAAATAGGGGAAGTGAAATATCTAAGTTTGAATGACGATACTGTTCTCAAGTATGGTAAGATGCACTTTAGCCAACAGCACAGGAACAGTCCGATGAAAATTGGAACGGCTGAGTACCTTTTCACCACCCCTCCCCCTTCCACAACCATTGACGATGCCAATTGTCAGGTGTATTATAAAATGTTTAATCAATTTTTATTTATAATCAGCTGTGAACAACACTGATCAGCTCTTATTTGGCAACGTTGCACTCATCTGTTCCAATTTACACCGGACTATTCTCGTGCGGTTGACTACAGTATTTTATTCAGTTTTTTGAATGAATACTTAAAAATGCCAGTATTTCCTGGTTGCACAAAAGTCTGTCAAATTTTAATCAAAATTGGATACCACGAGAACAAATCAGAGAAGGCATTTTGATAATAGGGCTCCTCGGATTGGTTTTCGTAGTATCTAATCTATACTTATACTTATAAAATTCTCATCCCACTGACTCACTCACTCACAGATCACGATTTCTAAAAAACTATTGGATGAATTGCAACAAAACTCAAGATATAGTAGCTTCCTTATAGGTTACAGTTGCTCACTAAGGAATCTTTTGGTGATATTTCAACTTTAAGGCTGGTTTGTAAGGGTTTAAAGCTCGTCTTTCAGCATGTTTTCTTCTACCAATTTCTTAATTATATTGTAATGTCGAAACCATATGTTAATAAAACTATGATCTAGAGAGAGAACCTTTTCGAAACAGTTGCTACGATAGAAATTTACAACTAAATTAACTAACATTCTAATACTGTCAGGTTGGCAGCTATTTGAGGATGGTTTTGTAATGGTGATAATATTGGAAAAAAAATATTGATTGGTTTATTCAAAAGAGTGTGGACTTTATCAATCAGACTCTATTGTTCATTTAGTTGATTATCAATCAGACTCTAGTGTTCATTTAGTTGATTATCAATCAGACTCTAGTGTTCATTTAGTTGATTATCAATCAGACTCTAGTGTTCATTTAGTTGATTATAAATCAGACTCTAGTGTTCATTTAGTTGATTATCAATCAGACTCTAGTGTTCATTTAGTTGATTATCAATCAGACTCTAGTGTTCATTCAGTTGATTATCAATCAGAGTCTAGTGTTCATTTAGTTGATTTTTCTGTGTGAATTTCTATCTTGATAAATTTATTTCTCACTGAAAATTAATTATCTCACATCAAGATTTGCAAACTTGCGTCCGGGGAGACAGTCAGTTAAAATTTCAGCCCTCAAGGTTGAGGTATTCTCACAGAACTGTATTTTTGTTAGCGATATACACGAGTATTTGGGAATATTTCAAACTTGCATTTTCCTGTTCCCACGGAATAATGCTCTGTCTCCACGTGGACCGTCGTCTCGTTGGTAGAAGGGGAGCATAATTAGCATGGAAAATCCAGTTCTAATTAAGCCGCGGCAAGAAACCATAGGTAGCCTCGGGCCTTCATGGCTCAAAATTAACGTGTTTGATTTGTTGAAATGCATTATTTTCCACCTTGGATTAGTATAAGTTTAACTAATTCATTAATAATCAGTAGAGTGAAATGTGTAAATTCTTATTGAAAATATTAGTGAGTCTGCAATAGTGTAGTGAAAATTCCAATAGTTATGAATTTATAATATGAACGATGGTGAGTACAAAAACTACAGCATTGGGAAAACTGCAGAACTAAAATCGACTACTAATCTTCTACTTTTTGCTGCGTAAAGACTTATGCGCCACGAACACGCGCATTTTACTTCACATTAGCTGATGGCATTTGTACAGAAACAGTAAGATACAGATATAAGCATAACATCATCTGATGAGAAGTGGAATGCGCGTGATCGTGGCGCTCAAGTCTGTACGCAGCTTGAGAAAAGGTAGAGGATTAATAGTCGATTTTAGTTCAGTAGTCTTGCTGAATTTGCTGATCATGATGTTTTCCACTAACTTATTATGATAATTGAACCTTTATCATTTTTATTACGTTAACTACTTTATTTCTACTTCTCACTTTTATAAATTTTCAGAGGGAATGACAAAACTAGAAGGAAGTAATGGTTTTCAGTACGCAACTCACCTACCGAACACCGAATTGTGAGTATGTCATGTACACTATATTATGTTATCAATTGTTCATATTTATTGAAACGTGAACATACCAAAAACATCCACACAAACTCAGTTCTTCGACACTGCATTTTACTGAGCAAATAACATAACAACAGGAGTTAACAACAACTATAACAACTATTGTGAAATTCATATTTTGCTTTGATCGACTAAGCGAATAAACGAATAAGCGAAGTAAGCTTAATAAGCGAATGAAGACGGATCTGATGGGCTGTGAATGGGACTTATACAGTTGCTATAGTGAGGTTGACGTTATAATGTGAGTGGAGAATGATAGGAGAACAGCGTTGCCGATTTTCTGCCTCGCCACTGCCTTCTATAGAGGATAGCTGATATAGCCGGTATATCTGATTAAATATTAACTGATCAACAATAAATTATATTTCATTCGTCATGAAAATATATTTTTCAATTATTGAATAATGAATTTTCATATTTAAGATTGAATATTTTGTCAATTAATTATATCTCTACATTGTCAAAAAACGATCTGGCAACGCTGTGATGCTAGAAAGGGATAGGGATATCTGCTTTGTCGAATGATAGACAAGAATAGCAACACCAATGTTCATCAAATACTGACGTTATAACGCGGACCTCACTATAATTATTATGCTTTTGAAATTTTAGGCAATGCACTATGCTTGTCATGATTGGTTTTTTTATGTATTTTATAAGTTCTGTATTGGTGACCTTGTCTTTGAAATTTTGGTTGGCGATGTTGGTGACCTTGTGGTATTCAAGTTTCGAAAGTTCTATAGGAGTTCCTACACAGTAACTGTAGGTACGTACTGTGAAGAGGAAAATCAACCTTTTCAAAATTTTGATTTGATTTGAAATTAATAATACCAGCGCCTTGTCAACTATCCTTATCTGTCATTGGACAAAGCTTTACTTTTCCAGCTTCACATCGTTGTTGAATAGTTTGATGACTGTAAAGAATTATTATAATGAAGTATCAAAATATTTTCATCTCAAATATGGAAATTTATCATTAATTCCCAAAACAATAAATTATCTTGACGAATAACAGCTCTGCCTTATCTTGTCATGTATAATTATTTATTATTAATTTATATATAGCCATACTTTTATTGATTTTCGTCATTTATATTATCATAACATCACGACTGGTTCATTTCCCAAAATATAGGCTGCTGCTGATCGTGAAATTGACATAACAGTAATTTAGAAAATAAGATATTGTTTGTAAGATACGCCAACATAATTTAGCCTAATTTCTAAGAAGTATCACTACACGAGAGTCCATCCATCTACTCCATACAAAGAACAGTAACAGTTACATTACTGTAACAGATACAAGTTGAGTACAGGTAGCAGTTCTTTGTAAGAAAGGCCACGATTAAATTTTGTTTCGTAGGAAAGGCCACCGTAGGAAGTGCCAAGCTAACAAGGCAAATATCCCTTAAAGGCAAGAAGAGGATGATTGAATAGAGAGGGGTTAATTGTGGTCGAATCCAAATCATCAATGTACTAAGGTTTTAAGGTTCAATGGTTTAAGGTCTTTGTTCTTTGTTCAATGCGTCTTTCTTTTTACAGGCTAGCTAGCGAGATAGAGAGGAGAGACTTTTTGTTCCATGACGTACTTGCCGAAGATGAATTGTTCAAAACTGACATTACCACCACAGGCATGATAATTGAAGTTGGCGAAAAGCTTCCAGCAGACGCTGAACTTTCTCTCGATTATCTGAAGCAGTGAGAACCTTACATTCATGTTTGTCCCGCGAAAGGTGTAACTGCCATGGAATCTACATGAAATTTGCAACAAAGAAATGTCCTGTAAAGTTTTATCATATTGACCTTTTAGTTTATTACTTTTGAAGGGACGGATTCAAGGATTCAAAGGTTCAAAGAACCCCACACGTCAACAGAAGCTTATTGTGTGTCCAAGTTAGGCAAACAAATACCTATGTCCTTTACAAGAACCTGGAGTTTTTCCCCATACTAACATTCCATTCATCACCTGGTTGTAATCCTTGTCGCAAACCAGTGTGATATGTTTGGCAGTCTCTTAAGACTGATTACTCCTTGTGACCTACGTGAGTTCCACTCATGGCCTTCTTTGTAGGTCCTTCGGCTGAGGAAGGGGCGGCCAAGTTGCCTCTAGGGCGCCCGGCCACCCTTGACTCAGCCTCTGGACCCACATTTGTGTCAGGTTTTTCACCCATCACTGGTCTCTTGGGTTTTTTCTTTTTGCTCCTCCGAAACTTCGTAGGGTCAAAAGCCTCACCTCTCCCAAGAAGTTTTCCCTAAATGGCCGCCCTTCTTTGAGCAGTGGTGAGTTTTGGCCTCTCCACCCACAAACTCGTGACCTACGTGAGCTCCATTCCTGGCCTTTTTGTAGGTCCTTCCGCTGAGAGAGAAGACGCCAAGCTGCCTCTAGGGCGCCCTGCGCCCGGCCACCCTCGACTCAGCCTCTTGACCCACATTTGTGCCTGAAGTTTCACCCATCTCTGGTCTCTTGGATTTTCCTTTTTGCCCCTCCGAAACTGCCCTGATGGGGCAGATCCCGTTGGTTTGAAGGCAAGGCAACTTCTGGAGTTGCCTTGAGGTCCATTTTAGTCGCCTCCTACGACAAGCATGGATACTGTGGTTGAATTCTGGTTTTCAACACATTCTTGAGTACGATGATCGATTCAAAGCTCCCCCAACCCAGGGGGCAACCCCACAGGGGGGGCCTTAGTTTTCGTGATCTATTTTGGTTATTTTTGAAAAACGTCAGTAGCTGGAAAACTATCAGTCAAAATCTTATTCTAAGGATATAATTTGTTCGTTTGTTTCACGTTTTTGGCCTTTTAATGTGCACTCAATGTTGAAAAAGTTAATCCTCTGAGTTAAAAGACAAATTTTAAACAATTTGGACGCTCATAAAGAATTCAAAAACATCAAACGAAGGAACAGAGTATACATGAATTTCATCAAAAAATTCCTCCTTTTCCAACCCCATCCTTAGATTCATATTTATACTGATAGTTTTCTAGTTATTGACGATTTTCAAAAATATAGAAAACTCTATATGTGTCATAAACTAAGGTAAATATAACAAAATTTTACTAGACATTCTTTGTTGCATTTTTTTAGAATCTATGGTCTTTGGCTGTTACCCCTTCCGTAGTACACTCTGTTTAATATAGTACAACATATTATTCAAAGTGAGTAGAGACAATGTACCTATGGGGACAGGTCCACGCTATAATACCATTATTTGATTAACATTGGTGTTGCTATCCTAGTCTATCAGCATGAAGCAGTATCTTTTTCCAGCTCTGCAACGTTGCAGGATCGTTTTTTTGATAATTTAAAAATATAAGTAATCAACAAAATGTTCTATATCAATTACGGAAATTGGTTATTTAGTCATTGAAAAATATATTCATTTGATGAATGACATATAATTGATTATTTTGAACTGATGGATGAACAGTTAATATTACAGAAGATTCACCATTATCTTATGAAGTCAGTGGCAAAACAGAGAATCGGCAAAACTGTTCTCTCATCTTTCTCCCCTGTCATTATAACATGGACCTCACTATAATATGATATATTACTCGTAAATAATCAGACGTTGCAATAATTACAATGCTTGCACAAGTCTCAAATTTAAAGATGTTGCAGCGAAATCCACGTGGTTTCACGATGACTCATCACACGTTGCAACCGTCTTTCCAATGAAACCAAGATCAGCATTAAACTCAGATGGTGAATATAGGGCTAATTAAGCAACACTAATTTTCAATACAGTCATGTTACAACGAGAAAACTATTTACTAGAGGATGCAATGTTTGGCAACATGATCTATTTTGAGATATGTTGCATAAAGTTTTGATTTTTTAATGATTTATAATTGATTCAATTCAATTCATAAGTATTATTGGATTCAATTTATTATTGCTTTGGATGATAAATTGGAGTGTGTAATTGAAGCATGTGGAAGTGACACATAGTGGTCTTTTCTGGTAAGTCTAACCCAGTGAGTATAGAATAAGACTCCCAGTTCTAAGCTTACTGGTATAACCAGAGAATATCACTGATGATGATACCTCGATCAGTGCATTGAAAATTTAGTTTTGTTCAAATAAATTATGTGAAATTGGGAACTGACAATATCGCTTTTATTTCACCTCAAACAAGAAGTCTGCTATCAAGATAAAAAACATGTTTGAACGCATCTAAACTTGTTTCCAGCTTCTATTGTGAGTAGAATTTATTGAATTCTATTGTAGTAGAATTTATCTAAGCTATAATATATCATTCATTGCTTTCTTTGAAAATATATAATTTTGACTTTATGTGGTTGCGAAATAGTTCGATCACTCTGAATTAAAGGGTGTTTTAAAATAACGGGAACTTCTAATAACGTCATGAAGCAAAACTGAGAGAAGAAAAATAATGCTACTTTTAACAATGAAAAATTTATAACTTGACATTCCAGGATCTTCTATTTACAATGATCATTTTTCTAAAAAGACGCCCCTTAAATGGCTTAAATACCTCCTGCACGAATACATTATTGAAATCTGTGGTTTTTCAACGATACCTAGTTTTCGAAAGATAATAAATGGTAATGATTGATTCTTGAATGACAAGTTTTGAACTTTCAGTTTTACTATTTCTCCCCTTCCATTAAAGTATGAACCCTCTAATTTACCTGTTTTTATTGAACTATAGATATTTTGCTCCCACTGCTCCCACTTTTGTTTTATGACGTTTTTTAAAGTTGCCGTCACCATGGATACTTCGTTTCACCTACCAGGACTTAATAGGATGGAACAGAGAAATGTTTATTGATCCAAATACTCAATTCCCTTGCTAACCTTGAACTCGAATATTAGGTTCAATGGATATACTCATTAGTATGTTTTTTTGTAGGTGCATTTTTCAGGAGCCAGGGGAAACACCATTAAATAGAGATAGCACACAAGAAACATGGCTGCTGAAAAGGGAATATGTGCCGAGAATCTTCTACTATAGAGAGGATACTGAACAGAACATTTTCAAACGCACAGAGGTGCCATTGGAGTCGTTTGTCGATTGGTTCATACCATTTACTAAAACTGAGGAAACTGGGATGGTTTATAACCGAAATGGTGAACAACTTACATGGATTTGTCAAGTGAGTTCTCCCTCAATTTTCTTATCAATTGATTGATTCATTCATCACAGCTTGGATGCAATTGCCTGGTAGTGAAAGACAGCATGAAAAAATCAAAGTACTTTTTTCACTATATATTTCTCATATAGTGAGAAAAAGAATAAAGTTGAAAAAGAGTAATTCAATTTTCATTTTTTATGTAATTACGAGTAGTCCTTACCAAGAAATGAAGTCTGCGTCAATAGATTAATTTTAGCAAGCACTAAAAAATATCAATCAGTTGAAATTGACAGCCAAAAAAAGGAAATTTAGACTACACTTATTTGAAACAAAGCTTCTGGAATGACCAAACGTCTTAATTAATGGAATGCAGTTATTTGATATCAAATAAAATCTTTATTTCTCTCAAAAGCATAATTTATTACAATGACAATTTTTATAGTAGGAGAAAATGAAATAAAATATTAACCCTTAAGTGGTCGCGCGGGGTGTTTTAAACACCCCAGTAAGGTAAATTTTGCTCTAGCTTGATTGATCGATTGGCTAACCTGCTGACCGGTACAGTACCTTCAAACCAGTGCATGAGTGAGAGAACCAAATCAAAAAACCAGTTCTGCGACACTAATTGTATGAGTAAGATCTCTTCAATTGTCTTTGGGGTGTCGGCAACACCCCGCGCGACTACTAAAGTAACTTTTTGTTGAGTTACTGACACATGAAAACAGTATGTAACAATTGCCTAAACTAGGTGAATGATGTTGATGCAAATAAAATGTAAGTTGAACATGGCCTAAATTTACTTTTCCTCATATTCTATGTCAATTTTCAGATCAATATAAAGTTACCTATTTAGTAAAAATTTCTGTTACACTTTCTCGCATAATATATGAATTGATCATATTTGGATATGAGCTGCCATGTCATGGAAAGCATGATTGGATTGAAATTCATGGGATTAATTTAGTATTATTCATATTCAATGCAGTAAAACATTGAAAACAAGAAAAACATTATTCTGAATATATATATTTTTTACAAAACTTGTACAAATACAGCTTGACTCGAAATCTGGTGATCTTTTATTTAAAAATCTGATAATTATAAACTAAATTTTGAAATCACATGAGTGTAAGCACAATGATATCAGGGGAGTCCATTTTATTGTTTAAAAATAGTTTCTTCCCTTAGTAACAAAAAGGAAAGCAGTTATAAAATTTTTCATTTGGGGTGTTCTGAACACCCCATGCCAGCACTTGTGTTTCAAAAAGCTGCGCGACCACTTAAGGGTTAAATGAAAGATGGAATGCTATTAAATAGCATAAATATACTAAACGGGAGGTCACTGCAACGTTAAAAAAATCTGATCGCAGAGGCCGAGTGTTCAATGATTAACAATGCAAGAAAGTTATAATGTGATAACGTGCAACATAGGGCCGATTTCCGAGCTCGGGATTTAGATAAGTTCTAGACTTCAACTGGCTTTAAACTCTGGAGTCAGAAAACTGGCTTTCCGAGTCAGAGCGTTAACGTAGTCGAGGACTTAAATAGACTCTGGAGTTTTGAGATCACGTTAGACCCTGGAGTTTATAATTTCGCTTTCTGAGTGAAGGGCTTATATGTCCAGGACTTGAATTAGATTCTCGTCTCTTTCCGAGTCGAGGATTCATAAAATCGTTAAGTCCAGAACTTAACCCTCGACTTAAGGGTTTAAATTCAAGTTCTAGACTTAACTGAGCAAACACAATTCAGTTATTGTTTTGAAGTAGATGAAAAGCCAAATGGATGTCATGGAATACCTAACTTATTTGGATTAGTCCATCTAAATTCATAATTCATAGTTTGCAAGTTTATTTTGGAATAAAATTGTATCAGAATTATATGTAAAAACTAACCTTATTTTACGACTGACATAACCTAAAAATGTTCAAGAAAAATAATACAGAGATTGCCTTGGAAAATATATCCCAATCTGAATATTAATCAATGTCATATTCAACATAATAATAATAATAATAATAATATAATAATAATATAATAATAATAATAATAATAATAATAATAATAATAATAATAATATAATAATAATAATAATATAATAATAATAATATAACAATATAACAATAATAAATTATTATTCCTTTTTTTCAAAACAAATACGTTTTCAAACTCAATAGCCTAATGAAATTTTTATTCCAAAATCATTGGTTAGGATCAATGATCAATAAATAATAGCATAACTTAAAATTAAATGTCTATTCATTCATCTTTCAAAAGGTTAGGTTTTGCTTTGAATAGGCCTACAAAGAAATCAAAATGTATTTTCACAAAATAATTTGGAGAGCATGCTCATTTGAATTATCCAGCTGCAATCAGTTGTTTTCTTTTTGCTATAATGCCAACAATACAACAGCAAAATATTGTGAATTTCCCTCATGTTTATTGCGTTAAAGTCTTGGACTCAAATAAGTCGAGAACTCAATAGACCCCGGAGTTTAGAAGATAAAATCGTGACTCAGAAAGTCGATTTAGACCCGAGCGCTTATTTAAGTCCTGGACTCTGTAAGTCCAGAACTTAAAGATCCCGAGCTCGGAAACTGGCCCTTAGTCTTGTTATCTAACATTCATTGGGAAAGTCAGGAAGAGAAACATGGAGTGAGGAAGCTAAGAGCAATAAGCAAAGAAGAGACACATAAGACAGTAAAGAATAGTTAAAAATTACATAAAAACATGAGAAGTCTGTATAGTAAGATGAAATTTCTCTAGATAAAAGGACTAAAACCGAACTAAAATTTCAATTTTTGAGACTCACCATGTATGAATTTCAATTAACAGTCTGATGACCAGATTTCGTATAAAATTATATAGTATAGCCTATTTAAAATGTAATAAAATTTATAGTAGAAATATAACGCCCGATTCGAGACTCAATAAGGCCAAAATTAGCATTGGTGTACTTACCTTTCTCTAAAGATCTTGCTCCATGTCAGGTCCTCAGAATCAATTTTCTAGGTCTTTCTAAATGACCAGATAACGTGTTATTATTATTGAGAATTGGTATAATAACTAGTAGAAGAGGAGACCTTGCTCTATACAGAGTGTTTATGAACTCACTACAAATACTCCATTCAATTGTAAATAGTTTCTTTCAAGCTAACTGATATATTTATATAATTACTAGAATTGTAAAGTTATATTGATTAAAGTATAAAAGTTTGTTGTAATCTGTATTAGTTATAATGAAATTTATACATATGAATGTACCGTATTCCATATTGTAATCCATATTATGTGACATGGCCCACTGTACCAATTCAATTATTAATCGGCTAATAAATATTCATAATCCTATTCTATTCTATGCAATTTCAGCGTGAAACTTCTCCATTGCATTTGCAAAATTATCGCGTTTCACTACGTATTGCTCAATTACTGTTTTGTTCAAGAAATAAAATCGCGTTTCACGCTCTTAATAGATAAATAGCTATCTATTTCAGAGTCTGGAGGGTGTTAAATACACAAAAGTGTTGACTAGACTCGTATTTCTGAGCACAATTGATGTGGCAGCCGTCTATCATTATAATGGTGTAATCATTAATACATTCCCGAGCCCGCATGAAGAGGGAAAAACTGCTATTGAAATAATGGAGATTAAATATTATAAGCATGATGTTAGCGGAAATTCTACGAAATTGGTGAAATTTGGTGAGTAGCAGATACATTACACCTTTAATTAGGTCCACGTTATTGTGGCAGTGGAGAAGGATAGGAGAATAGCGTTGTCGATTGCCACTGCCATCTATAAAGGATATCTGATGTAATATTAATGGTTGAAGAAATGCTTCAATACTTTAGAGCCATAAACACAAAACTGAACTTCATTTTTCTTGGATACAAAACATATTTAACATGTGTCAAACTCAATTAACAGGTGTCAGCTGTCACTACATCCTTCTTCCCGCAGGAACTAAATGTCTCGGTTCCTTCTCAGCACTCCATCGATTGACTTGATGTTGAAAGATTTATCAGGTAATTTTTCTTCCACAGCTCCATAGCTCTTCATATCAGGAATCCAAAATTTCTCTCCCTGTGCTAATTCAGACAATGTCCTAACTCCATTTCTATTGTAGTATATTCTATTGTACTTTTTCCTTTAAAGGTGGAAAGTAGACAAAGACGAAAGTGTTGTGCGGATTTTCCTACCTTACATTAACTCAGCTGGACTTAGAGCACTTTCTCACGGAGTACTTCGGTATGAGAGGAGCCCAATGTTTGGATCTTCACATTTGGTCAGGATCCTTTTTGCTATATCCACTGCTTTTTCAGCTTCCTCATTTGACTGTGCAAATTTTGGACTTGATGTTCTTCTGTGTTCAAAATGTATTGCTCGGAGAGTTTTCTGAAAATGTCAGTCCCAAATAGCGTACCTTCATCAGTGCGAACCACATAAGGTGTACCCCACACCTGACACTATGAAGAAATGCTTCAATACTTGAGAGCTATAAATACAAAACTAAACTTCATTTGTCTTGAATACAAAACATATTCAACATGTTCCAAACTAAATTAACAGCTGTCAGCTGTCACCACAATGGCTAATATTCTTGTTGAAAGTGATCAATTATATTTCATTCGTTAAGAAAATACTGCTATTTGTTTGGATTACAGTATGATGTGTGTTCCCTGAGCTCCTGAAGATGGCCAAGGTTTTCCGCCTCATCAAATCTGGTGACCCTAACTACAAAAACAATTACCGTCCCATATCATTGCTAAGCGTTCTCTCAAAACTTCTAGAGAAAATATTGACAGTAAAGCTGATGTTCTATGTTAATAGGAATAACATTTCATGTGACACTATGGAGACACCAGAAAAGACAAAAATATATCTGATGCTCCAATTGACATTTGCGAAGCGCTATCCTTTCTAGCCTCGCAATGTTGTCAGAACCTTCTTCAAAAATTTAAAAATATGATTGATTAACTAAATATCCAATCTGAAATATGAAAATTCACCATTTAATGATTGAAGAGTATATTTCTTCAGATAATAAAATATTATACATTATTTTCAACAACAATAATTGACCGAGCAAAGTGAGGTCCAAGATTCAAGTCGACGGTTTTTGCATTTCTCTTTATGTTCAAATGTTTACAAGTTAAAATGTTTATATGTTCCGCATTTACGTCGAAACGCGGTAATAGATTTTCATAAAATTTGACAGGTATGTTGTCACAAAGTGAATTTTGTGACGAAAGGAGAAGCATCATTTTGCATATGATTTGGATAATTCGCTTTATTTCAGTAGAGAAATAGGGTCGACAGTCAAATGTATTTTGCTAAGCTTAGAGTCGAGTGTTGAAATCATCATCATCGGCAACAACCTTGCAATTATCATCAGCGGATTCATCTGAACCAGAAATTTCTTTACTGGTTTGAGCGTTCTGTTATCTAACATGCAGGCAGCATCAGTCGCGCCAGAGCGGCCGTTTCTTGTAATTTTTGGTGAGAAAGATTGTTTACTGGCCTAATCTATTATAGTAATTAGCAGTATTGTCATCATGGTTATACCCTTAGCATCAATATCATCTGAATCATACCCTGTCACCTGATCGGTGGCGTGATCGTCTCCTGAGATATCTCTCAGGAGATAATCTCTTTTCCCCCGGCCTCCCAATTTTCCACGGATCCTACTCTGCGGGGAGCAGACCTAGGTGAGAGGCAGTTGTTCAGCGATCGGGTTTGTGTACGGCCGCGTTCCAAGCGGCACTCCCAATAGTGGTTTACTAGAGGGATAATATTCTATTCTCTATTTCATTGAATAGAATATTGTGAGTCGAATTACCGACTGTTTGAAGGTAGATTTTCCTGGGGGATTTTCTGTCCTTCTAGATTTTTTTACTTTCCTTGCCCTACTACCATAGGTAAGGAAAGTATTGCTTTCCAAAAAAAATTAAGGTACCCCAATTTCAAGTTTTCTATACGTTTCAAGGTCCCCTGAGTCCAAAAACATGATTTTTGGGTGTTGGTCTGTGTGTGTGTGTGTGTGTGTGTGTGTGTGTGTGTGTGTGTGTGTGTGTGTGTGTGTGTATGTGTGTGTGTGTGTGTGTATGAGTGTATGTGTGTATGTGTGTATGTCTGTGAACACGATAACTCCATTCCTAATTAACCGATTGACTTGAAATTTTAAACTTAAGGTCCTTATACCATGAGGACCCGACAATAAGAAATTCAATAAAATTCAATTCAAGATGGCGGAAAAAATGGCGGATAATTACTAAAAAACCATGTTTTTCACGATTTTCTCAAAAACGGCTCTAACGATTTTCTTTAAATTTATACCATGGATAGCTATTTATGAGCCCTATCAACTGACGTGAGTCTCGTTTCTGGGAAAATTGCAGGAGCTCCGTAATATTTTTGAGAAAAATGGCGGATAATCCCTAAAAAACCATGTTTTTCACGGTTTTCTCGAAAACGGCTCTAACGATTTTCTTCAAATATATACCATGAATAGCTATTTATAAGCCCTATCAACTGACATGAGTCTCATTTCTGGGAAAATTGCAGGAGTTCCGTAATATTTTTGAGAAAAATGGCGGATAATCACTAAAAAACCATGTTTTTCACGGTTTTCTCGAAAACGGCTCTAACAATTTTCTTCAAATTTATACCATGGATAGCTATTTATAAGCCCTATCAACTGCCATGAGTCTCATCTCTGAGAAACTAATGGGGGGTCCACCCCATCCTTGAGAAATGGACTTAGTAACCTCCTTCTCGTGCATGAGGTAGGTAGGTAGCGCAGTTCATAAAAATAACACATAGTCGAGATATTTCATCTGTAGAACAGCTGTTTTGACGATTTTAAAAAAATTACGACTAAAAAAATAATCGAATTTCACAATTTACACTAAGGAAAAAGTACTCTGAAAACAATAATTATATATACACATATACAGAAGTTTGATCGTAGTTTCAGATATGAGCAAGGAAAGTTGTGTGAGTGTACCAAACCAGATTTTTTTTAGTGCAGTTGTTCGGTGGTCGAGCGAGTGAACGGGTCGCGAATCTTCTCTCCTTACGACATTCCCGGTACTAGATTATTTCTAGAGGAATTATTCTATTTTGTGTGTTGGAATAGAATATTGTAGGTTGAGTTCCGGACAACTTGAAGTTAGATCTTCCTTGGGATTTTCTTTCTTGTTATTTATTTCTCCCAAACTCGTATCACTGGGGGTGAACGAGTTATCCTTGGTTTCGAAACCTGGAGGGGTCTTAAGTTTGTGCTACAAACAGTTAACTGGGAAATTTAACTAGGCTCTAGTAGAGGATTATTTTTGAGTACTTAATTTATAAGTCTCGACTCTGTTGCTTCACGACATTTTTAAGTTTAATACGGGAAGTGGGAATCGGTTCGTCATTCTCCGTATCAGTATCCACGTCGATTCAGGTAATTGTATGTCAGGACTGGTAGTCCGTATGTTTTTCCTTCTCTGTAGTAAGGTGGCCTTTAATTTAAAGAGTAATTTTTCTCAATTGAATTTTTATTCTTATAGGGAAATCCCTGTCCCTTTTAAGAATGGTTTTTCTCAATCAACTTTTATTCTTGTGGGGAAATCCCTATCCTTTTTGAGAACAGTTTTCTCAATTAATTTTTATCCTTGTAGAGAAATAATGATCATTTTGAGTGAATTTTCCTTGCTTAATTTTCATATTGTAGAGTGGCCCCTGTATTTATTTTGCATAGCAGTTTCGGATTTGATGTAATTCCTAGTAGGAAAATTCCAATCCTTTCCCTAGAGAACTCAGGTGCAGCTTGAGTGCGTCCTGGTCGAAGTCATTCAGACTGCGACTTCCTTTCTCTTTATCTCTCTTAATTTTTCCTACTCTAAAATCCTTCCAGCTCTCAGGTACAGCTTGAGAACTTCCTTGTCGAAGTCCTTAGACTGCGACATCCTTTCTCTTTCTTTCTCTTGATTTTCCCTGTTCTAAAATCCTTCCTGATCTCAGTTCCAGATTCGAGATCGTCCCGGTCGCGGGTTTTCAGACCCGCGAATCCTCTCTAAAATTCCTAGAAAACTGTCTCCTTCAATAGCAAATATTATTTGCTGGTTTTCCCTGTGGAAAATTCACGAATTCTCCCGTGATCTCAGTTGCAAATTAGAGATCGATTTTGTTGTAGTCCTTAGACTGGCAATTGCTCGGAAAAGCCCATTGAAATCTTTTCCTGAATTAGGAGTCTCTGACTCGATTCCCTTGTGGGGAATCCTGAAAAAATCCTTTCCTATCCTGACAACGACAGACTGTTGTCTTCCCGATATTAATCTGCAGACTGTGTCTGTGAAAACCTTTTCTATCCTCTCATAATAGTCGACATACTGACTATTAATTTAAAAGCGTTTCGGACGATTGAGAGTGATTTCCATTCCTTAAGGGCTGTCACAGATTAGCCATTAATAACCGTCGCGCAGTTGCTAGGCTGGCGCGGAAATCCTGTTTAGCAGTTTCAGAATTGCTGAAAATCCTTTCGCAGCTACAGGCTCGCGATTCAGAAATCCTACACAAAAATTTCCTACTGGGAAATTTAACTAGGCTCTAGTAGAGGATTATTTTTGAGTACTTAATTTATAAGTCTCGACTCTGTTGCTTCACGACATTTTTAAGTTTAATACGGGAAGTGGGAATCGGTTCGTCATTCTCCGTATCAGTATCCACGTCGATTCAGGTAATTGTATGTCAGGACTGGTAGTCCGTATGTTTTTCCTTCTCTGTAGTAAGGTGGCCTTTAATTTAAAGAGTAATTTTTCTCAATTGAATTTTTATTCTTATAGGGAAATCCCTGTCCCTTTTAAGAATGGTTTTTCTCAATCAACTTTTATTCTTGTGGGGAAATCCCTATCCTTTTTGAGAACAGTTTTCTCAATTAATTTTTATCCTTGTAGAGAAATAATGATCATTTTGAGTGAATTTTCCTTGCTTAATTTTCATATTGTAAACCCTGTATACTGAATCTTAAATTTCCCGTATTGGAAATTTATACCCTGTATTTGGCTAGCAGGTCCAGCTTGCTGAGAGCTAGAGCGCAATTGTCAGATTGCGGATTATTGAACAGATATCTGTTTGCTGTAGAGAATAATAATCTTATTATTGATTCTCTGTACCGCATACCCTATACCCTATACCTCAGACCCTGTACCCTATTTTCTATAGCTTACACCCTATACCGTACCCTATTTAACTATATCTTAAATACCACTAACAACTCCATAGTTCCATCATACCTTTACCCTATAGCTCTTACCTTAAACCCCATAGAAAAACCTCTTTCCGGGCTCGCAGATCCAGTCTGCCCGCCGTCAACTCGCAGTTGGTTCAGATTGCGTACTACCTTTACAAATAGAATTATTTGTAGGGATCTGATAGTCAGATCTATCTCCTTGTATAGGGTTATTTCAATCTCTTTTAACACTCACCCTGTATTCCAAAGGCCGAGGGCCGAATCGGCCAGTAACGGCACGGGCAAATACTCTTCCCCTGAAATTAAAAATCTCGCGAAGGAAGCAGAGGGTAAAGAATCAGGATAGAGGGAGAAGTGTATGTCCGGTAACTCCACCTGTCAGTACGGCTACTGACCCCGACCCATATCCGACTGTAGCTGGTCCGCGTTGTAGCAATACTTCGCAATTATTAGATAACCTAGGGGGTGGAATAGGGTACCCTAATAATGTTCCTTTTTAAATTGCGCGTCGACGAATATACAAGGTTTTTGGAAATTTTGCATTTCAAGGATAATATAAGAGGAAAAAGGAGCCTCCTTCATACGCCAATATTAGAGTAAAAATCAGACTATAGAATTATTCATCATAAATCAGCTGTCGAGTGGATTATAAATTGCATGCAATGACGCATGCAATTCAATATGTCAATGTAACTTCGAAGAACAGCTGTTGTGTGCACTATTAATTGCAAGCAGTGAGGCAATTGATAACTTGGAGTAGCATAGTATTTTCCCCCGACTTTTCTCTGCTTTCAACTCGGTAAGCTTTTGATGTCACTGTAGTAGCATAGTTGTTTACAAGAAGATTATTAGCTTTCTAATGATATAATTATAATTAATATCAATAATTATTGTCGATAGAACATTTTGAAACAGCCATTACTTGTTTACACACCGATATCTCACCGACACGTCAAAACAGGACATAATTCACTCTGATGGAGGCTGTAGTTTTTAACTGCGCGAGGTCTACTGTTCACAGAACTACTAGTAGTAGAAGAGATATCAGATATACCGGTATCAATCATCTTTTATAGGTAATGGCAAGGCAGAGAATTGGCATTGCTGTTCTCCTATCTTGCTCCACTGCAATTTTAATATGGACCTCACTATACCTGGATGTTGTATTAGGCTATGTTTGTTGTCAGGCAGAAATGGATTTATTTTGATAAATTGTTTTTTTTTTTGGAAATGAATTTCATTCCAAAATAATACAATTTACAAATTAAAAATCTTATGTAATTAAACAAAGTTTTAATAAAAAAAATAAGAACAATCTCATGAATACACTTAGCTAAATCACATTTTTAGAAAATGGTCTGCACGGGCAAATGCCAGGGCGCAAACTAGAGCTGCCTACTCAGATTTTTACAGAGAGGAAGGAATCACAAACTCTGATGCATTCAGAAGCTTGCTTATTGATTATTATTACTACATTCAGTGAATTATTGGGCAGTTGAAAAAGAAGATTAGGTCTGAATTTATCCATGGCTTTAATTTTTTTCTTCTTGATTTCGTCATCCTATTTTTCATACTGAAATCTACTGAGGTTTTTTTTACAATTTGATGAAACCTAATAACAGTTCTTTTTTTGAAAACAGTTTTCTATCGCACTTTGGAGATCTTGTTTTAACATGCCTTTATTTACAATGCTATAGGTCTTAGCCGATTTAGCCGGTTTTTGTACTGGAAATGAAATATTCAGAGCTATACTGAAATGAACTGTTATTGCAGTGTGCAACACGGCCGCCTCCATCTGATCCTGTTCAGAGTATCTTGCACAAATATGACCAATAAGAGAAATCGAGTCACGTCACTATACTTCTAGTTGGCTCATACACTGTGCAAGACCTGAATAATTTCAAGTACCTGTTCTCAAGTAGGTCATCTGAGAACAAATTTATATTAACGTCTCCTACCAGTAAGCAGTTTCTATTTGAATTTAAGAATCGTAATAATTCTCCAATACTTCTAGGAATGAATTAATATTACTATCGAGCGTTCTATAAATTGCTAGGAGAGAAAAGGACTTGCTTAGAATCTAAAAATATATCGTCAATCCATGAACATTGTCTTATGTTATTTGATTAACGCTATAATTCATTGTGATTTCAAATAATCATGCCATCAGATCAAATCCATCTATTAGCCATTAGTTGTATACTTCATACAATCAATTTATTGATGATGTTATTCTTGCATTATCACTTATTATTTTCAGATGGATTTGTGAGCTATGTGGAAAGATCTCAACCAGGAGAAAGATCTTCTTATTACACTGGGTAAGTTCAGTTATTATTTCGACCATATCTATAGTGAATGAGAATATCTATTTTCTATAGTGAATGAATTTGAACAAATACTCTTCGCAGAGTGAAGAGACTTCGTGCATGCATTATTGACCGCGCAAAATTACTTCTGACTTAGAGGAATATGCGACGCAGAGAAATGGAGGGAGATCAGCCAATTAAAGTGATTAATGGAGTCATGGGTAGAAGCGCAGTTGCCAATTCGTCGATTAGAGTCAGTCGTCTGACTGCTTTCAGACACGAAACTTCGCATGTGTAGCATGAGCACATGAATAGTCACTAGAAGTTGGAGAACACTGGCCGGTTCAGAACGGTAACATAGCGCCTTTGTATCCCCCCTCGCTGTATGCTTTCTCTGATGCGCATGTCCCTCCCAAGTAAAAAGTTATTCTGTACAGACTATAGGACGATTGAGTTCAGTGTTGAATTGGCAAGCGATTTGGCCTCGTGGTTACGCTGATGAGCTATCGATAAGTTAAGCTCTATTTGTAAGGGTGACCACTCTAAAAGCTGTATCCCTACTTTTTTCTGCTATGCATATCCCTCCCAGTCAGAAGATCATCACCATCTATACAGCTCATCTGAGCGTCATCCGCAAAGATAAGAGTCTTTTGGAATGCAGCGTGGTGTGTTGAAAATTCACTCTATAATCATAAAATAGTATAAAATTTTAAATATAAATAAAACTCGTATCCTAATTTACTCGTATTATTCAGAGAGTATCGCCAGTAGTTTTGTAGGGGAAAGTGGAGTAGTTCTGTTAAGTGCGGTGACAAACTACACACATATTGTAAAGTTCTTCAACATGCTATTTGGACCGCAAAGGCGCACATCAGTCAGACAGAGGAAATACGTACAAAATATCTCCACAAGTGTTCGAAGACGTCCGTCTGTCTGCATATGTCAAATGTAGACGTTTGATTTTTTCTTCGCCTGTCTGTTGCTGTTTGCTGTGTGCTGAGTGGAATGATTGCTGCGAAATCTGCTAACTCGGAGCTGAAGTACGAAATAAGTGTTTGTCGCGGTGGTTAAAGAATGAAGAACGAGAGCGATGTGTTCTAGATTACACCAAAATTCAGTTTTCCCCATTAAAAACGGTTCACAAACAGTGATTGATCATAGAAAATTACATTGTATTGATAGACCTTGAATCTTGAAATAACAACAGAATTTATTCAGTTCATCTGTGTATCGAATAGTTCGTTGCACCTGTTCGAGAGAGAATAGCAAAATCTCTTATGGGAGTGTTCACACACATTTTCATCTACTCAATGTATGTCCACTCCCATAGGAATCAATGGTATTCTTTCTTGCCTGATATCATTGCATTATTGTTGCAGACACGAGGTCCGCTATTATCTGGATACGCCAATATTGCACTTCAAAGAAGGTCTTCACGTGGAAAGAGGAGTTGCCATCGAGCTTGGCTCTCAACCTGAAGAAACATTCGATAATCTTGGAAGGGATGAAGTGTGAGTAGCCAAAATTGAATTTTTCTACAACTGCTCGTAGAAAACTTGTTTACGTACTCGAAACCCATCCAAAAATAGCTGATTTTTGCGTCGGTAACCGATGATCTTTAAAACGTAAGCTGCGCATGCTCAGTACCTTTTTCACTTTACTGCCCGCTTAAATTAAGAAATATAGCTTTTTTGTCTGTGATGTACTGATTGCTGGTTCTATAGTGAGATCCACTTTATATTGGAAAAAGATAAGACAGCGTTGCCGATTCTCTGCCTTGCCACTGCCTTTCATAGAAGATAGCTGATACTGTTACAGACCTATCGAATATGATATCTACTGTCCATTCTTGATAGAAAAAATAGCTATAGTTCAATTTATAGTAGAGGGGATTAGACACTTCAAGGAAGCTTTTTTGCACAATCTCTCACCTCCCCCCTTCACCACCCCCCTGCAAACTCCCCCTCACCCACCCCCCTCTCCCTCTCCCACTCCCTCTCCTTCCCTCTCTCTCTTATCTTATCTTATCTTATCTAATCTCTTATCTTATCTTATCTTATCTAATCTAATCTAATCTCTTCCCCTCCCCCAGTGCTTATCTTATCTAATCTAATCTAATCTCTTCCCCTCCCCCAGTGAGGACGAGGGGGATGAAGAGAGAGAGAGTGATCTCTCTCTCTCAGTGAGGGAAAAAATAATTTCCCTTTGAGGGAAAAATTCTCTACTGTCAAATTAAAGTGAATGCATATTTCTACATCTAATGCTATACTGACAGATTGAAGTGAATGCTAGATGAGGGAAAAAATCCCTTTTGCTATACTGTACTAGTGAATCCTTTTTGCTATACTGTCAAATTAAAGTGAATCCATATTTCTACATCTATACTGTCAAATTAAAGTGAATGCATATTTCTACATCTAATGCCTTATAATAATGGTTTGCTTTGCACCTGACTAGGTGCAATTGAGAATTCAATTGAGAATTCATTGAAACTTGTACAATCGAAATTCTCACTCATTTTTGATCTTATTAGCTTGAGCGATTAGAGCCAAGTGTGTGTGCTCAATGAAAGTACATCGCATGCTACGACACCCACTTTCCTTATCAACATGTTGATGGTATTAACTTAATGGATAAGAACGCGTGCTATGCGTGCTTTCCTTATCATGATGGTGATGTCAAACACTTAATGCCAGTCTCAAGAGAGAGAGAGAGAGAGAGAGAGAGAGAGAGAGAGAGCAGGATACGCCCCCTCGCTTCTCACAAGTAGCAGACAGAGATTGCCAGATGACATGGGCCCATGCGTTATCTCCTATTCTCACTTACTCGCACCATATTTCTAAATTCCTTTTTGCTATTACGAAAGCCATGTGAAAGAGAAATCAGACAAGTAACTGAGTTCCTTTTTAATCCCGCCTTCCTATACTGCCAGTTAAAGTGAATCCATATTTCTACATCTTTATACTGAGTGAATGCATATTACTACATCTAATAACTTGTACTGTAAAATTAAATTGATTGCAAATTAATACAATTGGTTTGCTTTCCGCCCGACAGTTAAGAAAAATTTCACAAATTTATATTGAAATTTTCTATGTGCTGTACAAACCTGCGGGCGTTATTTTTTTGTAAAGTGTTTCTCTGAGAATATCTATAGTAAATTTAGAATGAACAAGCATATCCAAAAATAGGTATAGATATCCTCAGACCTATATCACTTGGGGAACATACTCAAGCTCTATTAGTGACATATCTTAACAGAGAGAGAGGTCAATGATCTAAGTTGATCTTTTACATTTTTTATCTGCAATGTCATACAAGCATTTCCAAAGTTCATCGGAATTTGTAACAATAGTTGAGAAATCATTTGCACTACAATAATGTAGATGGCCTGTATCTAGTATATCGAGCAGTTCGAAAATCTCAGATAAAATTGGAAAATGTACATTTTCTTTTTTTGTTAACGCTAGATCAACATCATCGCCTTGGAATCCTGTTGAAAATTTAATATTTTTTGCAATAGAATCAAATTCATTGAATGAAATTGACATCAAGAGGCGAGTTAATTTTTTGAATTTTGCAAAGCTAAAACACTGCATGACCTAGATCAAGCTATGAACTATAATTGAGAAGGTAGGAATGTGCACTTAGCTGTAACAGTTGTCTCTGAAGGGGCGTATCTCGATAAGGTAGGAATGTGCACTTAGCTGTAACAGTTGTGTCTGAGGGGGCGTATCTCGCGTCCTCACTCAATCAAGTCTACACTGATACTAAACCAAAATGTTCGAGGAAATATCTGAATTAAAAATTTGTTTACAACATTTTACTACAACAATACATAACTTCATCTTCAATTTTAATTAATTTATCTATAGACAAATTATGTGGACGGTAATAGCACAAATAGTCTTTTATATCGTTCAAATTAACTGTGCTTAGAAAAATAGCCTTTAATTGTTTCGCCAAACTATAATTTTCACGAGATGATTTCTTAATTGCAATTTCGCATTCATCATACCAGTCTATGCAGTTTTTTAACCTCACTTCCAACTGGTTGTCAGCAGCTAACCACTTTGTCGGATCCATGTTGTTGAGCGAATGAAGAAAACTAAGTATAGGCAGGCACTATTATAGAGTAATTAAACGGTCTTTCTTCATTAATAATTGACGACAGACAACACGTGCGTGCTTTATGCAATCTCAGTGCATGCAAGCAATAAACACTCTGTAATTCCTTTCCATTGTAGAAGAATCCATAACGTGCAAAGTTTCTTTTCTTGGTGTACTGCTTCTCCTTGGTTCATAATAGAAACTATCAGATTCGATATCGTAAAGTACCGACTGAGTTTGAGCTTTGTTCTCACTCTCCAAAATATCAGAACACAAAGAATAGGACATTGCTCAGATGATTCCTGTTCAAAGGTAAAACTGATAATGGCTTACATTTGGCACAGTACACACCTTATATATAATATTGCATGCAGTGATGCACTCTATCAACAAATTACTGAACTTCTTTCACCATGCTCGTGAGAGGTGTGTACTCCATCACACGATTGCTAATTAAAACGCAATACGCGGAAGAATTAGCAGGTACTGCACTATTAAATTCCATTTCAATACGAACATCTGTCGATGATTTCAAATGACTTGGTTGGTGTGAACAATCTACAACAATCAGCGGTGTTGATTCACAAAACGTTTTAAAGTCAATTTCTGTTCCGAGTTCGCTATTGATTGAATGATTATAATACAAGGGTGCGAAATCCAGGAACATCCGGTATAAAACTTCCTTCTTACCTAGCAGATTTTCATATGGATAATACTCACTATTCAAATATACTTTAACATTGTAAATATCACAGCTGTCAAAATTAGATATTGTTTTTTTAATTTTATTCTTTCGATCAGTTTGAAATGCAATTATAATATATTTTGGAGTATCAAAATTCGATGTCGTGCGTACTGACCAAGAATGAACAAGTGAATTTTGCAAATTTGGTAATTCACAAATTTCCCAATGGCGGAAACTTAATTTCAGTGGAGTGTCGGCATCGAGCAGTCTCAAAAATTTCAATCGCACATGATCTTCTAAAGTAATGTAGGGCATCCGCCATTGGAGCTTAGTAATTTTTACACTAACCTCTGTACCGGTTGCAGACTCGACGCAATTGAGGTCTGAGGGCGACCTCAATAATACAAGCTCTTGTTTCAAGTTTATAATTATTCTTTGAAAATCTTCAAAAAATGGAAGGATTAATTTCAACGGCACACAGAAAGTGAATTTATTATCTGTTAGCTCATATCCTGCTCTGTCAAAACCAGCTAAATGATATGTGTTTTTATCAGATGCATTCTTCACAAGAATAGCTTTAATTGTAGAAGTTAAACCAATTAATCTTGATTTGGAAATTTGTTGACCTGCTAATTCGTATCGTATTTCATCAAAAAGGTTGCCCACTACGTTACTGCTTAATTTATAGTCTGCCGCAACGGGCGCACCAGCCGGTTGAGTTGCCTCCCCTGCTACTGTAATCGCAGGCGCTGCCGGTTTTGTGCAGCTAACCGTTCCTCAATCAATATAAATGATTTACAAGGTAAAGTGTACACATCCAATGAATTTATTCCTATCCGAGCTTCATCAGAGTTTTTTATTTCTTGTCCCGAATAAACTGTATGAGTATGAAATTGGAATTTGGTTATGTCATTATAAAACTGAAGCTCTGTCTCCACATCCAGAATATCACTAATTGCTGCACCTGACATTTCGCCAATCAACTATAAAACCTAATTTTTCCAATATTCTTGCGCTTTCAGCCGATAACGCCCTATTGCTTTTAGTAGATGTTGACGCTATCGCGACCTTTTCTCTAATGAGTTGATTGGTCTTATTCGAACGCGGATTAAAAACAAGATATCCCATTACTTTTGTTTTTCACGTATGTGCAGTCTAATTGTAATTGTATCTCCGCGGAAATCAATAAACGATCCGTTCTGGTCTGTTACCTTTACATTAATAGTTTGAATTCGACGTGTATTCAAAGGTACATAAATAATTGGAGAGGGTACTTCATTTATTAAATAACCGCTAGGAACCTTTGGCAAAAATTCGTAGATTATATGTTTTTCTTTTCCCTTAAAGTAACTGCCACATGCTAAATTACACTCAACAAGAATACTGTCAATGCTTGTTATGTTAACCAAATGTTTGGAATAATACCATTTATTTGCTTGCAAAACAACATTATCAAAACCGAGTATCTTAGCAATCGAATCAGAACGTGTTAAATCAATAGGCTTATCAGAATAAATTTCAATCTTCATAGTATTTGCATTTGCACGTATAATAAGTTTATTCTTCTTCCCATCAATATTCAATTTATTCTTTAAAGATTTTATAATATCTTCAAGTTCATATGCGCCGGTATCCAACATGATTAACTTATTGCCATATTTGAAGCTAGAATTTGTTCCTTTGTTTACGTTTGCAATGCTATTGTAACTACAAAAATTAATCAGTCCAATTTCCCATTCACAATTTTTGTCCAATTCTATAATTTCTTGTAAATGTTCATAGAGGTTACTTGACTTTGATCTTAAGGTAATAATGACCATCTTGTGTGTTCAGCACAAACACTTAATTACAACTGATTTGCAAGAAACAATAACGTGAGATGACCACAAATATCACTATTTAATGGTTGCAAGTGATCAACATTATAAAATATATTTACCCCATTTTCTTTTTTCCAATATTTGTCCAATTCGTATGGCGGTTGTAAATTTCCAATTGGATCAAAATACCATACATTAGAGCCAACTTTTTTATATGCAACCCAATGTGTACCATCCTCGCTTTCCCTTGCTAAATTCACAATCCCATTTTCGTTTTTTAGAATTTTTTTGGGTAATGCATCTAGCATATATATTCCTCTTAAACGTATCTGTAATAATTTTGACCAATCAATCAAATCATAATTACTCAATTCTCCTTCAATATTCATGTCTTCTTCTTCTTTGTCTTCTTCCTACTACCCTTCTTTGTTGTTCTACGTTTCTTAACTTGAGGGAATAAACTCACACCATATGATGGTGGTGGGGCTGCGGGTAGAAGTCTGCCACCACTAAGCGGTGGGTAAGGCTTAAAATAATATCCTTTTCCTGCAATATGTTGTTTCAACTGAGCTATAGCTTTGCGTCTAATATCATTAGTATAACTTCTCCTCTTCTTCATCTTCTTTCTCAAAGAACCTACAAAGTAATTTTTAGCTTTCATTATGTTTGTAACTAGGTAGCTGAGACCTCTCTCTGCAAGAGGAGTTTGAGGATTTTTAAAAATTTCCCACGCTGCGTTCGCTAGTGCTCTGTCAGCTTTCGATCGATTTGCATTATCACTATATTGTGAATATGCTATATCATGGGCCTTACAAGCCTGGTCAAGTTTGTTAATTCCCGGGTCACCTCTTGCTAATCGCTTTTCAAGTTTGGTCCCAGGCCCACAATACTGGTAGCCAGGTGCTATTGGGATCTCCACAGGTGTAATATCGATCAATTTATTTAAAATAGTTGAAGTAATACCTGTAGCAGCACCCGCCGCCCCCTTAAGTACTCTGGCAGCAGAGCTTAAGAATCCTCTGCCTCGTTTTCTTGCACTTTGCTTTCCCCTACATACCATTTTCATTACCTTTCAACTCAATGGTTGAACATCAACTAAAGTTAATTAATTAATCATTACACTAACTGGATCTTATCCGTTATGTGCCAAGAAATGTACTCCCTCCAATTTCTACTTTGGTGTAGTTCTAGTAGTTCTAATTTTCGCTACTAGGCTGCGTTACTATCGCACTTCCATCGTTTAGCGGGTAATGAGAATTCAATTTGAAATTAGTAAATGTATATAAATTGGAAGGAATCTTGAAAGGTTTTATCAGGGTATCAGGGGTGATTTCTACTACGGTACTATTGATACGGGTAGCCTACGAGTCTCAAGTTGAATTTCAAAGTTTTCTATTCATAAAAGTAAGTGACACTTTATCTGTATTATCAACTGTATATTTAATATTTTCACAACTTGCAAAAATTTTTTTCAAAAAAATGAATGTCTTTATTTTGTTAATATTACACCCTTGCTTCATTAATGGGAAGGATTAGCATATTTATGTTATTGGTACTTTAATGAATAGCAATGTCTGGATTTCATGAGTTTCGGGATTTTATGAATAGAAAACTTTGAAATTCAACTTGAGACTTGTACTCCTATCAATAATACCGTAGTAGAAATCACCCCTGATGCCCTGATAAACACCTTTCAAGTTTTCTTCCAATTTACAGATTTCAAATTGAATTCTCATTACCCGCTAAACGATGGAAGTGCGATAGTAACGCAGTCTAGTAGCGAAAATTAGAACTACTAGAACTACACCAAAGTAGAAATTGGAGGGAGTACATTTCTTGGCACATAATGGATAAGATCCCACTAACTTAATCTAAAAGAAAATTGAATTTTCTATTAATTTGGAAATGAATTCACCGTTCAAATCGAATTCACCTATTCAGATCAGCTATTTGAAATGAATTTTTCAAATCTGAAAAGGCAAATACAATTTGAAAGGAGGAAGTGTTCCGCTCATACAGATATGAACGCGAGCCGAACCAGATGTGTGAGGGCAACGCCCGAGCTCCACAACAAGGAAGGCGGCCGGCCTTGTGAAGGTCGAGCGTTGCCCGGCCTTGACTGAGTGAGCGACCGACTGATGTCAGCTTGTGCTTGTGCGTGCGTGCGTACAACAAGCTATAAAAACACATTTTCATTTCTTATCGCTCAATGCAACTTGCATAGTGGAGAGTGATTGAGTGCACTTGTCTACACGTACTAGCGAACTGATAGGTGAGAATTGAGAAAAATTTTTATCAAATATGCACACATTTTATTCATCTATTCACACATAATAATATCATGTAAAGCATGTTAATGCTGGGTGCTTAGCGACATAAAAATTGTTAAAATTAGCATTTAACAATTTTTATGTCTGTCATAAAAGCATTAACATGCTTTACAAACAGACATAATGATTTACACTGCAATTTGAAATTTTGAATGTCTTTTTCGCTCAAAATCCGGGCGAATCTTTCTGGCAAATAAACATCAGTTGTTCTCACTCCAGGCACCCGGATTTTGACCACAATTCGGCGACCATGCTGGTTGCATGCCTCTCTCACATCACATATTGGGTAAGGTAAGCCCTCTTCCAGCTCACGCAGAGGCGTCCACGGTTTCTCCACCCGACTATTTAATAATTTCAGGAAGCTTTCTGATTCCATCTCGTTCTCCGCTTCCTCCTCCTCCTCCTCCTCCTCCTCCCTTCGTCGCACCTCCTCCATCAGCGGTAGCATGGATGAGTTCTCTTCCGGCACACGTTTCTGTTGAAAAAATATTTCATTAGACTCTTATTTGTTTCAGATTTTTCATCATCAAATCATACGAGAGAGGGAGAACTTGCTCAACAGATTCACTATTCAAAACTGAAAGTAAGTAATAACTTGGAAATTCTCCAATTACTTGAACTCAATCCAAATTGCTAGATAGTTGACTCAAAAAATATTTCAGTTCATTACATGTTCATTTTTATCAACAATAATTTTGTTTCACACGAGATATTATAAACAGTTTATGCATGTGAACACATTTTTCATAATTCAAATAACAATGTATTATTCGAATCAATATTTCAGTTCATTACATGTTCATTTTTATCAACAATAATTTTGTTTCACACGAAATATTATAAACAGTTTATGCATGTGAACGCATTTTTCATAATTCAAATAACAATGTATTATTCGAATCAATATTTCAGTTCATTACATGTTCATTTTTATCAACAATAATTTTATTTCACACGAAATATTATAAACAGTTTATGCTTGTGAACGCATTTTTCATAATTCAAATAACAATGTATTATTTGAATCAATATTTCAGTTCATTACATGCTCATTTTTATCAACAATAATTTTGTTTCACACGGAATATTATAAACAGTTTATGCATTATTCGAATCAGTAATTTGATATAGTAAGTAATATATATATATATAATATATATATATATATAATATATATATATATATATATATATATATATAAGTAATAATTCGGAAATTCTCCGATTACTTGAACTCAATTCAAATTGGTAGATGATTGAATTGTTTCATGCAACATATTCGAATTTATTATCGAAATTACTAAAACATGTTTTGAATTTTTATCCAAATTTCAATGCAACCATCATGAGAATTTATCTGTGTTCGGATTGTTTTGATAGCACAATTAGAAGTCAAGCTCAGTCTTCGCTCACAGTATAAGAATCAGTAATGACTTGTAATGCACACAAAAGATTTTATCCATTAGAAATTAGTTTAAAAAATTCACATTTTATAAAGATTTTGTGCACATGTTAATACAATAATAATAATAATAATTTTTTGTATGCTAACCTTTGATTGAGTGAGGACGGCGGGCTCGTCATCAAAGACCAGCCTCCGATTCACCGGCTGCTTGGCGGCGGGTACCGATGTGAGGGCCGCTCGGCGTGGTGCCCAAGTAGGCGGTGTAGCTTGCGGGAGAGGGCTGGTGTCGGGTATGATGACTTCTTCCTTATCCTCACGTTGAACAAATATTCCCTGCATCTTCAGGGGTGAGGATGAGGAGGCGCCAGAGGTGGAGGCAACAGCTGTAGCAGCAGAGGTGGCAGCCGAGCTGAGGCTTTTCTGCTGCTTCTTCTGCTGCTTCTGCTGTTCCCAGTAGTTCAGCTCCCTCTCCGATGGGGGGGTGTCCGGGTTGATGAATAATGTAGAGGAGGAGGAGGAGGAAGCGTTTGATGAGTCCATCGTCGCCGTTGTGAAATGGAGAAGTTCACGAAGTATTGTGGAGAAATTCACAAAACACTCAAAGTGTATAGCTCTAACGTGAATGATGATTTTCCTCTGAGGGAAGTGATTATATAGCAAGTCGTTTCTCTGTCTGTTGCAGGCTTGTACGAGTGAGAGAGAAACACATAGGAGGCGTATCACAATTGGCGAGCACTGCGTACTCCCCAGAGGTTTAGCACGAGCTCAACGCTAACATTATTGATTGTAAGTAAAACTTTTTACATTCTCATATTTTTGTGCTTGTACGAGTGAGAGAGAAACACATAGGAGGTGTATCACAATTGGCGAGCGCTGTGTACTCCCCAGAGGTTTAGCACGAGCTCAACGCTAACATTATTGATTGTAAGTAAAATTTGTTACATTCTCATATTTTTGTGAAATAACACTAAATTGATTTATAATATATATATTTGGTTACAGTTATTAAATATTTCATTGTTTTTCACAGCATTTTCTCACCTCACAACTCGGGGTTTCCTCGGTGTCATAAACAGTTGTGCTCTCGTGAGGGAAACATACCTGCATCGAGAAAAGCATAGCCGAGGAGCTAAGCTGGAACGAGGAGCTACCTGAGCTGAGACGAGTTGAGGAGCTAACTGAGCTGAGAGAAGCATATCCGATTATTTCATTTCGTCAAATCAACATATGTGAGTTCATTTTTACTTAAATTTTCTCCTCCGAGGACAAAACCTCTCCTCCGAGGACAATTGTTCTCCTCCGAGGACAATTTTGTCCTCCAAGGACAAAATTGACCTTCTACATCATACTGCATGCTTGTGATTTTTTCGGCTCATCTGTATGATGTGCTTCTTCTTCTTCTTCTTCTTCTTTTTTCTTACACTCATCAGCATATAAACAAAACGGTAAATGCATTACTTTTTCAAATGGTTCAACGATAATATATCTACAAAATACACATTGCAGATAGTGATAGTTATGTAAGAAATAACCATTTCTTGCAAAATAGTCTGCTCTATCAGTTAATGGTTTGCAAATGTAGAACTCAGCATGAGACTTCACCTGCTAGAAGCTGAAATCCCCCATTTCTACTCACTCAATCATATTTCTAATATTTCACGCCATAGAGGAATAGCATTCTCGATTCAGTTATTAAATATTTCACGGCATAGAGCAATAGCATTCTCGATTCAGTTATTAAATATTTCACAACATAGAGGAATAGCATTCTCTAATGATTTCAGTTCAGTTATTAAATATTTCATTGTTTTCACAGCATTTTCTCACCTCACAACTCGGGGTTTTCTCGGTGTCATAACCAGTTGAGCTCTCGTGAGGGAAACATACCCGAGGAGATAGCTGTCATTTCGTGAAATCAACACATGTAAGTTCATTTTTACTTTAATTTTATCCTTCGAGGACAAAACCTCTCCTCCGAGGACAATTTTGTCCTCCGAGGACAATTTTCTCCTCCGAGGACAATTTTCTCCTCCAAGGACAATTGTTCTCCTCCGAGCACAATTTTCCTCTTCTCCGAGGACAAAAATTGTCCTTTGTTCTCCTCCTCTGTCCTCCACTCGTTTAGCAGGAAAGAAAAAATGAGAGAGGAATCAGGAGAAGGGGTGAGAGGTAAATGTCACAATAATTTTCTTTTACACTGTCCTACTTTTACTTTCCCTTTAATTTCCAGCATTGTGATGTTATTATACTGCTCCACTTCTTTTTGTGTGAAGGGAGTGTCTTCCAAGTTTTTCCATACATCTGAGAGAAACTTAAGTGATTCTATTCTAGGAAATGTATGACCATTATAGCTTGTCATACCATTGACTGTAATTACACAAATTTTCTCTTCCCTTGGTAGACAAATAATTTCTTTTTTGTCAGTGTAAGGGATTACAAAATAACCCTCTTTCTTAAGGTCTTCTCTTGCATTGTATGCATTGATAAAAACATTTTTATGACAGCCCTTTACAAAGTAAACATTTTTCGAACCTTCCTTTTCTCCTAAAACACCTACATATGCAAATTTTCCTTTATTATTTACAGTAAATGCAGTCACATTGTACACTCCACTTAGATCAAAATTTCGCCAATGTGAATGGAAATATGGCTCAAGTTCCTCTCTCAAATTTTCTATTTCTTCCTCAAATTCTTCTATCTGCTTATGCTGTGCCCTAAATGACTGTGTGGTTTCAAAAAACTCAGTTTTCCTATGTTTTAGATCAATTTCATCCAGTTCTAGCTTATGCTTTTTGTTTGATAGCACTGTGATAGGAGACGTGGGCTGTATCTCTTTAACAGGGTATGGGAGAAGCTTACAAGTTATGTTTGCTCGTTTTCTTATTTGTGGCTAAATATGATTCTGCTTCTTTAGAAAAAATGGCGAGAATACAAAGTTATTGTTGTGAACTAACTGAACTATTGGAGATGCATCACCAATTATTGGACCAGTTAGCAGAAAAAGGATGGACGAATATGAAATATCTAACATTTGTGAAAGACTATGAAAAATTAGGAGTTTGGCATAGTGATAACTATAATCAAATTTCAGTTTGTGATTTATACGGTACATCATATGATAAATTCTGGGGGAATGGCGATATCCCCGATTCATGGAGATGTGTGTGTGCACATCTTAAAGAGTCTATCGATAAAATTAAAAAATGCATAACAGAAAAAAATAAACATTTAACAAAAGAACAATTAAATGAACTTATCTGGAATTTTCTATTTATTTGTTCAGATGAGAGTGGGCTAGAACAAGATTGATAGCATATTATGTTTAATTTCAGATTGGAGATGGATTCAATTTCATTTGATAAGAACTATTTTTCAAATAAAATCGATGAAAAATATAGATGTTGTTATTTCGAACTTATTGACAAAACAATATTAGAATTGAATAATTTCGGAAAAGAAGGACTAACGTTTGAGGAATATTTAACATTTATAAAACCTGGTAAAAGTGAAGAACAGAAGTCAGAACATATAAGCGTATGTTATATTATAAATAAGAATATAGTTGATAGACATCGAAGATGTGAATTAAAGGAAATTCCTGAATTTTGCTATTGTAATTCATTAGGTTGGTTGAATATTCAAATGTATTATTTCATTGATGATAGGTTAACAGATAAAAACATTGATAGTGTAAGATTTACATTTGAAATTATGAAAATGTGTGGCGAATCAGCAATGTTGTACAAACTATAACTTAAAATACTAAAAGCTTTGAATGTGAAAATTAATTGTAATACTTGTAGAGGTTTAAGGAATAAATGTATTAGTTGTAAGTTACGAATAAATGCAAAATTATTATAACTATTGACAAAAAATAAATGCTGTATAATGTTTCTCATTCTATGTTGATTTATTGAATTAAACCAAGCTACTCTAGTTGTAAAGCTATGTGTAAGTTAGAATAATATATGAAGCCAGTTTGGTCTGATTAAGTATGTACACATATAAAATTGATTGAACAGTAGTAAGGAAGTCTTCATACTAACAATTGCTCAGTATGTCCCGTGACAATCATCCAAAACCACTAATTTGACTGTTGTAAATATCATGAATATTATTAGATCTAAGCTAGCTTTAGAGCTTCATAGCGTGCTGCGTGTGAACTATCCCACTCGCAAATATGAGTTGAAAAGTGGAAAAGACTTGCTTCAAGCCGACCTTATTGAGATGACGAGTTTATCGCGTTTTAATAAGGGTTACAAATATATCTTAGCTGTTATTGATTGTTTTTCAAAATTTGCATATTGTGTACCATTAAAAGACAAGGCAAGCCAATCTGTATTTAACGCTCTCGAGCCAATTATTTCTAAAAATAAGGGAGTTAAGCTGTTCCAAACAGATCAGGGAACAGAATTCTTTAATTCAAAAGTTAAAGCGTTATTAGATAGATATAGTATTAAACATTATCATGTTCTTACCGATAAGAAAGCCTGCATAGTTGAAAGGTTTAATAGAACACTTAAAGCAAAAATTTATAGATATTTAACTGAACATGGAACCAAAAACTGGATATCACAACTAGACAGTTTAGTTCGTGATTATAATGCAACAATGCATTCATCCATAAGAATGAAACCTAAAGATGTGGGGAAAAAAGATCGTAATCATGTTTTAATGTCTTTGAATTCTGCATTCAATAGACGATATAAATTGAAAAATTCAAAACCGAAATTTAAGCTAGGAGATGTTGTACGAATCTCGAAGAAAAGGGTTCTTTTCGATAAATCTTATAACATAAACTGGAGCGCAGAGTATTTTCTAATTCATTCTATATTTCCTTCTAAACCTATAACCTACTCACTGAGAGATCTAAACGGAGAAGTAATTAGTGGTAGGTTTTATGCAGAAGAAATTAAAAAAACACAATTAAACGAAACGGAGAGACAAGTGTATTTGATTGAAAAAATATTAAAACGTGATAAAAAAGGATTGTTAGTGAAATGGATTGGGTTTTCAATGCCTAGTTATATTAGTAAAGATCAATTATTAGATGAAAAATAATCTTTTGTAATCAATTGTAAATAAAATGTACATTTATTGTAAATAATCTTTTGTAAATAACATGTACATTTATTGTAAATAATCTATTGTAAATAACATGTACATTTATTGTAAATATCATGATGTACATTCGTTGAAAATATAATAGCTCCTCATCAAACATTGGTTCTCATTTCGTAATATAAGAATCTTTTGAACATCCATAATCTGTCTGATGATGATGATGATGAGGAGAGGAGGTGGAGAGTGTTGCCTGCATTCCAATCTCTGGGAAACGCCTCTCTATACATGTAGCGCCAACATGCGCTCAGTCATTGCTCTGACGGCATTGTTCTAACTATTGTAAAAATTTTCAGTACCTTATCAGATCACGTTCTGTACGTTTGTAATCATGAGTCAATTACCAATTGTTAACTTTGATAAATTAATTACAAATAAAGAAAAGCCTGCATTTTGTAAAAATGGAGAGCTACTACCTCACAATGCAAGAATGTTAATTATATCACCCAGTGCTGGGGGAAAAACAAATCTCTTATTTAATTTAGTATTTGCTGAAAATGGTTTAAAATTTAAGCACATTTACTTATTTAGCAAAAGTTTATATCAACCAAAATATGTTTTTCTCAGCAAGGTATTTGCAGGTTTGAAAAATATCGGATTTCACATGAAAGATGATGTGAGCCAAATTCCCCATCCAAACCGTATCCCTGAATATAGCTTGGTAATTTTTGATGACTTGCAACTGAGTAATGTCCCACAGATAAGAGAATATTTTACTATGGACGACATCGAAATATTGACACTGCATATTTAATTCAGAGTTATGGAGCTACACAGAAACATTTCACTAGAGATAATGCAAATATGATACTGATTAATTTTGAAAAACGAACGGAGGAATTCAATAGGAAATCTCTTTCGCCATTAATAGAACCTATAATTGAATTGGGAAAAACCAAATCTAGTTTGCACTCTAATCATGATTTTACACCTAAAAAGGAAGAAGTAAAAGAGGAACAAGAGAGTATGGAAATTGATGATAATAAGGAGGGGGATGAAAAGAGTCATGAGAGTTCAACAGACAATTTTTTAAGCTCGACTAAATTTGAAAACAGTTTACTTGGTTCTAGCAGAAACAATGATGTGCTGTCACAATATCTAAAAACGTTTCATGCAGAAAAATTGAATAATTCAATCAGTTATGGAATTTCATATAATTCTAAAGATGACGTGTATTATATTGGAAATCAGAAAGTAATATTCAATAACGGTTATATAGATATTAATAATGAAAGATTCCATTTAACACATGGTCTACTTGAGTTATTATTCAGTGCGAGACCAAACTCAAATCTTTATAATCAGAGAGATCTGGATAAGTATAAAAAAATCTTAACACTTACAGGCATACATTTAGATCGAAGAGGCTATGTTAAACGAAATCAGGGAATTAAATCGCAAATGATTCAAAAGTTATTTCCCAGTAAAAAAATTAGTAAAAAGAAGGGTTGGGGTTTTTCGAAATTTGCAAAAAATAATTCTCATGATAGAATTTATCAATACTTTGATAATTTTGACGAATTAGTGGAAAGATTAAATTTACTCTATTCCTCAAAAGCTAGTGGGAACAGTGGGCATGATGTGGAAATTGCGTCTATAATTGAAGAGCTAAAAGAAGCAAAATTAATTGTTTAGTGTTACGATGACTCTACATCGATTCAGACGAATTGATACGGGTAGTGCTAGCGGAGCTCTTGCTAATCTTACATGTGATATTGACTCGATAACACAGAAGATAATCGAATCGATAAATCAACAAGGAATCAGCGAAGCTGTGAAATTTTATTTAGATTCGCAAATAACCAAACTCGTTTCGGAAAATACAAAGAATATTGGAGTGAGCATAATTGAAAGAGAACATATTCTAAGTACATTACAAAATTTCAGTGCTGATATCAATAAAGCTATTGCAGAGAGAACTCAAACTCTAGAGAGTGCATTAGGAGAAGTGAAAACTTTAACAGACAGCTTTTCATCTCAGTTGCTCAGTATTAACAACGATAAAGTTGATAAAGCTTATTTAGATGAGAAATTGAAAGCCGTATCAGATAAAATTAAGAATTTGGAGGTGCTGGACAGAAACTATCTCAATACTAAATTAAAACAACTTAGTACAGAAATTTTTACTAAAGTAAATGAAACACAGCCATCGGGAATTGATAAGCAATATTTAGAATCTGCTTTGCAGAAATTGATTAGTTCTTCATTAACAAAGGAAGAGTTTGAAAAACGATTATCTGAAATGGCGAGTGCAATAAAAGCTAATATTATGGAAGGTATTGAACAGTTCATTACAAAAGATGCTATTGCTATTCTAATCAAGCAAATTGCAGAAAAGTATGCAACTAAAAATGATATAGGAGATTTTATTAAGAAAAACGAGATGGGAGTCGCTGTGAAAAGCGTTCGTGATGAAATAGCTGAGGCAATTAAAAATTCGGAAGAGGGTACTGTCATGAGACTGCAATGTTTGGCTCCATTCATTGAGTATCTAAATTTATTCATTCACAGAATCGCACTCGACATTGTATCCAAATATGCCCAGGTAAGTTTTCACATGAACTGGATTGAGGCCAAACAACATAACCTTTCCGAAAATCAGGTAGTGCAAATTATTACAGAAAAAATGGATTTAGTCAAATATAAAGACTTTATATTGGGGACCAAAAACATAAAATCTTGTAAACAGTTGTGTGAGAGAGAGTGAACGATATGTTGTTTCAGTCTAGACGACCGTGATTGATTGTCGAAAACATAAAATTTATAAAGAGCAGTAACCATTGTAACGCATAGCTGCAAGAACAAGATGATGGTTTCACTTTAACTGGCAGTAGCGTACAGCCGATCAAAGGGGAGAACAGTCGAGAGCTGAGTGTTCTCTCCTTCACTCTTCAACGCAGAGATTGCTGCATGGAGAGAAGCATATGGTTTCACTAGTACAGTATATGAATGGCGGATTAAAAAGGAACTCAGTTACTTCACTGAGTTTTGTCATGGCTTTCGCAATAGAGGAAAAGCGGTAGATATGGCAACGTGCCAGGGGCTCAACTTGGGTGCAAGTCAGTCTGCTGCTTGTGTGAGAGAGAAACACATAGGAGGCGTATCACAATTTCTCTCTCTCTATAACCTTGACGCGTGCGCTGGATTTCACTACGTATCATCATTAGATAAGGAAAGTGTAGCATGCGTCGAATTCCATTAAGTTAATTGCAGGAGGTGTGTCATTTGGTTCTAATCGTTCGAGCTGATAAGACGAAAAAATGACTGGTTATTTTGATTGCACAAGTTTCAATGAATTCTCATTAAATGAATAAATTAAATTTGAAATTTTTCTTAACTGTCGGGCGGAAAGCAAACCAATTGTATTAATTTGCAATCAATTTAATTTTACAGTACAAGTTATTAGATGTAGTAATATGCATTCACTCAGTATAAAGATGTAGAAATATGGATTCACTTTAACTGGCAGTATAGGGAGGCGGGATTAAAAAGGAACTCAGTTACTTGTCTGATTTCTCTTTCACATGGCTTTCGTAATAGCAAAAAGGAATTTAGAAATATGGTGCGAGTAAGTGAGAATAGGAGATAACGCATGGGCCCATGTCATCTGGCAATCTCTGTCTGCTACTTGTGAGAAGCGAGGGGGCGTATCCTGCTCTCTCTCTCTCTCTCTCTCTCTCTTGAGACTGGCATTAAGTGTTTGACATCACCATCATGATAAGGAAAGCCCACATAGCACGCGTTCTTATCCATTAAATTAATATCATCAACATATTGATAAGGAAAGTGGGCATCGTAGCACGCGATGTACTTTCATTGAGCACACACACTTGGCTCTAATCGCTCAAGCTAATAAGATCAAAAATGAGTGAGAATTTTGATTGCACAAGTTTCAATGAATTCTCAATTGAATTCTCAATTGCACCTAGTCAGGTGCAAAGCAAACCATTATTATAAGGCATTAGATGTAGAAATATGCATTCACTTTAATTTGACAGTAGAGAATACAGATTCACTTTAATTTGACAGTATAGCAAAAAGGATTCACTAGTACAGTATAGCAAAAGGGATTTTTTTCCCTCATCTAGCATTCACTTCAATCTGTCAGTATAGCATTAGATGTAGAAATATGCATTCACTTTAATTTGACAGTAGAGAATTTTTCCCTCAAAGGGAAATTATTTTTTCCCTCACTGAGAGAGAGAGATCACTCTCTCTCTTCATCCCCCTCGTCATCACTGGCGGAGGGGAAGAGATTAGATTAGATTAGATAAGATAAAATAAGATAAGATATGATAAGATAAGAGAGAGAGGGAGAGGGAGAGTGAGAGGGGGGAGGGGGGAGGGGGAGTTTCAGGGGGGTGGGGGAGGGGGGAGGTGGGTGATTGCGCAAAAAAGCTTCCTTGAAGTGTCTAATCCCCTCTACTATTTATCAAGAGAATATATTCTCCAATTATATAATGATACATTTTCATGATTAAGATAAAATATTTGGTAATTTATTATGTTTACACTTTGTAAGAAACGATCTGGCAACGTTGCGGAGCTAGAAAAAGAACGCACTACCTCCTTTGTCTAATGCTGGACAAGGTTAGAAACACCAATGCTGATCAAATACCGCCATTATAGCGTGCACCTCACTATAGTCATGATATTATCATCCAAGTTCCAAGATGGCTAAGGTTCATAAACTTGTATTTATTGTTTTGTAGTCTCATAGTGCAGTTGTAGAAAACAATTTGTTTGTAATTCAAGCATAAAACTTTTTTATTGCTCTAGCAAAATTATCGCGCTCCACTACTGCTTATAGGCAATGAAGTTGCGTTTTACGCTCTTAATGCATAAACAGCTATTCTATTATCAACATACATGAATGGAGAATGGAATAGCATAGGATTACTCTTTTATTTGATGATACATGGGGTATGAGTTTTAGGTTATTTGCTTTTGTAATGATGGATATGTAAGTAAAATAGTGCAATGTAAAAATTATCGCTAATTTGTCAGATGTATTATGAAAATATTAATTAATTCTCATTCATAATTGGCTGTGGACAACAATGTGTGTCTTGAAGTCAGAATGAACTACACTATTATGAGCGAGACTTGATATGAATCTTATTTTAAATTTGCACAGTGCAAACGGCACTAAATAGGTTATAATATAACTTAACCTATATAGTGCAAGTTTGAAATAAATATAGTTCATTGTGCGGTTGACTATAGTAACTCTTTGTAATGAAACTATAAAAAAAATATTACGCTCTTGTTATCTATTCTCTATTATAAAACATTCAATTAGCCCTATCGAAAAAGATGAAAGATATTGTCACATGTTTGAATAAGTATAGGTGTACATATCGACTTTTGGACATACGATTTCTAGCCGTCCTTTTAAATACTTTTGGATTAAACATAAGTTGGCAAAAAATGATGTGTTCGCCAAGTTCCGTTTAATCTGGTAGATTTCATAAGGTCGTCAAAAAATCGGACATCCAAATTTCATGAGTGTGTAACTAACTGGCTTAAAATTACTGTACATGAGTAATTCATTTTGAACAGTCAGCTCTCCTCATAAATAGCGTCAACGCTTCCCCATCAAAAGAATGCTGATAGTTTGAAGCCAGTTTGGTGATTGTTATTGACATTATTACAGCATTTGCAAAGAAATTGCGGACCATCAACTGAAGAATATCTATGCGACAAAGATGTTCACCAATTTTCTAGACGCGCCAGCACCTCAAGCGGAACCAGCAAACTCGCAAACAAGTTCAACATCTCTACCTACCACTACTACAGTACCAGCTACAAGTGTGAGACAAATGCAGTGGGCTGCGATAAAGGAAGACTTCGATAGTCACTTCTACAAACGGTCTCAAAAACTGTGGAATTGTACGAGGGACACGGTAAGTAAAGCATTTTATTATTTTTTTTATTGAATATTGAATGAATTGAATGAATGAATTTTATTTGCAAAAAACAAAATACAAAAAAGCTTTACAAAAAATAAATAAGTATATGCTACTGCACTTAAACCAAGATACAAAAATTAATTTAATTAGATATGATAACGCAATTATATCCTTTACATTATAAATAATAGTTATAAAATGAAGATTTATTAGCTAAATAAGGCTATATAATGTGTTTAACGCTCAAGTATTTTATTGTTTATAGCTTGTCTCCAGTGACAGGTTCTCTATTGGGTTGCATCAATGCTTTCGAGGTGTATCATCATCTTAGTAATTTTAGAAAATGATTAACTGAATTATCATTCAATAATGCAGTATTCGAGAATTACTCTTATCCTTCTCAAACTACAAAAATATATTTAGTCCAGTCATTGGTGCATGCAATTTATATTGTAGTTCTGATTTTTTAATATATTATTTGGGTACATAAGAGAAGTACAGAACCAATTTCTTCATGCATAATTTCCTTGTGCTAGATACATAATGGCCCAAAAACCTCGTATTTTCGGCTCATTTTCCAGTTTTCAGCTATTTCTGTAAAATCTCATTATCCGACAGAAAAATTTACTCTCGTCTTTTTTCTAGATTATAGAATTCTGGATAAAATAAAATCATTCGAAACTCTCTATCTCCAATGAGTAGTCAGTAATGATTTTTCAAAAATGATTAAAATTTGAAGAAAAAATCAATTTTGTTGAATTTTAGTTTTTGATCAACAATATCTTCCGATTGTAACCATTTAGATGTATAATTCAAAATCCCTCTAGGCGTATTATTGTGTTCTACAATCTGAGATCAGGGAGAGCGCTCTATCTCAAATAGATTTCCTGGTACACCTGACAAAAATGCTCATTGTATTGTGAAAAACACCTAATTTTCAGCTTCAACTATCATCATCAATGATATGAGTTCATGAGATTATTTTCTACGAGAATCATCCGTTAGATACACTTCATTTCAGTATTTCCTAGTGGAAAGGCGCGCTTAATGACACCTCAAGGATCAAAATTTCAAACCCTTATAACTTTCGACAAAGTGCTCTGATTCCATCGTACTACACCTCATTCTTCTCGGCTCGTCAAGGCGGTTCAAAATCATGTATCATAAGTCAAATTCGGTCGAAGAATGGAAAATTTATTTTTCAGTGTACTTAAGCCCATTCCAATACACACAAAATGGCCAATTTCTATATTCAAAGCTATGTATCTCGGTAACTCCTTATTATAAAAATCATAACTTGATCTTGAAAAGTACAATAGAAGTTAATCTTTCATCTGCAATGAATAATACTTCCGATTCCAATACGATTCAAAAGTTACAGAAGATTTTAAAAATGACGATTTCAGTTTTTAAATTTTTTTCGTGATTTTACTGTTGATCAAAAGTTTCTAAAACGAGTCTGATACATCAAAGAAACTCACGATCGATTCCAGATTGTGGATAAATTCATCCTTTACGAGCTCAGTTGCCTAAAATCCATCTTGAATCACTTTTCCCTTTCATAGAACTGCCAAAATCGTTAATATGAGAAAAATATCTATAATTTCCGGATTTTTTTCAACAATCAAATCTCACTTTACGAACATATTTTTTTATAAATCGTTCACAGCAGATGAAAGAGAAAATTCTATTGTACATTTCAAGATCAAGTTATGTTTTTTATAATTAGGGGTTACCGAGATACATAGCTTTGAATATAGAAATTGGCCATTTTTTATGTATTGGAATATGGACTTAAGTCCACTGAACAATAAATTTTCCATTGTCCGACCGAATTTGACTTATGATGCATGATTTTGGACCGCCTTAAAGAGCCTTGAACAATGAAGTGTAGTACGATGAAATCTAAGCATTGTGTCGAAAGTTATAAGTGTTTTAAATTTTGATCCTTGATGTGTCCTTAAGCGCCCCTCTTCACTAGGAAATACTGAAATGAAGTGCATCTAACGGGTGATCACATAGAACATAAACTCGTCAACTTATGTCATTGTGCAAAATATCAATGTGAGGACAATGTAGTTGATGATGAAGGTTGAAGCTGAAAATTAGGTGTTATCACAATACAAGGAGCAATGTTGTCAGGTGTACCTGGAAATCTATATAAGATAGAGCGCTCTTCCTGATCTCAGATTTTAGAGCACAAAAATAAGCCTAGAGGGATTTCGAATTATACATCTAAATGGTAACAATCGGAAGATATTGTTGATAAAAATCTAAAATTCATCAAAATTGATTTTTTCTTCAAATTTCACTCATTCTTGAAAAATCATAGCTCAGTACTCATTAGAGATAGAGAGTTCTGAATGATCTGATTCTATCCAGAATCTTATAATCTAAAAAAAAGTGGGAGCAAATTTTTCTGTCTGATTACGAGATTTGACAGAAATAGCTGAAAACTGGAAAATGAGCCGAAAATACGAGGTTTTTGGGCCACCCTGTATCTAGCACAAGGAAATTTTGCATGAAGAAATTGCTCCAGGACTTCTCTTATGTATCCAAATAATATATTGAAATATCAGAACTACAATATAAATTGTAAGCACACCCCCTTTTTTATGTCTATATTGACTGGACTAATTTTCTAAATAAAGAACAGACTCCTCTCCACACACAGGCTTAAACCTTCGTGGATGAGATGAATGTTTTTTCTCTCTTCACAGTTAAGTGTAATATAATTATTAGGCCTACGTTACATTGTAAAATACTTATTTTGTTCAAGTGTTATTGACTACAACCTATAACTGTACATTTTGATTCATTTGAAATTGTACTACAAAGTGTGATGTATATTCTACTGTGTATTTATTTCATGCAATAAATGAATTTCAATTTGTTTCCTTGAATTCAAGCTCTTTTCAACGTTTGAATTGATGGGCGATTTTGAAAACTTGACGTCAAATTTCCTTCAATTCAAGCTTTTTTAACTTTTGAATTTAATGGGCGATTTTGAAAACATGAAATCACGTTTACTTGAATTTAAGAAAAGGATAGCGATATTTGCTTTGTGGAATAGAAGACAATGATACCAACACCAATAATTCAACCAAATACTGCCATTATAACGTAGACCTCACTATAGCAAACCATCCGCTAACCAAGATACTCCTTGAGCATTAACGCTTCTTCAGTGCGCCCATTTTTCATTGTATCACTTTGTTGCAGAAACACATTTTCCATGCAGTGATGAATGTAATGGTGTTGACGGCTGAGTTGCACGTGGCTCGGGCATTCCACAGGGAAGGAGTCAAGGTGGACATTGTCACATTGCCTGATAAGCAAAAGGTCATCGAGACAACAGAACTGAAATTCTTCACTGTTGATGAGCAATCTGATATCAAAATTGTTTCATATGGTGAGTTATTGACTTTAAGGCTCGGTCTCTGGGACACGTATTGAATCTTATGGGCCATTAAATCTATAGATTCAAACTTTAAAGGTACTTAAGGATTGATCTTTGAAACCAGACCTCAGTATTGAACAAATATAATTATCCAAATTGATAAGGAAACAACTACGTTCAATATCCATGCAAATCAATATGCTATCAATATTCTATCAATATACTCTGATGTGTACTTCTTTCACCCGGGCGCACAAAAGTCTGTTGATTTTTAATCCCCATTAAATGGCTCGAGATCCAATCAGAGAAGCCTTCATCTCAGAAACGCCTTCCCTGATTGGTTCTCGTGGAATTTGATCATGATTCAACAGTCTTTGTTCGACTGCGAATTTTGGGCAGCAGGTAAAACAACTATGGTGAGATCTACATAAAAATGTTACAATTCCTTACAAATAACATTACTGCTTCCCATTCTGCCAATGCTGAATGTGTAGGTCCACGTTATGATGCATATAGTGAGGTCCACGTTATGATGGCAGTATTTAATTAGCTTCATTGTTGTCATACTTGTCTATCATTCAACGAAGCAGATAGCGCTTTCCTTTTCTAGCTCCACAACGTTGCCAGAACGATTTTTACAATGTAGAAATATAATCGAGGAGTTTGATGGAAGAAGGGACAATGTGCAAAAACCATGATTAGAGAAAAACGCTGTCAAAGATTTCAAAGTGATTTATAGGTAACTATTATCTTATGTATCAGTTAGTATTCTAGTTGAATGGATCTTCAAAGTTTAATTTGTCTGGTGATTGTGCTACAATAACTGAGAATCACTTCCTTATTGTTTAATATTGGATAAAAAACATTACAAACAGAGGCCCTTCTTCCATCAAAGTGATTTTTCTAGGGAATGTTCCAAACGAAGTGGATCAACTAAGATGTTTCATTCTTATTTATTGATATGGAAGAAACTTTTAATAGAAAAATGTATTTTTAAAGAAAAAAAAACGAACATTTGAACCTAATTAACCCATTATTCATTATCAGAACTATTAGCATCACTTTCTTCATTATCTGAAGCATTTTGAACCTCTGATGTGAAAGTTTCATGAAAAAAATATATTATATCTCCAGGCAGGAAAAGCAATAAACTTTTCGAATCAGAAACTTTTGGTTTTGAGAGTTCCTGGCTGAGCTTTTTCAAACAAAATAGCACTATCAAAATAGGTTTTCAGGAAAATAAATGCAATGGGTCCACCAATGTCAGAATAACTTTTGTAACCAAGAACAGTCCCAAATGTTGAGTAACCAATTTTCACGTATTTTTGACTTAATCTCATCAAGTATTTTTTGCAAACACTCCGATTTACAGGATTTACGATTTAAGAGTAATAATATTGTACATGACTGACTGACTGAATAATCAACCAAAGATGCTATCAACTACCCTGATGTGTACCTTACTCTGATTGCAAAGAGGGAAAACAATTCACTATGTTAAAGGCTACATAATAGCATAGTATAGGTCGAAGATTGGCATGTTCCAAATTTTGAGCTGTTTTTTTTTTACTGTTTCTTTACTATTTTAGCCGTGTGACAGTGTAAGAACAGCACAGTATGAGAGACTACCAGCGTCACATAGCTTAACGTGAAAGAACTACTGTACTATCTTGGACTATCAGCTTTTGAGTTTACAGTGAAATTTGCTTAATAAACGCCTTTTATCATGGGATATCTTCTTATGCTATATTTCCTCCATGATAATAGTTATAATTTGATGAAGAGATTCAATTCATACTGTTAACATCCCCTAGGAATTACATCAATGTTCCTCATTCCAATGCTGACAGTTTGAAGTATCTCATTAGAAATGTTCAGAGCTGATTTCATTTATTCAGAGTTCATTTTTCGAGTGTTTTGGAGTTTGAACTCCACAACAAGTAGAGTTCGAAGTTGACTGAATTTTAACCCAGAATCGTTTTGAATACTGGCTATACTGTCTGTAATATCACCCAGTCATATTTGGCACCTACCGGCAGAATAAATTCAGAAACAATCTCAACCAATCAGAAGAGTGTAGGCAGTGCTATGACGCAGTACCTGCTGCCACCTACCGGCAGAGTACAGAAGTTCATTATTTGTTGGCCAATCAGCAGAGAGAATTACAAAAGCTGGTTTCACGGATCGTCTATGCGTTCTGGATCATCTATGCAAAAGCATGTCTTTGTTTACAATAGATCTAATTATACGGATTGATTGAATAATTGTCTCATGAAAGACATACGCATTGAAAGTTGGTCAAGATCGTAATCTGGGCTTTTAGTTACTGATCTAAATCTGAATGTGGTTTAAAATTTAGGACTTGTTGCACAAAAGTCTGAGGAATTCTAACTATGATTGAAGGCTATGAGAACCAATTAGAGGATATATTCTTGAAGAGAAGGGTTCTCTCATTGGCTCTCGTTGCTACATGATTGAAATTCAACAGGCTTTTGTGCAAATGGGTCAAAGTTTTTTATTCTATTGTGAACTTCATTCAACTATAATATTTTGTACCTAACTCTTTAGTCCTTTCTTTCATCATCTTTCCTCCATTAAATCTTTTATAGAACCATATTCTTCTATATAACTTTGAAAAGAAAAAGAAACGTTCTAGATATTCTCGAAGAAAGAACGCATATCTGTTGTTACTCCGGTGATTTAGTCATTTAGGTAGATAATATGATTATATCAGGGCAATTTCAAAACTCTTTTATTGTCAGTTATCGAGTTATTATGAATATGAGTGTACAATCAGGAATTATAATTTTATTCTAATCAATATACTGATTTATTTAGTTGATCTATATACTGATTTAATGTAAATCTAAATCTGCATAGTGGAATTTCTATTGGAGAAAACATTGACTCTATCACATGAATTGATTGGGAATATAATCTTCCTCTAAGGGAGCTGTTGGAGATTGATAAGTTGTTTAATCTTTTATTTCTGAGGATGATGTTCACATGAGCTTCAGGCTTGTGCCTTGGTAATGAGACGGATGATGAAGAGAGATGAGTGTACCTACAGCTTTATGTGGAATCAAACATTCACGAAGCGATTTTCAAATACATAAATGGTATTTTATATTAATAGTTAGGACTAAGTATTTTATGAATTAGTGCGTGTCTATGTATGATTCAGCTTGTAATCTATACTTTAGTATAGAAATCTATAATATAATAAAGAAAGAATTGGCCTATTCACGTACGGGATAGGAAATCCACGAATGATGCATCATCACGTCTGAACTACTCAACTGATTAACTTGAAATTTTACATGATAGATTCTTTATTTACTGAGGATGGTTATAGGCCTTCAAGTTCTTAATAGGTCAAGTTTTTAATTAGACCCCTGCGGAGCACGGGTCATCTGCTAGTCTCAAATAATCTCTAATTGTACATTTGATCAAACTCAATCGTTATGCTCATTCACAGAGTATTTTCTGACAAGGCTATTGTGGAAAAATGCTATTCATACATGCAGCTTTTGGCTTACTGTCGGAGAATGGACCGTTTGAAAGAAGCACTAATCAACGGAAACCAAAACAGCCAGACTTCAAAAAAGCAAGGCAATGTTGCCGAAGTAAGAGGAGGAGTAGAAGCCGGAGTGGTAGGGAATTGTGATAAAGCCGAAAAAAACAGTAATAATGGAGATGAAACCCAAAATAGTAATAATGCACCACTACGTGAGATCGAATACCTTCAACAAGGTGTCACCAAAATGAAGGTATTGAAGCATAATTTATGATCTATTAATAAGAGAAGAATTTTCTTATACATGCACGGGATAGGAGATACACAAATGATGATGCATCATCACGTCTGAACTACTGAACTTATTAACTTGAAATTTTGTATAAAGATTATTAATTTACCAAGGATGGTTATAGGCATATTTCCAATTCGTTAAATTTTCCCAGTCCAGTTAATCAAGTTTTCGATTCGATATGCTTCCAGTTTGTTATACTCTACTTGAGAGTAGTCATACATAAAGTAGTGTACTCATTGGTATTATCTTCTATATTCTTATTCTTCTTCTATCTATATATTTCCTTCTTCTATTTCTATACTTTATACAAAGGATTGGCATATACATTTTTGGGATACGAATTATATGTGATGATTTCTTGATCCATTCCGAGCTGCTTTGTATAAACACACTTTTTCTATGTATTTGAACACGACATGCAGTCGATTATTAAGTAAATATTAAAAACTTTTACTTACTGACTGGAGTACTTTCAATCGCCTGGCGATCATTTTCAACAGTGTAGACCGGAAATGTTTTGATGGTTAGGAAGATTTGTGGTGTTTATTATGTGATCAAAAGGTTTGTTGGATTTGAAATTCAGCTGTTCATTTAGTATGTAGTTACTGTCTAGGATGGTGGCTTTATAAATTTCAAACTGTTCTGTTGTATTTAATTCATGTCCATTTCTTTTTACTTTCAATATTGTAAGGTTGGTATCTATGTTTGTGTAGGTGTGCCCGGTTTCATTTAAATGTGTTGCAAAAGCTGATTCTGTTTTGGTTTTAAGTGCGTTGATATGTTCTTTAAATCTAAGTTTGAATGATCGTCCACTTCTGCCAATATAGAATTTTTCACAATCACTACATTTTATCTTATATACCCCAGGGAGGTTGTGTTTGTCGGTGTTGTCGGTGGTTTTGGGGGTGAGGGTGGCCATCAGCTTATTTTTGGTTTTGAAAGCCACCTTGTAGCCTGCTTTTTTAAAAATTCTGGCAATTTTATTAGATTGACTATTGATATATGTTAGTGCTATGAAGTGTTTTCTCTCATTTGTTGGATTGGTTTCTTGCTTATATATTTTATTAGATTGACTATTGATATATGTTAGTGCTATGAAGTGTTTTCTCTCATTTGTTGGATTGGTTTCTTGCTTATATGATTTTGCTTTTGTTTTTTTGTTTAGTTTATCTATTATGTATCTATTATGTTTATCTCTATAGACTCAACAAAATACCCTTATCACCAGAAAACTACAAAAATGAGCTCAACACAATAAAATACCTAGCACAGAGTAATGGATATGACCCAAACATAATAGATAAACTAAACAAAAAAACAAAAGCAAAATCATATAAGCAAGAAACCAATCCAACAAATGAGAGAAAACACTTCATAGCACTAACATATATCAATAGTCAATCTAATAAAATTGCCAGAATTTTTAAAAAAGCAGGCTACAAGGTGGCTTTCAAAACCAAAAATAAGCTGATGGCCACCCTCACCCCCAAAACCACCGACAACACCGACAAACACAACCTCCCTGGGGTATATAAGATAAAATGTAGTGATTGTGAAAAATTCTATATTGGCAGAAGTGGACGATCATTCAAACTTAGATTTGAAGAACATATCAACGCACTTAAAACCAAAACAGAATCAACTTTTGCAACACATTTAAATGAAACCGGGCACACCTACACAGACATAGATACCAACCTTACAATAATGAAAGTAAAAAGAAATGGACATGAATTAAATACAACAGAACAGTTTGAAATTTATAAAGCCACCATCCTAGACAGTAACAACATACTAAATGAACAGCTGAATTTCAAATCCAACAAACTTTTTGATCACATAATAAACACCACAAATCTTCCTAACCATCAAAACATTTCCGGTCTACACTGTTGAAAATGATCGCCAGGCGATTGAAAGTACTCCAGTCAGTAAGTAAAAGTTTTTAATATTTACTTAATAATCGACTGCATGTCGTGTTCAAATACATAGAAAAAGTACGAATTATATGTTTGAGGCATCTTCGTGTCTGAACTACTGAACTGATTAACGGTCTTGATCAGAAAATGTTCAGTATACAATAAGGGCCTCTCATTATTCTAACATCTATAATAATTGAGGATGCATGCCTTTATACACCAGAGCATGGTCTATCTGATTCAGAGTGGTCTACTCTGAACGCTCAATTGTCTGAAATTTACTTTAAGAAGTTCATATATAAAAAGTTTAAAAACGCCAAAATACAAAGGAACAGAATATTATATGAATCTATGAATCCTACCTTTCTGAATATCGGAACCCTCTAGTCGTAAAAGTAGTTGGGAAAATGCATTGATCCCAGAGTTCTTTTTTATTTTATACTCTATGACTTTTCCAATATTCAATGTAGTTGTTCATGGATTAAATTAATATTTCTCCAATTCAATTCAAGGTGATCGGATCTCAATCCACTGTGCTACACGTATTTGATGATTGGAAATATGAAATTACTTCAACGGATCAAGATAAACCTAAGTATGCATTGAATAATAATGATAATGTGTAATCCAATTGTTACACAACTCATAACATAATATTTTGACGGAAAATGTAGTTCTCTGAGGGCCACAATGTTTCTGTTGAAAGCAATGAATAACATTTCTATAGTAAGGTCCACGATATAATGGCAGTGGAGAAAAATAGGAAAACATTGTTGCTGATTCTTTGCCTTCTCTAGAGGATACGTTGATACCAATATATCTGATGTAATAATAACTGTTAATTCTTGTAAAAAATTATCAATTATATTGTATTATTTCAAGAAAATATAGTTTACAATGATTTGATAAATAAATTTGCTTAATTATACATAATGACACAAGTAATTGTACGAAAAGTGTATTGTACGAAAATTACAATCCCAGTATAACTTTTTTGAAGAGCAATTCGTCTTTATTCTATTTTTGACAATCTGTTATCATCACTGAGTTGTGAAATAACTGGATCACTCTTTATATTGCATACATGTCTACCGATATTTTAGAGTTGACTATTATTTAAGAAACATTCAATTTACGAAATGGTTAAAATGAGATACCAGTTGACGGTATATGCAGAAGCAAAAAGTCTATCTTCTGGTCTGTTCAAAGTGAGTCGTAGTTTTAGAATGTCCAATCTATTGAATGATAGACAATTTCAACTGTCGGTCCCGGCTGGTTTAAGACAGCCAACAGTCAGAAAGCTTATTGACGGCTTAAAAAGTTAGAATATAGAAATAGACAAAGATTTTCTGTTAAATTTTTTTTTTCGAGGCTTCTGTCTCTTGCAAAGGTCAAATAGTTTAATTTTCAGAGTAGGTAACTTCAACTCAGCTAATAGCTTATGAAGTACCTTAATCATAACTCTGACGCTACTTAATGTTTTTGTTAGTTTTTAATTATTTTCATGATATTCTATTATGTATTTTAGTTTTTTATTTTTTGAAAATTATTGTACTGATTTGTTAAGTTCATTTACTTTTGTTTGTAAATTTTCAGTGTTATGAATAAATTTCAATTTCAATTCAATTTAAAAAAAAAATATTCTCAGGCGAGGTGGGACCCCCCGAAGAAAAACCACACGAATCTACTCTACTAACTTTTTATGGAATGAAATCCAAACAATATAAATCAACTGTACTCGTATTTATAATGTTGTTATACAATCACACCCACCAAACCATTGGGTTTTGGTTTGGGTTTTTTCACTCTTATTTTCTTATACTGTACTACAATATACGCATTCAATGTGAGCACACATTTCATATTTAGTCTGTGTCTTAAATCTGTGTCATCTTCATATTTCTATAGGACTACAAGTAATTGCAAATGCTTGTACTATTGCACATAATCCTGTTGATTCTCCCTCGATCATTGATTTGATTACGTGTATTTTTGAATGGATGAATGATAATAATTTAGTGTCATCGATCTTACTCGTTCTGTTCGCACCTTCAGAAGATATCTCCTTGAAAAAAGATATATTCATCCTTTAACATCACGATACAATAGTGCATCATTGTTTGCATTCTATCAGAAATGAGATTTTGACTCTTGTTTCTTTTGTAAGGTGTCTGAAAATCACCTGGAACAGTGGCGAACCGTTTTACATCCCGAAGATAATTGAATATGTCGATGATAAGCAATATGAATTCGATGCATTCGCTCTGCTCAGAACGTTCAAAGTCGAAACACAAGCGTGGATCTGTGAGAGCAGCACGGTAAGGCCGGCCACTAACGACAGGAGAGGTGTGTCAAGCACGTGTGATCGGACATGTCTTCAAACGAAAAACACGCGTTTACGCGAAAGGCTCAGAAAGAAACAGCTGTTCGACAGTCGCTTCTAACATAAACAACCAATGACAATAAATAAATAAACCACTGGAAAATTACAAATCATAATCATACATGAATAATTTAACCTCAAATAGAGCAGTGAAGAGAAACAAACAACAAAAAATCGAAGATACGAAAACCCAACCACAAAAAATTATGTTTTCACCAATTACAGTTCGTCACATGTATGACGAACATGTGTGTACACATGTTCAACACACTTGTTCTGTCGTTAGTGGATCAATATGCTATTATGCTCCATAAATTACATTTATGATGAATTATGATTGTATTTATTCTGTTTTCCTGTAGGGAATTGCTATTGCCAGCTAATCATGGAGAAAATTTAACTTCATGAGTTGTTCCATCAGAGATTTAGATTTCATCTCCCATAAGAGAAAATGTATAAGAGATTGAAACCGGGAAAGTTTGATGTCACGCAAAATAAAATCGATCATGAAAAGCTCTGATCAGATGAAGAGCGTTATATCTTTTATCTATCTACCTTGAACTAAGATTTCATGTCCAATTTAGGTGGTAAGTGCAGTCCAAGCAACATTATTTTATGGATAAGGGAGGTAAATGGTGCGCTTACCACCTTCTCCTTCAAAATCACTGATGGAATGCCTTCATCCACTAATAATTATGTCAAAAAGATAAATGACTAAAGATAATTATGTCATTAAATAACGGTCATATTTCAAATTTGTCCAACGTAATAAATAACGAGAAAATCCAAGACAACCTCAACAGTATTCAAGCCAAGTCTATAGTGAGATCTACGCTATAATGGTAGTATTAGATTAACATTGGTGTTGCTATCCATCTCTTTTATTCGACAAAGCGGATGGTGGTAATATTTTCCAGCTCTGCAACGTTGCCAGATCGTTTTTAACAGTGTAGAAATATGATAAATTAACGAAATATTTTATCTCAATCATGAACATTAATTATTAATAATCGTTGAAAAAATATAATTATATTCTCGAAGAATATAATATAGTTGATATATTTGATAAATATATTTTAAAAAAGGATGCAGAGCTAATATGACATCAGATATACCGGTTTCAGCTACCATCAATAATAGGCAGTGACAAAGCAGAGAATCAGCAACATTCTTTCCCTACTACCATTATAACGTGGACCTCACTATGAGCATTATTTCATTCATCTGCTTTTCATGATTATTTCGTTTGAAGTAATTTTCTCTTCTCGACAGAATAACTTTGTGAAAATTCAACAAAATTTGACCGGGATACTACCACTAAATGCTATCATGTTCTCTGGCAGTGTTCAATTCGATCTCATTAATGATTTGGGAGAGACTAATTATCCTGACAATTTTGGGAAATCGGCATCGCTACATGTTCATGCTTTCATTGATTTGAAAACAAAGCAACTTGTTAAGTATGGTGAGTATTAGGCCATGCGTTTGCTGAGACGCACACAACGCAGCACACTTAGCCCAACACATGCGAGAAAACTGTGTTGCCATGTTAGTCTACCTTAAGACGCCGCGTATGCTGAGACGTATGTGTCTGACACACGCGTGGGTCGGCATGTCACAGTTTTTAGCACTGACACAAATTTTAAGGCACACGAAACACACTTTTACAATTTTTAGGCTATGGACACTGGAATTAAGTAACACTATTAAATTTTATAAAACTTTAAAGTGAAAAAGCACTCACATTATTTGATGTGGCGACGTCCGTTTCGTGCTGGTATTGCACATTTTCAAGCCAAACAGGAACTGAAGTGTTTAAGGTTATGAGGGTGAAATTTGGTTGGGGTGGAGGGGAGTTTTGGTGGTTAATGGAGGAGTATTTAAATGAGTTTGTCAAACAGGTTGTGGGAGGAAAAGTTGATTTGGTCATTTAGAATATTGTTTGGCTGTTGTTTGGTGTGTTTGTATATTTCGAACTGTTCTAGTACATTTAATTTTCTGTTTTTGTGGGAATAGTGGAGTATTTCGAGGTTGTTGTCTATGTCAGGGTGTGTGTGGTCAGTGGAGATAATGTGTTCTGCAAAGGTGGAATGGGAGGACGGATGGGTAATGACTCTTGTGTGTTCTTTGAATCTTATATTTAAATTTCTAGCTGTTTTACCTATGTAGAATTTGCTGCAATCTCTACAACTTAGCTTATAAATTCCTGGTCTATTGTATTGATTTTGAGAGATGTTGTGTGGGGACAAGAGTTTTTTTAGTGATTTTTTTGTTCTGTATGCAACGTTGTATTTTATTTTCTTGAATGATGCTGCTATTTTGTAAGTTTTATTGTTGTGGTATGTGAGGGTGACGAATGCTGTATGATTATCAGTGTTGTATTTGTCAGAGTTTTGCGGATTGTTCTTGTTGTTTTTGATTTTTTGTAGTAGTTTGTCAATCATTGAGTGTTTGTATCCATTTTGTTGTGCAATATATTTTATTGTGTGCAGTTCAGTGTTGTAATCTGTGGTTGTCATTGGGATATTTATTAATCTGTATAGCATGTGGTTGTAGGCTGCAAGTTTGTGTTGGATAGGGTGATTTGAAGTGCAATGGATTGTGGTGTCGGTTGTTGTGGGCTTTCTGTATATTTTGAATGTTTTGAATGATTGGTTCTGTTTTGTGATGGTGATATCCAGGAAATTTATGCTGTTGTTGGTTTCTAATTCAAGTGTGAACGTCAAATTTGGGTGTATGCGGTTGAGGTGGGTGTGTAGTGTTTCAAGTTGTCGTTTGTTCCCCCTGTATAGTATTAATATGTCATCTACATATCGGAACCAAGTGAGTATTCTATTGGATTGGATGTGTGATTTGGGATCATGGTTGTGTAGGATGTGTTTTTGTTCTATAGTGTGAATGAAAATCTCTGCTAGAATGCAAGATATGGGTGATCCCATAGGGAGGCCATGGGGTTGAAAATAAAATTTACTATTGAATTCAAAATAGTTTTGTGAGGTTACAAGTTTGGTTAGAGTTATTATTTCTTGCATAATTTCCTGTGGGGTGTTGTTTGATTGTAGCATATCTTCTAGGTATTTTATTGTCTCCTGTATAGGTACATTGGTGTACAGATTAGAGATGTCAAATGATGCTGATGTGCTGAAGTGCACTCAGAACTTTGAGAATACACTTCAGAAATCAGAAATAAACAAGCACCATCTTTTCACTCTCTGTCTAATAAATTAATCCTCTTCTCTTCTCTTTCTCTATCATGAGTAGAATATCTAGTTGAAGTAAATATCTAGATGGCTCTATGAAAGTTCATTTAACAGTGGTTCAGCATTCCAAAAATTTACTCTAATCTTGAAATCATTCATAGAAATAGAATGTTTAATTTTAATATTTTTCCATTTAAATAATATCATCTCCCTCTATAATGAGCCCTTTTTCATCTCCTCACATACTGAACAGTATTGAGGAGGAACAATTGCTTAAAAATGCATGAAACTGATTTTGCCAATCCCGGGATCAGTCCCGGGATCCCGGGATTGATATTGGATAATCCCGAAATACCGGGATTGGAAATCAGTCCTAGGATTGACATCCCTATCTGGTACCCAGATATACTTGTTTTACGAAACCATTGCAGTTTCAAACTAGGAGGAGGGGGTGTAGGGGGGTAAGCAAGCGGGGTGAAGATGAGCATTAATTTTGTGATTCCAGGAAATTCATTTTCCCTCAATTAGTTGCGAAAACCCTGTATTTTGTCTTTGTTGACTGGGATAATTTTAGTGAAATATTGGTCAGTAATGATTTTTCCATTATGCAGAGTTATTATATCATTCTTCCTTGTGGAATACTCGATATGGAAAATTATAAATCCAGTCATGATTGTAGAAAATTCCATCTTGATACATGACTCTGATACATGATTGGAACTTGCGATTGGTCTCAAATTGCAGAGAATCTAATTCTCTACATGCTTAGATGCCTCAAATCCATCTTCAGCCATTCTTCTCTCGCAAAAAAACTACCGAAAACGTGAGAATGAAAAAAATATCTCCATTTTCATGATTTTTTAAAACGAGCGAATCAAACTTTCCGTGTTTTTCCATGAATTATCCACGTTGAATGGAAGAGAAGATTCTGTTCTACAATTTGAAATGAAATACAATTTTTTACTTTCCTTGCCCTACTACCATAGGTAAGGAGAGTATTGCTTTCCAAAAAATCTGGTGTGGTACACTCACACAACTTTCCTTGCTCATTGAACTGGGAGCCTCATTCTTAAACGACAATAATTTAGAGAAATAACATAATGACGATTGGCGACAACATAATTATTTGAAACTAAGGATGGGGTGGACCCCTCATCAGTTTCCCAGGAAAAAGACATATGCCAGTTGATAGATCTGATAGATAAATAAATATACAGGGTATGAATTTGAAAAAAATCGTTAGAGCCGTTTTTGAGAAAATCGTGAAAAACATGGTTTTTTGGTAACTGCCATTTTTCTCAAGAATATTACGGAGCTCCTACAATTTTCCCAGAAATGAGACTCATGTCAGTCAATAAGGCTTATAAATAGCTATCCATGGTATAAATTTGAAGAAAATCGTTAAAGCCGTTTTCGAGAAAACCGTGAAAAACATGTTTGTTAGTCATTATCCGCCATTTTTCTGAAGAATATAACGGAGCTCCTGAAATTTTCCCAGAAATGAAACTCATGCTAGTTGATAGGGCTTATAAATCTTTATATATCTTTATAAATTTTTATATCTTTGGTATAAATTTGAAGAAAATCGTTAGAGCCGTTTTCGAGAAAACCGTGAAAAACATGGTTTTTTAGTAATTATCCGCCATTTTTCTCGAGAATATTACGCAGCTCCTGCAATTTTCCCAGAAATGAGACTCATGTCAGTTGATAAAGCTTATAAATAGCTATCCATGTTATAAATTTAAATACAATCGTTAGAGCCGTTTTTGAGAAAATCGTGAAAAACATGGCTTTTTAGTAATTATCCGCCATTTTTTCCGCCATCTTGAATTAAATTTCATTGAATTTCTAATTGTCGGGTCCTCATGGTATAAGGACCTTAAGTTTAAAATTTCAAGTCAATCGGTTAATTAGGAATGGAGTTATCGTGTTCACAGACATACACACATACACACACACACACACACACACACACACACACACACACACACAACACACACACACACACACACACACACAGACCAACACCCAAAAATCAACTCAGGGGGCCTTGAAACGTCTAGAAAACTGGATATTGGGGTACCTTAATTTTTTTTGGAAAGCAATACTTTCCTTACCTGGTAATTTCCTTACCAAGGAAAGTAAAAAAATTAAGGTACCCCAATTTCCAGTTTTCTAGACGTTTCAAGGCCCCCTGAGTCCAAAAACATGATTTTTGGGTGTTGGTCTGTGTGTGTGTGTGTGTGTGTGTGTGTGTGTGTGTGTGTGTGTGTGTGTGTATGTGTGTGTGTGTATGTGTGTATGTCTGTGAACACGATAACTCCATTCCTAATTAACCGATTGACTTGAAATTTTAAACTTAAGGTCCTTATACCATGAGGACCCGACAATAAGAAATTCAATAAAATTCAATTCAAGATGGCGGAAAAAATGGCGGATGATTACTAAAAAACCTTGTTCAATGAGCAAGGAAAGTTGTGTGAGTGTACCACATCAGATTTTTTGGAAAGCAATACTTTCCTTACCTATGGTAGTAGGGCAAGGAGATTAAAAAATTGTATTTCATTTCAAATATTGTAGAACAGAATCTTCTCTTCCATTCAACGTGGATAATTCATGGAAAAACACGGAAAGTTTGATTTGCTCGTTTTAAAAAATCATGAAAATTGAGATATTTTTTTAAATTTCTGAAATTTTAAACTTATGGTCCTTATACTATGAGGATCCAACAATAAGAAATTCAATAAAATTCAATCCAAGATGGCGTAAAAATGGCGGATAATCACTAAAAAACCATGTTTTTCACGGTTTTCTCGAAAACGGCTCTAAAGATTTCCTTCAAATTCATACCATGGATAGCTATTTGTAAGCCCTATCAATTAGTCTCATTTCTGGGAAAATTTCAGGAGCTCTGTAATATTCTTGAGAAAAATGGCGGATAATGACTAAAAAACCATGTTTTTCACGGTTTTCTCGAAAACGGCTTTAACGATTTTCTTCAAATTTATACCATGGATAGCTATTTATAAGCCCTGTCAACTGACATGAGTCTCATTTCTGGGAAAATTGCAGGAGCTCCGTAATATTCTTGAGAAAAATGGCAGTTACCAAAAAAACATATTTTTCACGATTTTCTCAAAAACGGCTCTAACGATTTTTTTCAAATTCATACCCTGTATATTTATTTATCTATCAGATCTATCAACTGGCATATGTCTTTTTCCTGGGAAACTAATGGGGGTCCACCCCATCCTTAAGAAATGGACTTTGTAATCTCCATCTCGTGCATGAGGTGGGTAGGTAGAGCAGTTTATAAAAAGTACACAGTCATAGTCAAGATATTTCATCTGTAGAACAGCTGTTTTGACGACTTTAAATAAAATAATCGAATTTCACAATTTACACAAAGGAAAAAGTACTCTGAAAACAATAATTATATATACACATATACAGTAGTCTGATCGTAGTTGCAAATATGTTGCCGCCAATTGTCATTATGTTATTCCCCTACATTATTCTCGTTTGAGAATGAGGCTTACAGTTCAAGGAGCAAGGAAAGTTGTGTGAGTGTACCACACCAGATTTTTATTACGGGTTTTCGAAATAAGTAGCTTTGAATATAGAAATTAGCCATTCTCATTGTGTATGAAAATATAGGTGTAAGTACAATCGGGGCTAAGTTCCCCATTTTTTGAGCAAATTTTTCGACTTATGATACGTGATTTCGAAATCCTGGAAGAACCAAGAAGAATAGTACAAGATAGTACGAGAAGATTCGATCATTGAGTCAAATGTTATCACTATTATGTTTGATATTTTGATCCTTGAGGTGTCCTCATGCGAGCCTTTTCACTGGAAAATACTGAGTTTATCTTACTGATGAGTCTAATAGAGCATGGTCTCATGAACCCATATTATTGTGACAAATCTCAATTTGAGGACAATGAAATTAATGTTGGTGGTTGAAGATGAAAATAGTTTTTTGTTGTTTTTCGAAATACAAGGAACACTGTTATCAGGTGTACTTGGGAATACATCTGAGATTGTTATCAGGTGTACTTGGGAATCCATCTGAGATAGAACGGTCTACCTGGTCTCATGTAGTAGAGCACAAATTTACGCCCAGAGGGATTTTGAATAATGAATTTAAATACTTGAAATCGGAGGATATAGTAGATAAAAAAACGAAAATGGGTTACGGAAAGAAGACGGGGCCGCGCTATCTGTCCACTGGTATTATCGTTTAATGAAGGCTCAAAAAGGTTCATTTTCCAACCCTCAAGTAGTATTATACTCTGTCCTCTGATTTTGCCTCATTACCCTTATTAGTGGCCCCCTCTTGTTTTCGGAAGGCACTTCTAGCTGGTAGCGAGCACCAAATTATTTATTACTTTACATCTGTTACTTGTATTTTTACAATTATTTAATTTAAATCAGTGATCAAGTACTTGTAATATTATTGTTTCATTACCAATGGTTCATTTGATGGAACTTAACTTATTACTCAGTATTCATTTATTTATTCATATACTATCCAGATAAAAGCAACAGGCATTTGCCCAAAACTGCTTTAAACCTTAATTTGGAATAAAAATTCTAAAGTTTATGTAACTTACATAACGTAAATGATAACTTAATTCGTACACAATTTTGAGTACAAAAAATGTATTTACTACAATGTATCTATCAACTTGGTCACAAGCTGTATACAGACTAAGTTGAGTTACATACAATTCGATATTAAATATACATCCTTTCAAATTCCACTAGATAGAAAATAATGCCTATGTAATGTCTTAGTTTGGGTCTTAAGGTCTTAGTTTGACTGAATTTGTAGTTATCATCGCTACTAATGTGTGTGTTTTTTAATCACTGTATGCTACCACTGGTTTACGGTTAAAGTGTCTTTAAGTAACCAGACTGGTCCACTAATATATTCCTAGGAGTGGGAAATTTTTGATTCCTCAACAATAGGCAACGAAACTGTCGAAATTTTAGCAATAGGCGACCGCTGAATGATCACTAGAACCTGTCCATCCATTGTTTTCGGCGACCCGTCTCGTTTCCAAAACCCACGGAAATTCCTCCAAATTTCGTTTTATCCAAAAATTGTAACCCAGAACTCAATGAAGATAGAGAGCTAAGAGTTATTTCATTTTCCAAAAATGGCGGGAGTGATTTTTCTGTCCGATGGCTTGATTTGGCGAAAATAACAAAGAACTAAAAAAGGAAACGAAAATCCGTGGTTTTTGGAGCTCCATATAGTACAAGTTTCAAGATTCCATCTACTCAAATATTATAAGACGGCTCTCACTGTATGATAATATATTCGATATAGACATTCAGTAGATATCTAAATATTTATTGAATATAAGATCAGTGTATCTATCAACTATCTATCTATAGCTTGTAACTAGATAACTTGTATCATGTGGTCATGATACTTACCGGTAACACTATCAGAATTGCTCTTTTTTTTATAAAGAATCAGTTCAAAGTGAATTCAACTAGAATACTATCCTAGTAACTCAAAGTTGTATGATAGTAGATAAATTTTACTGGTCTTTGTTTTTCAGTTGGAGGAGCTGATTTATTGAATGTTCCCAGTGAGAAAGAGCTTAAAAGGTAAGATACAACTTGTAACTTCAATACTCTGAAAGAAATAAAGCACTTACTTCATTCTCGAATTCACTCAACTATAGAAAGGTCCACTTTATAATAGCTTCAATCAGCCTATAATGGCTATCCTTTTCCAGCTCCGCAACTTTGCCAGATCGAGGGTTTCCATTTGACTAGAGAATGAAAATAAACCGATTTGTCGTATGAAAACTTTAGTGCAGCCTTAGGCGTTACACCTGCCGTACGTCAATCAAATTTAATGGTGGTTAACAGCTCAGTAATGACGTTTTCCACTTGTCTCATTGGTTCTCGCGTTACTGGTTTTATCAAATTGGGTCATGAAATTAAGGTTAAATTGAAACAGTTCGATTTCAGGAAAAACAAAAATATTTCTGATGCTCTTTTCAGCCTGACGCAAGAGATTGATCAGGCTTCAAGTGTTAATCTGGAAAGTTTAGTAATATTTCTCGATTTGGCAAAGGCCTTCGATACCGTTGACCGACAAAAACTGCTGAAAAAAACTTGATTTTATTGGAATTCGTGATATTTCAATCAATATTTCATATCAATGGTTCAAAAGTTAGAAAACAAAACAAACAAAATAGAAAACAAATTGTTCAAATATTAGGAGTAGATAGTAAACCAAATGTAATATAGTATGTTGTGGTCCAAGGAAGTACTTTGGGTCCCTTACTGTTTTTAGTCTATGTTAATAATTTGTCGAAAGTTCCAATCAAGGGAAATCTATTTTTATTCGCTGATGACACAGCAATACATGTAACTGGTAAAAATAAACAAGAACTGTACCAAAACGCTACATCAGATCTTCATCTCTTGAAGAAATGGTTTGATAATAACATATCGACTTTGAATATTAAGAAATCTAAATTCACAGAATTTTTTTTCAGAAGAAGGCAAGAAGACAGAATTAATAACATCACTCTACATTCTTGTACTGAACCTACCAATATACAATGTAACTGTGAATCGATTGAGAGTGTAGTAGCTTATAAATATTTAGGAGTAATGATAGATGAGAAATTGAATTGTTCGGCTCATATTGCATTCTTGAAAAGTAAATTTCGCAAAGCTATTTACATTTTTTACCAATTAAACAAAATTCTATCACTAAAAGAGCTACAAAATATTCATTTTTCTTATGTCCAGTCACTTATTGGAGTGGGAATTTTAGCTTATGGGGGTGCCTATAAAACATTACTATAACCCTTGGAAGTTACACAGAAATCTATTATTAAAACAGCATAAATACAGTATTAATACAATATTAATACGCACTCCTACAGATAAAATTTTTGAAGAATTCAATGTTATAAGTATAAGGAAAATTTATGTAAGAAATATATTGTTATACATGTACAAAAATCATAAAGATATGTTTAAGAAAATTGAGCACAGCTATCGAACTCGTTCGTCAGAAGCAATAATCCAAGTTCCAAGGCTAGTCAAAACTCATTCCACTACAAATACTTATTATATAACACACACTCTGTATAGGAATCTGCCTGAAAATCTACGTAATACCGAAGGTAAATCCAAATATATTTATAAAAAAAATGTTAATGACTGGTTAAAGGAGATTGGGATGACAAATATAGAAGTGATAATTCATTCATTGTATAAATAAAGCAAATGTCGTGTAATGATAGTCCAAATTTAACTCTAAATGTATCACATACACCCTGAGTAGCTTCAGAGGTGGGTGATTGATACCCAGGTGTTGCTCCTGGATGACTTCGCTCAGTCGTAATGTGGGCGGGGTAAGGAGGCAAGTCGAAGTTCCTCTTCCTTCTTCTTTGTGTCTCAGCTGGCGTGAAAAGCACCTCCTGGTGCTTCTGACGGCGTGAAGGTCGCTCTCTTCTCTGATGACACCACTTTGATGTAATCTTGTATCGGCCTTACGGCCTCGGTTCCGCTCCAGTGAAGTAGGAAAAGGAAGGACAGACAGGATAGGGACGGCAGACAACGGTCCGCTGTGCCCTGGGGAGATGGGAGGACAGGGACGGCAGACAACGGTCCGCTGTGCCCTAGGGAGATGGAAGGTTAGGGACGTACGGCAGCCAACGGGCCGCTGTACCAGGACAGGAGGTCGGGGACGTACGGCAGCCAACGGGCCGCTGTACAAGGAGCAGGAAGGTTGTGAGCGGAATGCTGTGGTCTGGGGCTCGTCCGGCGTTTAAGTACTCCCCCAAAGTGAAGGGGATGGAGTTGTGCCGCCGCCAGAGGCGGTGGAAATCGTCTTGATGCGCGGAAGATGGTGCGCCATCGGTACCTTCCTTATCTCCGCGGTCGGCTAGCTTTGCTGATAGCCGAGCGTCTTTCAATAATATTATTAATTATTTAACAATATTTTCCGTCACAATTTTACTTTGTGACACCCCACTCCTACTTGGGGGGGGGGGGGGTCGGAGCCCTCTATGGCACCACCTTCAAAGGCGTGAGCCATCTAGGCATCACCTTAAGAGGTGTACACCTCCCAGGCATCACCTTTTAGAGGTGTATGCCACTCACTATGAGCATCATCTACACCCGGTCCACCAGGTACATATTTACATCGTCCATCTGGAAATTGGACTTTTATGCGTGGCTTGCCAGCCCGTTTACGCTTACCAGGTGTTGAGACTCGGTGACACAACACTGGATCCTTATTCCTTGAGAGTCCTGGTTTGGGATCCTGGGACTGTGAGACTACCTCTTTGACAGTCGAAGACTGTGTTTGCTCTTCTACATTCGTATCAGTTGAGGAGGGTATTGACTCCTCCACATCCATGACAGTAGGGGGTGGTGTTGTCTCGTTCACATCCATGTCCGTGGGGGGTGATATTAACTTTTCCACATCACTCTTGGAGTTACCACTTGTGTTGGTGGCTGGGGCATGAATTGTGGCCCGCCGTTCAGAGTCATTCATCTCATTCCTGTGATCCATCACTATGTTGCCCGAAGATGCTTGTTCTGGAATATATGACAATTCCGCCCTGGCATCAATCAAAGCATTGAGTTCAACTCCATTCAAACCAACCTGCATGAATATCCTTTTGTCGTGATCCTTGTTGTCCTGAGATTCGGATTGTACAGCTGATATTGTTGGGACTTTTGTTGTCCTACTCCCCGATAAGGGTGATCGCAACATAATTGGCTGTCTTGAAGGATTCAATTGGGGAGGATCCCACTCCACCTCTCTTGTGAATGTGTGAATATTCACTCTGTTTTTACGCATAAATTCCATGCCTAATAGCAGATCTTGTTCAAGTCCTTCCATTATAGATGCCACTAGTGGAACTGTGATTTGTTCTATGGTCACATTAGTAGTCACTTTCCCATTTAACGGGGTTGACCGTCCATCAGCTAATATCGCGCGGTGACGTGCTGGTTCTTTCCGTATCATCCCTATTTTCCGGATGACTTCATAGACCTCGTTGCTCATATAATTAGCTTCAGCACCCGTATCTAGCAATGCCCGACACTTTTTACCACCGATTGTCACAGTAATGAATAGTCTGTTGTCACTTGATGACTCTTCAATCACAGGGATCCTGTGTGCCGTTTGCATCACTGCTGTCTTGTTCGGAGTTTTATTCTCCTTCTGCACATCACAGACACATTTCAGTGCTCTCTTTCCGCTCCTTTTACATGGTGGGATATCGGGACAGTGTGATCTCCAGTGCCCCGGTCTCTTGTATTGCCCACACATGGGTTCAGACTCACTAAGAGATGGTCTGTTACTAGTAGGGGTTATAACTGTCTCAACCTTGAGCCTTGTAATCTTTTTCGTGTCCTCAATCATGTGAACTCTCGAATTCTGTCTATTCTGTTTCTCCTCTGCTTTTATTTGTTCATACTCCCTTGCGAATTTTTCCAATTCGTTGATACTATGAACATCTGATTGCCGAATATACAATTTATACCGTGGGAGGAGATTCTTATACACTCTCTGTAATTTATTCTCGTCTGTAAAACCTCCTCGACGCCTCATGAGTGTCAGTACATCTTCGAGAAATTCGTCAAACGATTCACCTTCCTTTTGCTTCCTTGCCTGAATTAGATTCTCGAGGTCCTCCTCATAGGTAAGTGGGTAGTAGCATGATCTGAAATCTTTCACAAAATTGTCCCATGATTTCCACTTGTCACGACGATTACGCATCCATAGAGTAGCTTTACCAACTAGTAATTCAGGTAGCGCAACTAGTAGTTGGTTGCCAGTGAGCCCATAAGCTTGTTGTAGCTCGTCTAGCCTTTCTAAGAAGCTGGGAGCATCTGATTGGCCATTGAATGACAGTCTCCAGCTTCTTACTTTGTCACATACCGCCCCTGGATCCATGAGGGGGTTTGTGTGAATGTTGGTTCCAACTTCAGCATGAGTACCTGTTGCTGAGTGTCCGGATTCCTCACTGCTTCTGCTCACTATTCCTGGTCTTGGGCTGGGATAACGTACAACCATCTTCTTATGTTGTTCTACTAACAACCTTCTCAACTCAGCAAGTGTTCCAGATGACACTATGCCCCAATCTTGTAGAAGATTACACGCTTCATCCTTTTTCAATCTATAGATCCAGGAAACTCTTGGGTCAGCTATCACCTCAGGGTTTATGTCCTCGACCGACTGACCCTCTATCAGCTCCTGGTGCTGAGCATCTAAATCAGCTTCGCCTTGTTCCCTCATGATGATTCTTACTTCGTTGCCTCGTGCCCCACGTTGGGCGCCAATCTATCACGTACACCCTGAGTAGCTTCAGAGGTGGGTGATTGATACCCAGGTGTTGCTCCTGGATGACTTCGCTCAGTCGTAATGTGGGCGGGGTAAGGAGGCAAGTCGAAGTTCCTCTTCCTTCTTCTTTGTGTCTCAGCTGGCGTGAAAAGCACCTCCTGGTGCTTCTGACGGTGTGAAGGTCGCTCTCTTCTCTGATGACACCACTTTGATGTAATCTTGTATCGGCCTTACGGCCTCGTTTCCGCTCCAGTGAAGTAGGAAAAGGAAGGACAGACAGGATAGGGACGGCAGACAACGGTCCGCTGTGCCCTGGGGAGATGGGAGGACAGGGACGGCAGACAACGGTCCGTTGTGCCCTAGGGAGATGGAAGGTTAGGGACGTACGGCAGCCAACGGGCCGCTGTACAAGGAGCAGGAAGGTTGTGAGCGGAATGCTGTGGTCTGGGGCTCGTCCGGCGTTTAAGTACTCCCCCAAAGTGGAGGGGATGGAGTTGTGCCGCCGCCAGAGGCGGTGGAAATCGTCTCGATGCGCGGAAGATGGTGCGCCATCGGTACCTTCCTTATCTCCGCGGTCGGCTAGCTTTGCTGATAGCCGAGCGTCTTTCAATAATATTATTAATTATTTAACAATATTTTCCGTCACAATTTTACTTTGTGACAAATGTTTACATCTTTTATACTTAAAATGCTTGAAACTTCAAATTTTCTCTGATATTAATACCTGGTTTACCCAAGAATGTGATAGATGCAAGTATGGGGACAGTCCGACGTTAGCCAATCATCGCCAAGACCCTCTTCCACACACAGGCTTTGCCTGTGTGGATAGCTTTCATGAAGTTTTTTAGAATATAATGTTGTATTTTCTGTAGCTACGATATAATAGCAATTAGATTTAGTTATAATGATTAATTCTTTAGTTCAACTGTAAGTTTTATTTATGATTGTTTGGTTGCAGAAGATGTAACGTTGTTGTATGATATGAATATTTGTACCCTGAGATCATGTATAATAAAAACCAATTTGATTTGAATAGATGTACTTTTGACCAAGAGTGAGCGAGGTTTTTATCAGAAAGATCTATTTTCTCTGCTATGATAGCAGGATCTTTGTATCTTACACTCTAATAGTTTATGCTATCTTCTCTATGGTTTTAACCACACCAGTATATTTTACTTCTTAATCTGCTAAGTGATTGAAACTTCCTTCTTATCACTTGAAAACCCCATGTGGAACAATGTCAAATTGATAAGTGATTGTGACGTGTTCTCAAAGATCCATGAAGCCTTTTGATCAATTGAGCTGGTGAAATGGCAATTTTGACTTAATGTATGTGATCACTGTTCTATCAATGTTATTGCCAAAAATAATCCAATTAGAATAGTGTGCATTGTTTTATGAATATAACCTGGATTACTGATCTATTTTTCAGCTTGCCTGAAACTGTTCTGCAGTTCCGCTTCAATGTTCAGGAGTAGTTACGTTTGTCGATGAATTGATTTCAGTTGAAAAAAGACAGAAACTGATTTTCAATTTTCAGCTACCGTACAATTTCTCGATACCTCGATACCTCGGTACTTGCACAGTTCGTCGTAGTTTAAATTTGCACTACCAGGGTTTCACTACCAGTCTTGTATTGTTTTTATTAGTTATAGTGATATTTGAGTGTTTTCTGCTAGATTAGGTAAATTTTCAAAAATTGTAGTCTTAAAGAGTGTAGAAAACATTAGTAATAAAGTAGTTCTGAGTTCTGACTTCAGTCTATTTCTTTTGACTTTGACACACAATGTATGGAAGAGGCATTAACATTTCTTCTTTTGAGTCACAGAAAATACTTTTATGACATGTGTTGTTCATGATTACCAGTAGGCCTACCTATAGTAAGACAGTATGATTACACATAATTATAGTGAGATCAACTTCAAGTCAACACCTGATTCACATTGGTGTTGCTATCAATGGACAAAGCATATGGCTCTATCAATTTCTAGCTCCGCAACGCTTCCAGATTGTTCTTGAACAATGTAGAAATAGGATTAATAAACGAAATATTCAATCTCAATAAGGAAACACCATTATTGAATAAAAACACAAATATGTTGTCAAATTCTACACTGTTTTGTGTAGAATTTGACAACATATTCGTGCTTTTATTCAATTATGGAACGGTTCAACAATATTGACAATGACTCAGTCGAATTTTTGAAACACCATTATTACATCATTGGAAAATAAATTTCATTGGCGAATAGATTAGATCTAATTATCATTAACAAGGATGAATAATTATTATAATATGAGATCAGATATTCCAGAATCAGTTATCTACTATAAAAGGCAGTGGTAACTTTCCAGGAAGTTGTGTGAAATTAGATCAGAATTTTCAATATCATTGAATAATCCTCCATGGTTCCTGCATAATTCTGTGGAATATTCCTAGAATGGAAACAAGGTGGATGTATGTATGTATCAATTTTTTGACCTTGAATGTTCTTCTATTTTTCCGGAAATGTATTGGTGTGAGATGAATATTCGCAGGTATAAATTTGAGATTGCTGGCAGAATATTAGCTTTGATTATGGATACTGAACGTATACATAATATTATATTAGTGTGCTGTCTGGGAAGGTACATACAAAACGGGCTCACTGAGTCTAACAGGAACAAATAGATTTTAAAAATAATATTGATCCACACGTTAGATTTTATAATAAGGATTTGAGTAGGACGACTACTTTTGAAATTTTTCACAAGATCTCTGCTGAAGCTAATCACACTTTGAAAATAATATTATTGTTCACCTTCTCGTTCACTTCCTTTTCCTCTCTACACAGAGATTTATACTCTCTAACTGAAATGAAATAATCATTTTAACTAAACTTTTAGTAGAATTGCAATTGAAATTACAGTACGTTTCGAAACATTTTTCAAATTTGGTTTTTGAAAAATAATTTTCTTTATTCATTTTTGCCTTGTCATGCAGAAGAAACGAAATAGGAATAAGGTAATGGTGGAAATAAAACAAGTGTTTTCTTACAGCACTAGAGATATGTATCTTTTCAATGAACAAGTCATTTTCGCACAGACATTAGTTTTACAAAAACAGCTATACGAACATTTATGTAATTCACCAACACAGAGTGCTTGAAAATACTCTTCAAACTTTGGAATGTAATTATCAGTCATGGAAAGTAACAAATTTCTAACTTACTTTCTCAGTGTCTTCAATCAAATACGGGAATAACTTTTATGTATCTGATGAAGCTAGAAAGATGAATAAATAATTTATTGTTTCACATTTGTTATCCTGCTCGAGCGTTATTTAGACTAAAGTAATGTTATATTTTGATGGATAATATTTGTAGAAAACGTTTACTTATATTCAGGTAATCAAAGAGATAAGGATAAGTAATCAAAAAGTGCATATGAACATATGCGTTATGGCATATGATTCATTCATACTATCAAAATACTGCAGTTGAAATTATTTTTGAATTTATTCAGGGATTTTCAACTGATTTGATACATTCACTACTTTTATAAAGATATTGAAGAGATTATACTTCCAAGCTCACTGTGTCTCCACTAGCCTATTCTATTTCAAGTAAAAACATGATATGATTCATGATTTCTGAAAATAACTAGAACAAGAGGAATTCACATGATTTTCACAATTCTATGGGTAGGTATGTCTACTGTTAATTTGTTAGCATTATAGGAGAATAAGATCTAATCATTTTACAACAATTGGAATATCACATAACGTTTTACAATTCTTCACATAAGAAATTGAATACAAGTGTACTTTTTATTAAGGAATGAGAAACGAATTCAAAATTCAACGATCCAGAATACTTGAGGTTGTAGAAATATATTTTACATTATTCACAAAGACCTACAATTTGTTCTATTCATCTTTTCAATGTCCTGAATCGTCTGTAATTGTCCTAGAATCTGATATTATGTCAGTCCTTACATGGAATAGTGTTTTCAATGAGATCCTCTATTGTATAATTAATAATGAATAATAGGATTCATAAAAGGCATACAAATGATAATAACCCACTTTATCATTCAAGAAGCTTTAGACTCTAGATAACTCTTCATATATTATTAAATGTATTTATTACATAAAATACTTGCCTCGATGGTAAATAAATTTTACAAAATCAAAAGCTAATTATGATTTGGAGGGATTTGCTCATTTTTATCATACATTATATTTTATAAGTTACAATAATTCACATTCATGCAGTTAATTTATCCTACTACCAGAATAAATGGTACCTATGTTCAAACTCAATATTTAAAATGTTCGAAACTAATTTTCAGAGACGGTTAATTCAAAACTTTATTGAGAAATTCACTCTCCAAAATAGATGATATACAGAGAAAAAATTATGGAAACTAATAATAATTAATACTTCTTAATCCTTCTTTTAAAACGATAATTAGACAGTAGGTTTCATTGAGGTTCCAATTCAAATCTTAAAATTACTTTTCTGCTGTTTCAAAATTTTTGTCCACCCTCTTGAATCTGCCATTTCATTCCAACTTAATTTCTGTTAATGGGAAGGTGGTCATGTCCTACATGATTTCGATACAGAATTGCATAAATATGTAGGTGGATTCATTTGAAGCAACAGAAAAATAGTTTTTTAATTTGACTTGGAACCCCAATGAAATCTACTGTCAAATTATCCTTTCAAAGAATAGAGTAAGATGTTTCCATAATTTTCCTCAACTCTGTATGTTATATTTTGTCTTAATGGCATTATCATGCTATTATTTGACATTTTAAATTGCACCGGGAATTCTAATGGGCTAGTTCATTTCCTATTTATTGAAATAACTGAAAAGTCTCCTGTAAACAAAAATCTGAATCAAAGTAGGAGTACTTTGTCAGTGTCATAAAAATGGCTGGAAATGGAAAATCATACAATAAGTAAGCTTCAATCAGATATGAGTCTATTAGAAATAGACACACATTGCAAATTAGATAAAACATTACAAATTTTCTTATATGAAACCAATGAAGCCAGTTGGAGGTTTTCAGTTTACTACCTAGTTCCCTAAAAACGTTTTACTGGGTTCAGTAAATTTTCAGCAACATTTACAAAAAGAGTGTCCCATATAAATGTGTAGATTAATTCAACTCAATTGTTATACCTCTGCCTGGAATGATAATTGATATTATGAAAAATTTAATTTGAATTTTGGCTCATGATATTAACACAGCAGCTCCGTAACATTGCTCATGAGAAATTTTTCTATCATTTAGATAATTTTAACAATTCCAAAACGTATAAGAGTACTCTTACTAAAGTAAAAATAAATTTGTATATTTTCAGATAAGAGATTTGTTAATTGCGACTTTCCTGAATAGCCTACTTGATTGATCTGACATTTTTTTGTCAAGATTGAATCGAATGTAACCCTTAGGTCTACCAGACTCACTTTCCTATCTATTTCACTATTTCTTTTCTCACATTAGTCTAGATTATCTATTATCACTACCCAGAGCTGTACATAGTTATGTCACATCTAGCTTATTAACATTAGATCATGTCATTATGATATGATAAATAAGAATAGTATGATTAAGTATATTTATACATTTTTACCTATTTTCAATCGTATGATGTTTTTCTGATATGTACCGTATGTTACAGAGTTGAGGCTTGCATTATCGAGTGTTAGGATAGTAATTGACATTTGTTTCATTCTATTTTTATACGATATGTTCTCAATCAGACTATAAAGTGATCGTTTACTAATAGACAATTCATTTATTTGAAGAGTAATACATTTTTTAAGTTTCATCAACACAGTTCTGAGACTGAAATTAATATTCTTGATTTCAATAGATAATACACAGGGTCATTTTTCAGTCCTGTTTAGCAGTTGGTAATGCAATTTATGAACTATAAATCGAGTCATAATAAATATGTATAGTTTTTACATAAGAATAGATAATAATTATTATAATGTATTACTCATTTCTTAGTTACTGAATAGTTTTTACTTAAGAATAGATAATAATTATTGTAATTTATCACTCATTTCTTAGTTACTGAAAATTATAATGAATATGCTCAAAATGTTCATCCTTTGAAGTTATACACGCTTTGACTCTTTTCACCATAATATTCATGTTCCAAGGCAGAAGACATTCTGTGTTTATAAGAACCGAAATTCACTTGGAATATTACGCAGCTCAAGGGTAATCAAACCGCACTGCCATGTGCATACCGATTGAGTAGGACTACCAACTTCGTGCAACAAAACAAAACTTTTTTTATTATAAATTGTAATATAAAATATTATAAATTACCACACACTTACGATACGGTAACAGGGCTGAAGAATCACTCTGTATAATTGAATCACAATTGGACAAGTCGCACACAATAAATTTGATAGAATTTCTAACTTGTAATTATTTGCATAATATAATGAACTTTTTATATATACAATAGAAACATCGTGAATTTTTCAACTCATGGAGAACAATTCTTACGAGAATTATGTCAACCTCAATAATTTCTTTTGATATTGTTATTTTGAATATAACCTATATGTATTTTACCAAATTTGGTAGAATTCTTTTGCTCACAATATTCAACTTATAATGATGAATTGATTTTTACAAATTTCTGTAAGTGGTATTTTAAAAGTTGTTATATTTTGAGTACCTTAAAAATGACAATAATTTTGAATAACTACTCTTGATCAATAAATATTCACATTTCTCAATAGAAAACTGAATGATTTATTCTGTACCTCAGATGTAGAAGGGTGTAAGTCTCAAACGGCTGATTTTACAGGAGAGCCCTGAAATTGATTCACTACCAGCCAAGGCTAAAAGAGCTAAAGTTCAATTAGCACTAGACTGACATGTGAGTTATTGAACTCACGTTGTTTCAGTTTATAATGCTAATTGAACTTTAGCGCTTTGAGCAAGCCCTTTCAGCTCTGGTTTTTTTTTGAAAACTATCAACGGTAGAGAACTCACTCTGTCTTGGTTCTATAGAGTACCAAAAATTAAATAAAATCCACCAAAACATCATTTTGTCCTAAAATAGACTTACGCTCCTCAAGCTCTGAGGAACAGTATTATTATTCTTCCCATTTCTGTATGTTTTGCAATTGTCTGATGTTTTTAAATGTCTTGATCTGTTATCAGCCTTATTTATGTAAATTTTGACGTTCATAAACCATTTCATGTATCTTGAGCTTTGCCAACTTCAATACATAGTTCACTCTTTACATACTTTCTTCATACACTACACCTTATTTTTATTGCGTTCAACAAATCTCCCTAATTCTCCCTACCTATATACAAATCAACATTCCAATAACAAGTTACTCTTATATACACTCCTTGTGTGATCTATATATGTCAGTCATACATACATACAAGATTACAGATTCATGAATACAGATTCTATCATAAAAATAAAATAACAGTTAGGCGCTATGGTTAAAGCACTGACTTAATTTTCCAATTTATCACATGAAAGTCGGAGTACAATAAACCATCATTGTGTGGTCCAATCTACACCCATAATAATCAACAATTTCACCAACTGATAACAATTCCAATGTTTTCTTGATAGGAAATGAAAAAATGGGTTGGTTAAGCAAAAATATGTTATTTTAGGGGTGAAAATTCAAACTCAATGGAACAGTGAGTACTTAGAGAAAGTCGAAAAATGTATTATTTTAGTGATGAATACTATGAAAGAAAAATGAACAAATGGGAAGTGGTAGGTACAAAAAATTTGGTCGATCTTTTGAGATAATTTCAACCTTATCTCAATTCATCTCAAATTATGAGATGCTTACTACTTGTTAAAAAATCCTTGACAATTTTCTGTAAGCTCATCAACTGACTGTGGAAACAATTAAGCGAAAGTTTATAATCTAGAAGAGGTAGGCTTGGTGTTTTCCACCAAGATGGAAATGAAAGAAATTATTAGGTACTTTCTTGTTCCTTCAGATCAATTTCGAGGTTGAGTGGTAGAGAGGACTTGTATGTCCTAACTCCGCCTCATAAAGCATTTTTTTTCATTTTCATTTTCATCAAAATAGACTAAAATATTCAAGTTGCAGTTGAGTCTCCTCAGCATAAATTGAATTGATATCCAAGTCTCAGAAAGTTTGAAAAAATTCCTTATTTGGAATCTGTTACGGAAATTAAGCAGCAATCTGATCAATTTTTTAGAATCGTGACATAACATAACCATGTTATTTTATCTCGAAAATTGTCTGAAGACAACACAGCTGAGAATGATGACACTTTCAAATCAATCTCCTTTCTAAAATTTAAATCCGCGTTAAACAATAATTAATTTTAATTTTAATTAATTTTCTTGAATTTTCATTCTGAATCGATTGAGAAGGGATTATTTAAGAAGAGATTGGCTGGGTGGATTCAATTTAAAATCTTATTAATGGGAATTCATTATAAAGATTAGATTAGAATATAAAATAAACGGTTTGAGTGTGCTGAAAAGCTGAGAAGCTGAAAAGTCGGAAGTTCACTCCAATAGACAGTAGATAATGGTTCATTATAATTGGTTTTAAAAAACACTGACTTCTCATGCAAAATTATGAATATTGAAGGTGGTTTTTGTACTTCTTTATTTTTATACTTTTGGAATATAATCAGTATAATGATTCTCAATAAACAGAAATCCACTTTGAATTAAAAAAAGAAAAATAGCCTATTTCGTTCTAACGATAATTAGCAAGTTGAAAAACATTGGAACATTATAGAGGTGACAAATAACAAATTTTGAAATTAGAGAGCAACATACACAAAATTGAGATAGTGGGAAGGTTCCAGCAGTGAGTGTTTTAAGCTAGTCTCTATATACTACTTCTAATCCTATCATGATTATCACTATAGAAATAAAATTATCATGTATTATAAAGTGGCACAGTGCGACACAGCCTTTTGACTGAAGTGCTGAGCATAAATAAGTTAGTATTTCAACAAATAACTTTTACATCATATTTAATAATATACGTGCTAGTACAGTACTATGAACAATACTTAGCGTGCACATTTCAAAATACAAGGTGCGGGATAGAGAACATTCACCGATTGTGTGTGTTTCAAATATTGTGCTAACTCTGATTTGGAGGAGAAAATACAGAATAGATGATATGTTTTTATTCTACGGCTTTATCAGTCTACTCGAGAATCACTTAGAACTATAGAGTGCAATTAGTTTTCTATACTTATTCTAAACTGTAAATAATATAATTATTCAACAAAACAGTCTTGAATCTATTACATTGTTTGAAACTTTTACATAAAAAGGGGGACATTTGATATGTATTAGTTGCATTGGTTACAAAGCCAAAATTAGAATTTATTCACTAGTGAACATGTCAAGTGCAGATTTTTAAATGCATTCAAAATAATTTAAATAACAATCCCGCCTCAAATCTAGCCTGCCTACATCATTATAAGTAATTATATAAATATTTATACGGAACAATTTGATATGTTTCTGTTGCACTGGCTATTAAGCCTCAGTTGAGATAAAAATCTTTACTATATATCTAGAACACAAAACGAGAACTTACACGATTAGAAGACTTATCAAGACTCACTGAATCTTTCTCACCTTACATTTCACAATATAATTTAAAGACTCAATTGCCTAAATATTTTGGAAATGTTTCCTCCTTCTAAATATTATAAATGCTCACATATTTATGTGAGACAATTGTTCTGTCTCTGACACCTTTCAAATACAGAAATATATAGAGAGAGATATATAGAAATATAGAGATATCTCTGACACAGAATTACTGATTCTATGGTTGAAGCTTGGTTGAATACTACTATTAATGAGAAAGGTGTTACACTGTGAGCATTATTTTCCTGCTGAAAGTAACTAACTTATGATAGTTTTATAGAAATAGTTGATTCCTCATACAAATTGAGCTGTCTACTGAAGTGATGTGGACAATATACAAATGAAACATTCTAACAAGTGCAATGACGACTGATGAATCAGTTCATCTGATATGAAAATTTTTTATCTTCTGAGCTACGAAGTCAACATTTTCTCCATTTTTTATGAATTCTTCTATGAGTTAACAATCTTAATTAGCCTGTTAAACTTGGTTGACTAGAATAAATCGATGTTGTTTTCCATGACCAAACACTTTTTATTGTTCAAGATGACATCCTTTGTTTTGAATTTGTTTAAATAATAACGATGTGGAAATTAACACATTTTGTTTCGAAGTGTAAACTTTGAAACAAAGTGTCTCAACTTCAACAAACCTGAAAGTAAATTTTCGTAAGTATACTGGTATTATTGATTTCGACTTCATTTTTTGAATATCCATTCAGAAACAATTATGTTGAAAAATCCAGGAAAATGTGCGTCCATACAACTGAGCTGACTAAAGATTTTACTTCAACTTGTGCTAAGAGCCATCATGCTACTTATTCTATTGGGTTCTTCCAACTTGTGCTTTTATAGCCTTGATGTGCATTGAAACATGTGGAATCACGAAAACAAATAAATTGATTAGAAAGCAATTAATTCCGTAAAAAAATATCAAGCACACTTTCATAATACTTCGTGACATGTCAGTTCTGGGGAGAAAAAAGGTAAAAAGATATTTCCAGAAGTACGGTACCTATATTCATTACACATTAAATCATTGATAAATTATTTACTGTCATTTTCATTGTACTTGGATACTAAGTACTTTTCATTGTACTTGAATACTAAGTACTTTTCATTGTAGCCTACTTTTGTCTTCAAAAATCAGGAAATTTTTTGCAAAAACTGCTCTAATAAGATATGATGTGATCATAAAAATCTCATTGTAATTGTAATAGAACTATGATGTTTCGATTTAATCGAGGATTAATCTCCTGAAACTTCTAATTTCTTTTGTAACTTAAGTGTAATAAATAAAATTAACATTCGAAGTTAATTTCAATTCCATATTAACTTTTTATTCTTCTTTTTTATACTCTTAAATTCTCCATGTTCATGATTGAAAAAAAAAAACAACTCGATTGGTTCGATTATTCTTCACTCAAGGTGATTCTAAGTAAGGTATTTTATCTTTGATCGTAGATCAAAACTAGATCGGCAATTTATTATTGTGCAAACGAATGTAAACATTCAATGTACCAATGAAATTGTTCAATTTGAAATATACTTATGACATTGAATTTAGTAATGTAGCATAAGCCAGAGGAAGGGGGGTATTGGCTATGTCCATTATTAGATAGGTTATGGTCCTTCCATTCATAATTATAATAAACTGTCAAGTCCCATAAAAATTGAAATAGATTCATATCCAATCCTATGATTCACTTCAACGGTCTATCGACCCATTGGAATGTACGTTTTGAATAATTCTTAGTTATTTTAAAATAACCGTATAAAATAAATCATGATTGTACAGCACATATAGTTAATACAAATATAGTACTAGTTGCATTTCAATTTTTTTTTTGAGTTAAGGAATGAATTATTCCTCAACTCACTCAAGAATTCAGTAACATTATCTCATATAGTAATAATTATACTCTCCAATCACTTGAAATATAGCCTACACTAATATTCTATCTTATTTCACCATTCATTTGGGTGAAACTAACAGTAATAATATGGAGACCTCATTATATATCTAACTAATTCATTTATCAGTGTATATACTTATTTACATTCAATAATCTATTTGTAAATAGCATCTATATTTTATTATTCACAATATTTATATAGAAAGTTATAATTAGATAAATAATTCTCTCATTATATATTTATTTTTCATTTATATTATGTATATGTATACTTTATACTGTAATTTAATATACTTAATAATGTGCTGATAATACTCTTCCCATACCCAAAAGTTCAAAATTCCGTTATATGCACATTATTTGGTTGATTACATGGCTCATTATTTGATTGAATTTTCTCCGAATAAACAAACTTTAGTGAGGTTTAGTAAGTAAAATGAACTCTCAGCAAATAAGGTAAACATTTGTTAGCTGTAACCTGTCAAGTTCGAGCACCATTTGTTCTTCTTATAGAAATTCCAAATTATATAACGTTCCGCTCGCGGTTGCAATATTAGACCTTGAGGAAGATAATGTAAATCCTGAATAGCAGAAACTTATCTATCTCTACTGAAATTGTTGTGGCGTAAAAAATTATTTTGATTCAAATAAAAATAATATTATATGATTTCAAATGGGATATCTTTATTCAGTTATTTTGCTATCTGAGGAATAATAAAGAGGGGTGTTAAACCAAATAGCTACTTGTATGATTTACTAAGCTATTGGAAATAGTTTATAACCAGTTATCGATTTCAACACATTTCAGTTGTTGTCCATATAACAGATTTGATGAACTAATGGGATGTGGTAAGATTATTATCAAAATATAATCTTCATCCTTACAGTACTACAATAAGTGATATGTTTATCCATGAGCGTATCAGTTACAATTTTTTTCAACAAAATCACAAACAAGTACACAGTAAAGGGATCACAGTGAAGGTAAACTCACACAATCAAACTGCGTAGATGGGCAAGGACATTCAACAACATCTAAGCTCGATTTCTTCGAGTCTCTATGGTGATATTATAATGACTATACTTTCAGCAGCAGTATGATGGAGCATCGATCAAGAGAAGGATTCAGTTAACTTTGTCCTACAAGGAGAAGTTCATGTTCTAAAGGCAGAACTAGACCCGAACATGAGAAACTAGACACTAGATCTATGCCAAGAGATGTCAGTTCTGGTGATAAGAATATCAAGTATCACACGTATCAAAATTGAAAACCTCTTTCTAATGACTCACAAATTGGAAGGTATTTGACGGAAAGCAGTATTTACATTTAGTTTCACATTATTTGGTTCATTCAACTGATGTATTACGAGTACCGTACATCGAAGGCAATACTCTCGTTTCTCGTGAGATATTTTGGAAATATTAGAGAGAATAATCAATTGTACCGTAATTGATCCTGATCTCTGATTGTAAATTACCTATATTATTATGATACCGTAAACTTTCAACTCACAATTGTAATTTATAAAGTTCAAATGATCAGTGATATCCAATAAAAAAAAAATGATAGAGCCGTTTGTTAGAGCCATATTTCATCTAACGGGAAGAGAGTCAACTTGTAAGGATTGAATTCAGCTCCCATGTAAATTTTTCACAACATGATGATTTTTGATCACCATATTATCATTATTATAATTCAATTTACATCATCCAATTTAATTAGATTAGAAATATCAATCACAAATGCATTATCATTATTAACAGATTTTCTCAAGTGTGCGAATGAACTGTGCGTATAGTTTTGTGCTAGCTGTACCAAATAATTAATACTCTATTGGTAGCTGGAGAAAATCTTGTGAGTTTTTCAGGAACATGTATTTGAAATTCCGTTCAAATTCTTTCATACGCTTTTGAAATCAAATCTTGTGGAGGGCAAATACAGTTAAACGATCAACAGTGTTAAAAACAGCGACTGACGACCTTTTTGCGAGGGTGCCTTACCTGAGGGCGGCTAGTGATTTGTGATATTTTGGGAAGAGAGGGGGTGCATCCTATGCGATTCTATTATGTTATTTCTGTAACAGTCGACTAATTCCTATGTCCTTGATAAAAAACGATAAAGTTTGTCCCTCCAGACCAGTATTATTTTTTAAATTTGGGGATTGAAACTGTTTCTAAATAAGATTTCCTTTCACTGTTGCTTTTTTCAATGAGTAATTTGCCATTGAAAGTTGGATATCATTGATGGTGGATTACGGTTCAACTTCATTCTTATCAATCTTCTCTCTTATTGGATGAAATTAAGTTATTTCGTATTTCATTGATAGAAAAGTCTTCTTACAATATGTTGATATGCAATTGATGAATTTTTTCATAACATCATGAACAACTCTTCTCTGAAACCGGAATTTGTGATCGCAGTTTTTCTGATCGTGCAAAAATACCGTACTTACAGTATTGCTTGCCAAAAAGCAACCTACACTTTTCACTAAGAGAACATTCACTTCACAGGTTGTTTGCCATTGGGGAATCTAGTTGGGATTCAGGTGTTCATGAGAACATAGACCAATTCATAACCTACTGCAAGTAAGATGTGTGTGAGTCACTGTCATGAGAGAGATATTGTTACTGTGGATGACAAACTGAAAAGAGTCACTAGAACTAGATTGAGCGACAGTATTGTAGAGTACTTAAAAACTAATCGTGGGCATGAGCTGGAAACTGGATAGACGACTTCTACCTCAGCCATTTTAAATATTGATAGCAACAGATGTGAATGAACTAGTGAGTCATGTGAGTTTATCCTCTCACTAATTTCTTGAAGAACGCCAACACATTCCTCCTGAAAAGGAAAAACCAACACCCTTTAATGAAATAAATTATTCATATGATCTCAAGCACACTCTTTCAGCAAGGTGAAACACTATTAAACTCAGAAATTGAACTAAGAATACTTAATGCTATTTTAAATGATTCTCATAGCCTAAAAGATTTCTTCTACATTGGAATAGGAACAGACTTGGTCCAAAGTTAGCGGCAAGTGACTCTCCCTAAATATTATGAATCAATGCTGATGATTGAGTTAATTTAGACAAAATACCACATAACAAATAATACCCGTTTCATATATTCTTGAATTTATTTCAAGATTTGAAAAAGTTGAGCTGGAACTCACTACAAAATTTAAGTATGTTACTTGTTTCGTAAGGATAATAATGATGATGATGATGAGAATAAATCATGAAGAATGGAGTGATGATAAAACTAATGACAGTCACAGTATGCTTTAGTTATAATTTCCACATAATTCGACAATCTATGGACAGCTAATTATTAGAAACCATCAAATTTGTAATTTTATAATAATTAGCTATTACAGAGTTACACCTAAAATATAGAGTCCTTTGATATGCTTCAAAATAAAAATTTACTGTTGTTCTCTCAACTCATTCTCAATTAGCAGTGGAAAACTATGGTACACATGGTAAATGGTTAAAGAGGCTATCAGGAGAGCCTATTAACTTTTTTATTTTTTCAATAATTTATTTGATTTTTTCGTAGCAGTTTGGGTAGAGCTAGAATGTCATTGAATATCAATCACTGTAATCACGATAGATAAGTAGATACATGGAAACCGTTGTTGATCCATAAACATAAATGCACACATCAGTTGTCAAAACATTAAAACACCTACACCGAAATAGACTAACTCAACTATTGAAGTCAATAAGTTAGTGTATGACAGTATGCCTATATGGTTTCAGTGGTTGTAAAGCATTGCAGGTCTATACTAGATTAGCTAGATCATGCTAGATAGCTGAAGAAACTCTGAAAGTCATAAAAAGGGTTCAAGTTTATCAGCAAGAAATTTATCAGCAAAAAATATATTTCCAACATTCTCGTTCGTATGCTAATGCACACGGTGGCATCGTTTGTGAATTTTAATCAGCGTTGCATTTCTATACAAATTAAAATTTTAAACCACCTGTCTGTTAGACTGGAATAAACTAATAGCAAAATCTCAGAAAACTCACCTTTTCTTTGAGTAATACACTGAATGTCGATTGCTGTTGAAGATTTTTTGTCAAAGAAGAGTTGGTATCATTGAGCTTTGCAACTAAGATGATATTTTCGACTATGATGGTTTGTAGAGACAAAACACAGGGTGACTGTGGAAAAAAATGACGTTACAGTCAGTATTATTTTAAATATATCATGAAATACATCATATTCCAATACAAATAACCAAATTAATACACTTTCTTCAAGTTCATAGTGTTAGAAAATACAGTACGTTTTGTTCCGTCACTAATATTAAACTTTTCAATAAGAAAAACACTGTAGGCTGAAGATCTATTGTACAGAGTAATTGAATGGAACTAGCGAATCTTTGATTGTTGACTCATATTTTCCATTCGATTTTTTTTGTTACTGAGTCTCTCTTCTTTTGTTGTTTACAGTAACGTTTCTAATGAACATATTTCAATGACAATATAGCCTCGACCAATGAAAGTAGAGCTTAACCTCCATTGGTCAACAGCTAATGGCCAATCGTAGGGCTTCACCCACACCACATTATATTCTGCTGCTAAATGTTCAAGCTTTCACTTATCTATAGATTGATCATACTGTGTGTAAGATTGATCAACAACCGAAACTAGTATTTAACAAGTTATCTAATCAAAGTAACAATTCAGTGGTTTTGAAAATATCAAGTCATTTTCTTTCAATATACCAATATACCTTGGATAGGCTATCTACCACAACATCACAGAACACAGAAAAAATATGCTACTTAACCATAAACTGACAAAATTATACAAAACGACAAAAACGACAGCGATGTCGTATAAAAAATGCCGTTTCCATTCAATAGCATACCATTATTTGTGTTCTGTTAGCTTTCAAGGCCAAGTGAAGTTCAAAGGAAAGAGTAGAATAGAAGTTATAGATGGAATATATGGTATTCAGTCATAAGCCTGCATTGGGTGTCGTTCCAATGTCGTGTCGTCCTGAAATCGTTTGGTTATAGATGGAAAATATGGTATTCAGTCATAAGCCTGCTTTGGGTGTCGTTCCGATGTCGTGTCGTCTTAAAATCGTTTGTGAAATTTAATGTGAAACCGTATAATACGGCCATTCTTGTATTCTGGTTTGGGATGTAACGCATGAAACGTTAACCCCAGAAACGAACTTTGTTTCCAGTTAGCTCTAAAGTCTGAGAAGCTACAGTCGGGTATGCTGCAGTCTAAGAAGAACTGGATAGCAGTCAAGGTAATGGTGACTACCAAACTCGGAGAAAAGGTGGCAGAGAAGAGGTTTAGACAACATCAATAGCAACAAAAACAACAGATTTAGGATAGTTCTTAAAACTAATGTTATTCTGATTTGATGATTGTTCTCCTGAGTAGTAGAGGTGGACACATGTTGAATCATAATTATGAGGTACATGTACATGATGAGTCATGTGTCTCACCGGTTGCAATGAAATGCATAACTGATGAAGATCCATTTCCAGAGAGAGAGAGAGAGAGAGAGAGAGAGAGAGAGAGAGAGAGAGAGAGAGAGAACTGAGTATGCTAATGCTTAGGGTACGGTTTCCTCAAAGGAGGGTTTTATGGTGGGTCGTTGCTACAGCTTCACTGTAGCAACCAACCCCACATACAGCGCGGATCCTGTGTGTCAAATCTGCGAACAGTTTCCTTCACCCCCTCGGAAAAAGATATCTCTACACAAGGACCGGCCTTGCCGAGTGGTCTAGAATGTCGCAACTTTAGTCAGATATTGTTATGTCTGGTCGTGGATTAGAGACACACCAAGGAGTTGGCTGTTTGGTTAAATCTCATCTCTTTTACTCACATTGGAAGATTACTATTGAAAGTAGCATTGGAATATGAATTTCCAATTCGATTTTCTGAATATTGAGAAGGTGAAGTCTATTCCATAACTATACATAACGTAATGATTATAATAAAGAATCTCAACTGACGTGGATTTTAAAACAAATTACTCCAAATAAACCAAAAAATATTTTAGTTGTAGAATCTAGAAATGGTAATTTCCATTTTGTCTGACTAACGGATATTACCAATGGGTCTTCTGCATGATAATTAGCCTTTCGCTATTGAGTTTCATGGTTTGCATTAATATAACAATCAATCTTCAATCGAATCAATTGAATTGCACAATCATTTAGAATATTGCAATCACATTCGTCAACGGATCATGGATAGAAAACAGAACCTTACCTTTGGCCTGAGATGCAGTAATAATCCCTGTAAGTGGTTAACAGCGTCTTGAACCTCAAAGCTAATCAACGGTTTGAGCAGCATTTCATCAGTTTCACTGTACCCCAAGAATAGAAACACCCCTTGCGGTAGACTATATTGGTCTGCAAAAGAGATTTTCGATTGAATTAGAATCTTCAATCTTGTGTCGATATGCATAACCTACTTAAATAACAATCAAGAATCAACAATATTCAATGTAAATGAGGAATAGCATGCGAGTGTGGATTGATAAAAAAAATAAATAAAAAATTCATTTGAGTGTTTTTCACAGAGTAATGTTTCTGTTCCTACCACTGTGATTTTCATATTATAAATTTCATTCTGGAAAAGTAACTCAGTCATGGGTTGTGTGGCAGAGAGGACCAGGAGTCCTAATTCCGCCCTAATAAAGGCATATAATCAATCAATCAATCAATCATGATGCTACTGAATTATGTTTGTCATCCATATGTAAGCATACGCAGTGCATACATACAGTGACCACAATGTTAGCTATCATCATGAGATATTATTCAAACTGTCGGCGTTCGTTGTATAGGAAATATTGATGTTGATATTATTAGTAATGCTACCAGTTTCGAGTGAAGCCAACTCTACAGATAGAGTGGCAAGACAGAAATTCACAAATGTCCAACTACATAAGAAATGTATCACATACTACATTGAAGGGAGTCGTAAAAGTCGTAATCATAGATGAAAAAGCTATAGAGGGGTGTCTCTAGGAAGAGAAAAATACGATTGTTCAAATGAATAACATTTATTTATCAGACTTTTAAGATTCCAAATACTGTAAGTACAACAAAAAATCAAGTGACGACCGAGTAAGATGCAAGTTTTTTATTATAAAAGTATCATAGATAACATTGATGTTTTATGTCATATGTTTGTTTATCAATGGTGAATTACCTTGAAGATAATTCTTCATGATTTTCCATTTTCTGTAGATTAATTTCTTATATCCACATACAGAATTCTTCTGATCTAAGCTACGTCGAATAATACTTACCGTTGATGAAATATCGCTAACTGATTGTGATATCTAACTATATCTAAAAGGAATAATAGATACAATACTTACGCTATCTTTTCTCTATGGTTGTGGGCACATGGGGCAGTGATTGTCAGCTCCCCCATGTTTGATGTCTTACAAAATCCCTCAAATAACTTGCTTCCATTCATGTGAAATTAGATGATTTTTAGATCTCTTCTCAATCGACCAAATTCCAGAAAAAGTCTGTTATGAATGTTATTGAGAGACAGCATGAAACTTCAAGCTTGAGAAGGCAGTTACTGGAATGAAAATTCACAGTAAATGGCGAAAGTGGAAGAAATTACAAAGCATTTTGGGACTAGACAGTAATCTAAACCTACGCTATCTTTTCTGTATGGTTTAAGTCACAAATAGAAGATTATCATCAGCTTCATTTGCCAAGTTGAATTCAGTAAGGCCGAGAATTTTTGTGTGATGACTGCCGCTGATTCTCCTGCACATTTATATGCACAGTGACAATATCCTTGGAAAACCTTGCGCTCTATTGTTGTACAGGTGTTGATCAAACACTATCTGAACCATTTCCAGAAATTTGTTCATCACTTTGCGATTAATCCTCTCGGTGGGACGATTATTGTGACCGTGAAATGGGCAGAGCTCTTGAAAGGCTACTTGCATGCGGAAAACATATTCTTCGATTGAACTATCTTATCATTTGTACTTGCCATTGGGCGCTATAAACTATTCATGGTAATAATTTGATTGTATGGTAAGAGATGTTGTGGTATTTCTCCATAATTAAAAGAATAAGACGTTGATATTGTCAATATCACTTTAATTTATTCGAAAATTAATTCATATTACAGAACCAGGTTTCATGGTAACACCTATCTGGTTCTGTAATATGAATTAAATTTCGAATAAATTGAAGTAGTATTGACAATATCAACATCATACTTATTCATGGTAAATTGGAAAGGCATAATGAATAGATGAGAATCAATTAATTTAGCACTTGTAGCTCTACCTATATACGGCCACAATCAGTTGTCAAAGTTAGGAAACTCTAGATGAAAAACTCTATAGTATCTAGGTGGAGGAAAATCAAAATTTAATCCAAAATTAACCAACCATTATCTACTTTCAAACAGTTTTAACGATCATGAGTGTTGACGAGTCATTGAACGAGCGTAGCGAATTTTCACATTTGACTTTGAGGCTTGAGTCGTTGTCCGTTTGTTGTTGTTTTTTTTTGTATGTTCGACTATACTTTCTAATGGTTCCATCAATCAACTTCTGATTTTCATTACATATTCTTTGTCAAGTTCAACAGACCGAACTCTTTAGAAAATAAGATTGATTATTCACTCATGCTTTAAGAGGCTGAATATTAGAGCAACATCACTACTAATTATATCTAGTATGCTATAGTTGCAATTGATAATTAATTAATAGAAAGTAAAAGTCATATGGAATATTATAAATGGATTCTCACCAGTGATTTTAATAGAAGACCTGATATAGTATAAGTGATATATTGAGCAAGCTCTCTAGCCGGGGCTCACTAGAGAAATACAAAAACAAGGAAAGAGGCTAAACCCTCCTAGTGTGTAAATGTGTAAGGTGGGGAGTTCTTGAAAAATGATTCACTGTTATCATTATTAAAAGTTATTATTGTTGTTCTTTATCATTATCATTGATTGACATTGATGGTCATGCACTCGCTATTAATATGTCATTATGTTGGATGATGTGACGCATTGTCAACGCTTAGGCTCCCTTCCTTGATTAGAATTGACAGCTTCCTATCTGAATCAATGTATGATCAAAGGAAATAGTTATGTCCATTATCAAAATTGCGGTGGTCGTTAACCCCAGTCAGTATACCTGACTGTCATACACATTCGATGCAATGGTTTGGTTGCTCTTGACCAGTGTGTTCACCTTCTATACGCATTTCCCTTGACAGATTCATTTACGGAACATCATATTGCTATACATATCACGTATTATATTGAATGATTTAAGTGCTGGTTATAGTTGTTTATTGGGTCAGAGCCGACAAGTTCAATGCTATTGATAGATGGTTTCAATCAAAAGTAAGAGTTTCTCTAACGTTATTCTAAAAGTAAACTCTATTCTGTATCAAGTCTAATGATTATTTTGTACTGAAATAGCACCGGGAACGAATTTCAAATACAATAGTCTACATAGTAATATAATAAATATCTAATTCACCATACATGAAACAAAGTCTCGATTGATTCTGATATTGACTCCTGATGAATAGTTGATATCTTTTATATTGAACAGGATTGGATATAATGCCCTATTTTCGACAATTTTCTAATCTGCCAATTTTCCAGTATATTTGCAAGTAATGATTAAATCAATGGTCATTGTTGCCAGCACTAATTTGATCCTATCATTACCTAGAGAATCTTAATCAATTTTAATGAAAAAATTAATAATTATTACTAAACTCTTCAAGTGAAACTCAACTAGTAGAACTTACCCTTTTTCCTTCTTTCTCCAAAATGTACTGGTCCATCTGCTTCGGTCTTTGTACCACACAGAAACCTGATGATTGCAACATTCAAGCATTAATTATTATCTCAAACTGGTCATAAAAGTATACTACCAAACTTGAAAACATATCATTCCTCTTTCAACAATGTTTAGTCATCATTGTTCATTTTTTCTATACAGTAGGTTCAATGTATTGCCACTTTTTCTTTCTACTTCTCACAACAATTCTATCAATTCCATAACTAACCAACCATAATCAAACGTCTATCTAAGTTATTTGGATCCAGCGACCACATGGTACAAATTTGTACTAAGTGGTAGCTGGTTGGATCTTCAATTAACCAAGTTAGTTATGATATATAATACCCTTATGATATAATATCTTATTCCTATCAATTATCCATAATCCATCAGAACGGCTTCACAAGAAGAAGAACATATCATTCCTCTTTCAACAATGTGTAATCTTCAGTGTTCATTTCTTTTCATACAGTAGGCTCAATATGTATTGTCACTTTTTCTTTCTCACAACGATTAAATCAATTCCATAATTAACTAATCATAATCAAACGTCTAAGAATATTTCCGGTCCCCTGTGCTTCATTTCTGGTCTTTTGGCCTAATTTTGTTAAGCTGCATTTCCTGTTGTTTTCACTGTACACGAAAATGAGCCTTGAAAATGTTCTGTTGAAAGTTTATGAACTAAGCGTCTGTGAGTGCTTCAATTAATACAATAATTTTTGCAGTTATTTACATTAAATCGGACTAATACTTCTTTGAAAACGTTTTTAAATGAATCATAATTATTCACTTTAAAACTTAAATACTCCTTCAATTGGGAAAATTGCTATTTTGAAAAAGCACTCACGTGGAGGAATGGTAGATTCAGTTGGAGGTGGTCTGGTGGTCGAAGGAGTTGTAGTTTCTGGCAGAGGTGTGGTAGTCGCCAGACTTGTGGTGGTGACCCTAGTGGTGGGCCTAGGAGTGGTTGTGGTCCTTGTGGTTGGCTGGATTGTGGTGGTCGTGGTTGTGGTTGAGGGTGTAGTCACCACATGCGCACGTGTGGTGAGCTGGGTACTAGTCGTGGGCACCACAGTGATCATCGTTCTGTGACCTTGCTGTCTTGTGGTGTGTGTGGTAACAAGAGCTGTGGTGAGCATTGTCACCAGTGATGATGGCATAGGAGTTGTACGTAAAGTTGACAGATCCGAGCCGGAACTGGCTTTGGGCACAATCAACCCCTTCTGCTTCTTCGAATGGAAATCTCGCTGTGATTCCACTGAAAAAACACAGAGATTGATACTGACGTCAAATTGAAACACATTTTTAACCCATATATCTCAAATAAATCAGAGTTGTATATTCATACCACTAAAGACAATAAGCGGAGAGACACTATTTGATAACATACTATTTGAAGAGTTGCAACTCACTATAATCAGCTATATTTAATCACAAAAATCTGAGTTTTGTTGTTACGCTATTTGTTGAAGCTGTTGAAATGATAAATCTCGAACAAGAATAAATATTGGTTTAACAACTGGAAATCTCTGAAAAATGTAAAGTATCCATCACGTTCAGTGTCTAGTACAAAGTTGGATTCTCACTTATCAGTATTGGATCTGAGTTTTGTTGTTACGATAGTTGAGGCTGTTGAAATGATGTATCTCGAACAAGAATAAAGATTGATATTGATTTAACAATTGGAAATCTCTGAGAAATGTAAAGTCTCCATCACGGAACGTGTCTAGTACAAAGTTGGATTTTCCCAAATCAGTATTAGCGTCCGTGTCCGGTCAAGTGAGAATATTCTTCCCATGATTTCCAATAGGGCTATTCATGCTTGCTTGGCTGAGATAAGTGGGCATGTCTAAAATACTCTCCAATGGAATACTCCTGGGTTCCAATGGAATTAGAATTATTCATACTGGTAGTATGATTAGTATTATTCATACTGGTTCGATCGGGCTGAGGTGCAATAGTCTCATTAGAACTCATGGGAAGAATATTTTCACTGATCTGGACGCAGACTTTTATAGTATAAAGCTTGTGTTATCTTGTGAGAATCCAGCTTCAGACTTTCCACGATAAAGCAATTAGGGATCAATAATTATCAAGATTTCTCGTAACAATCAAACTAGTGTTGACTGAGAAAACTAGTATCTGAGTGTTATCAATAAAACTGTGGTTGTTAGTTCAATAATAATTATTCAATATAGTTGATTTACCAAATTATAACCTTGTCACTGTGAGATTGATAAACTAGGCCTAATGTGAAATATCATTATCATTTTACATATAATATGTAAATACATGACATATTATTTCACATGATAATTCATTGTTGTTACAGTCATGAATTATAGATAACTCAAAAAACATGAATTTATAAGAAGATTAAACCTATTTTCTCAGTTAGAGGGAAAATACTCAACTTTCCATTAGAGGTTACAATAGTAGAATTACCCACATAATACAGAGTGAGTCATATATGTATGGGAACCCTTCAATAAGTTGGAGACTGTTGTAGATATAATACTGTAACTTTCAGGATAACTTATTGGTCAAATTCTCCACCTTTTGACGTACAGCTGAACCCTTCATAAGGGGGTGACTTAGGGGTTGTAAATAGAATATTTTAATGTGAAAACACATTGTGTGGTACATCATTTTAGAGGAATTTTTTAAATAAGAAAGATGACATCGATAAAAATGTTCTATGATATTTGTATCCAAAATGACGGCTGATTGAAGTTCCAGTTTTTGAAGAAATGAGGGGTTGTAACTAAAATATTTTGTATATAAACACCCATTGAGTGACACATCATTTCAAAGACTTTTTTAAAACGAGAAAGATGACTTCAATGTAAACGTTCTATGATACTTTTATCCAAAATGGCGGCTGATTGAACTTTATTTTTCTATAAATCTATAATTATTCCTTTAAAAAATAAAACTTCAATCAGCCGCCATTTCGAATAAAAGTATCATAGAACGTTTTTATTGATGTAATCTTTCTCGTTTTGAAAAATTCTTCAAAATGATGTATCATACAATGGTAAACACCCAATTAAAATATTCGAGTTGTTCCCCTAAGTCACCCCCTTATGAGGGGTTGGAATTCAGTTGTACCTTTAAAGGTAGAGTATTTGACCAATAACTTTCCCTGAAAGTTACAGAGTAATAACTTCAACAGTCTCCAATTTATCGAAGGGTTCCCATATATATATATATATATATATATTATATATATATATATATGACTCAATCTGTATATTGCAATATCTATGAAGATTCAGTGTTAATTATTCCTTGAAGATGTTTCTTGATTTTTATCAATACATTTTGTTCTTATTCAAATAGAACCATCTTAGTTTCACAAATACTACAAACAATCATGATAGTGGAGTGGCATCTTATAAGGTCAAAAGAACTCTTGTCCATTAGAAAAAATAGATTGGAAAAAGTTATTTTATCAAGAATGAATGTGAGAAGTTCAACTGTTTTTCTACATTAATAAAATTGTACATGAATACTAGTTGATATCGATCTCTCTGATTCACCTAGTTAGTGAATATGCGTGGCTTATATGAGAAATAAGGAGGGTAAGCATTTTTTCACTGGTTGGAATGTCATGGATTGCTTATAATGTGGAATTGCATGTGGAAGTTCGTGTGTGATACAATAACGTGAGGGGTTGAAGGTGGGAGATTTAGTTGGTGCAGGGGACTAGGTCAATGCTACTGCTTCTATGTCCCATTTAAAAAGCAGTAGGGGATTAAAAAACACAAACTTTGGTTACGGAATATTTTTCACACTGGCTAGAACCTTCATTGAAAAATAGTGTTATACAACACATTTACATTATGGTTAATAGTGTAATGGTTAACAATATACATGATATTGTTGGTATGTAATAAATGATTATACATGATTCGCTATTACTTTCAAATAAGAAAGTGGTCATGTCATATATGACAGAATTTCAAGAGAAATGATGAAAACTACACATGAATATCTCAAACAGTTGCAGAGTTATCTACATTCAAAGACAAAAATGAAATTAATGAGTAGGCTACATCGAAAATCTAAAAAAATCCAAATTATCACATTTCACTTTTTCAAGTGTTAGTAAACACTTATAGTAACCTCAACTCTCATAATATTTAACACTTAGACCTGAAAGTTTGATTTGTCAGATTTTTAATATACCATACTCATTTATTCCAATGGTTTATTAGTATCTCTTCAAGTCAAAATCGGTTAACGGTTTAAGATATCGATGTGCGGCTTTGCCACTCATTTTCTTTTAAAATTCTGTCTTGAAATCATGTACACCATGACCACCTTCCATAAAAAAAGAAGGTGGATTCGATATGGCGGATCCAAGATCGCAGACCAAAATCTTGAAGCCACAGAAAACGTTTTTATCTAATTCACATAGGATCCTAAATTAAACCTATTGTCAAATTATCATTGTAACTGAAAAATTGAGTTGTTCCCATGATACATGTATATGTACTCTGTATATACTTTGTATATCACGTCACAAGATATAACAGTATCATAGAATTTTGATTGTTCTCATCAAAGTCTCCAAGGTTGAGTAGCGGAAGTCCCAACTACGCCCTCAATAAAGCCATATGATCGATCAATTCGCCATATTCATCATGTATAGTGATTCGTAGGCCTGTATAACTTTCTGGCATAAAAAACCCCTTCAAGTAGATTATACAGATCAAAACATAGAACATTAATAGAAGATTCGATTTTAGTGTCAGAACCGAGCATGCAATTCTGATGTACACATAGATAACAACATAGATTAAGCGAAGTTGCAAGGCATACGGTGAGTGGAAGTGTGTGCAGGGAGCTGTCAGCATGCAATGACATACCAACACAAGGATTGAACCACAGCACCCGCTGCCAACCCATACAATCGTACAACTGAGAAATTTCAGTGCCCTTGCAGGCACAGTTGGATCTAAGTGCGGTGCCCAAGATGCCCAACATGGCTTTACGGCACTCCGCGGGGGGGCCTGCGCATTGCTTCGTTAAGCTAGCGATCGATCTGGAGAGTTTGAAATTGACGGAAATTGCTGGAGAACTGTTTCACATATATCTGATATTTGATATATACCTGATCAAATCGTGAGGTATTTCTGTGTATGATATTGGAGTGCAACAGGGAAATACTTCAGGGAACGAGAATATTATTGAATGATATGCATTTGACACGACTGGTTGAACATTTCTGCACGATGCAGATGCATTTCGAGTGGGCGTTATTGGATCCTATAAGGAAATCAAGCAGGAAATGGAATTCCGATGAACTACTAGTCAGGAGAACATGAAATATCAAGATTATAGTGTTTCCTCGCATCTGGACTGGGCATGTGAACGGTTTGGAGAATTATTAGTTGATGGAATTCCTGACTACGTGAAGAGCAATGACAAGCGAACTCTGTCGAAGTCATAAATTATTTGGATTTGAAAAATTGATTGTTACACAGAGTAGAGGAGAATGACATTTTTCCAATAAATATTTACTCATCAAAGCTCAGAGGTTGGGATAGTAGATGTCAGACTCAGACGTATTCGACATAAAATTTGATGAATATCAAGGCATTGTAATATCGAAAAGTGTGAACAAGCGTAATGAAACTTTGATAGCTTCAGATATGAAATCGTGAGAACTGGAAAGTGAGGTTTTGATCATTCATCTGAAATTGTTTGTGACTTGAGTAGTATTCAAGCTGAAAACAATATTTACACGCATAGCAATTCGACTATACTTTTTCTTATTAATCATTTGAATTTCAATGAATAGTTTGACTTGAACCATCACTACAGTAGGACTTCAATAATTGAAGTAAATCAAGAATGATCAGTTACAAATATAAACTTTGTTTTCACTAGAATCCATAACATTACCCATCAAGGATAAATTCTCTACAGAAATGAAACTGCTGAGAAAATCAACTACACCAAGTGAGTAGGCTATAGAATGTATTACAGTGAGAATGTATTACAATGTATTATAGAATGTATTACAGTGAGTATATCTAATGTTATATAATGTTTACATTCTTCACTCACTGACTACACCAGAGTTATTAATGGATGTAGTATTTTAATTGGGGGGATATTCAAAATGGAATTATAGAATATTTATAGTAAACAAGAGGTTAGAAATGCTTTCAAAACTCAGCTACAATTGAACAGATCACCTGGTCACTAATATGATACGTGAGTAGCGGTAGTACACTTTTTGATCGAAGTTATATAGCTATTAACTCAAACTGAAAGATTCATCGCCTGACATTCGCTGAAAGCAGACATTCGTATGAGGGATGATATTGACTGACTGTGTCTCTTATACGTACGATATTTGAATGGATTTTGGGCTAAGCTTAATTGATTTGCTATGCCTGTATTCTCTATAAAATAAGTAGTATACATCCATAACACTCTCATAAGCTTCAACTGTGAATTTGACTTATGAAAAGTCTATTTTATTCATAAAGTTATAATTCGACTTGAACTTATGAGACTTTGGTTCATTCAACTCTTGAAAAACTAGTCAATTTTTATCACTTAATTGTCTAGTCGAACTTGCTTATTATAAACCTTAATTAAATGATGAATTAAAAAGTAAATAAATTAATGACTCTTACCTGCACCCCGAGTCCTCCCTACAGACTTCCGCCAATGAGTGGCATGTTGGAATAACTGGTCCCTCCACCTGCTGGGCGCATACGGGGTGCAGCATTTCTTGAGCAATTAGACATTCGTCTTGATTGTTTTTCGTTTTCCTAAAAGGTGAAAACACAAGAATAGAAATCCCGACACTGAACACAGGTGAAGTTCAAAAGCATGCGACATTCACTAGGAAAAACATAATGGTATGGCTAAGGTTTAAATTTGGATGTATCATAACTGGTTACGAAATTTCACAACTGTTGCTTATTGGAGGATCAATTCCAATCTTATAGAAATATAATAAATATGATTCAATGCTCCTTATTCATGATCCCGTCAACTATAAATAAATATCGAGTGACCTAGCTGGCGTAGGAAAGGTTTTAGAGATTCACGCCGCACCTGATCAATTGCAGGGCCTCTGTCGTGACTTAACGACTGTTTCTGGGTAGCCAGGATCGACAACTCAACTAACTAATTTCAATCTGTAGACTGGCTGGCTGCTATGGCTGTGTATAAAATTGCCGCTGCTATCCAGAGATTCTCAGTTTGGTGTAAGGGTAAGCATAGGTACCTGACTATGAGGTTATACTTGTTTTTGTCTCACTTTTATATTTTTCAATTATTTTCAACTTAGTTTACTTATTATTTCCTCGTTTGTATATTTAGAATTTATATTTTTAATTCATTATCATTTTGTAATTTCGCAATGTTGTAATGTTATGAATGCGATAGGTTTTTCAATACCTTGCATGTGATAAATAAATCAATCAATCTCATCGAATTTCCATCTAGCTGTTAATCCTGTGGTCAATATTTGCAGTTGCAAAAGTTTTCGGGGTGATTTGCAGCATTTAATAAGGATTTCCTTTCAATAATTATGGAAAATACTTTGAGTAGCATGAAAACATGAAGAGAGAATATTGGCGTTGCGCAAAACTCTGGAGCAACTGGAAAAATACTTCCAGTAGTTGAAACAACTTTGAAAGTCGAGAACTCTACGATCAACTGAAACAGATTGTACATCATAAAGTGTATGATCTTAATTCAGGAACTTGTGATTCCGGTTTTGACGAACTGGTGAAGCAGAAGAAGAGACAATAACTACTGTCCAAAACAGTAAAACCTGAAACAAGAGAACCACCTTTCGAACAATAGACCTCCTCCAGAAGATAATGAAACTAATAAGATCAGATTCGAAGAAGAAGATGAGTAATCGCCTTTTGCGGGGAATCTGAAAGTGAAACAGGAAAAGAAAAAGAGAGAGGAAGTCCAAGAGCAAGTAGATGGCGGAGAAGAAATCGGGAGAGGAAAATGCTTTCGATGCATATGACTTGGAAAAAGGCGAGCGTGTCATCACATTCGAGATGGCTAGAAACAACGAGTTGACATCAAAACGCAAGAAATAATTCAGGAATCCGAGAGTGAAGAACTGCAACAAGTTCCGCATGGCGTTCATCAGGAGGAAGGTCCGAAATATACTAACAGAATCATCAAACTACAGAGGAGAGGTGTACGGTATTAAAGCTAGTGTTATAATTGGATACTGAACATTTTTTGAAATCAGTCTTACCAGTCCCATCCTACATCAACCTTTTCAACGATTATCTCAGTTTCAACCATGAAATATTGTTGCCAACAGGTTCGGCCAGGCAGAGACCAAGGAAGTGATAACTTTGCAGTGCATGCAGTGCAATCTCTACTCCTGGTTTTCTACAAAAACAAATTTAGCCTTCCGATTCTCATTAGCTCAAACCAATGGAAGGTGAGTTCCAGCCTCCTTAGAATTTTTATGGTTTGTTAAAAGTGTTTTTTACACCAATCGAATTTAATGAATTTGTTAGTTCAATTTAAATTCGCTGATACAATTTTTAGTTCCAATTATAATACATTTCATATTATTTATCTCGAAAAATAAGTTTTGTCATATAATTATGTCATTTATTATTATTTATTCAATTCCACAAAACTGGAAATGATTAATAATTCAATAGGATAAAATAACCTTGCATTACAACATAAAAATTCCCATGCGATTCTTGCTCATTTGTTGTTAATCGTTCAATACATCTTACTAAAATTTCACTGCAAATAATATTCACTTTTGATATTATTTTCTCACAATCCTTTATCTCACTAAAACTAATACAAATATCTACATCTTATCCTCTGTGATTATTCCAGTGAAAATTGGAGTAAACCTGTTACGCTCAAAGAATCTGGGAGTCAATTAATAAGCGTGTCTGATGAAGAAAGCAGAGACTGGAACTTGGTTATAACCACAAGGCCTATCTCCAGCTTTGTAACTGAGGTAAGATTCATTCAATATCACTGAATCTCAGCCAATAATACTCTTGAAACTGGTATATATTGCACTAAATTTTGAACGATTCTTTATACATTTTGAAATGTTCACAGGTGATGATATCAGGCCAACTAATAATACAGAATACAATGGATTGCGATGTTGAACTGATAGTGTCATGTGAACGGCAGAACAGCATGGTTGTCCCGGCTAAGAACACTCCACCTGGTATCATACTGTCTCCTCATTATGCACCTTTCCTGAGAATTCGTTTCCCAGGCATATCTTTCACATGGTCTGGCCAAATTCCCCTGAAAAATGATGGTGAAACTACACTGAAGCAGTGGTTGGTGAAAGGTAATATTTCCATCACCAACCTAACAAATTTATTTTTTTACAAAAAATTGATTTACTGTGATTTTTTTATCACAGTACTCTAATAAAATAAATAAAATGGAATGTTAAAATTGAATATTTATTTGAGAAGATTGATGAGGTATCTGAAAAACTAATTCCTCATTAATTCTAGTGCTATAAACAATATGGATATTGAGGAATATCCATTCAGATATTGAGGAATGGATATTGAGGAATAACCATATTATTGAAACCTCAATATTTATACTAATATATTAAGTAAGGATCCTCACTTGCATGCTATTTTCATCCCAGTTATTCGCTAATTCAAAGTTTATACTTCTTGTACAGAATATTTTCCTGGGTTTAGAAATTTCTTTTATCTAATAATCAATAATTTAATTATTAGTCGGTTTAAATTACCGTACTTAAAAAAACTTCAATATCATTTCCAATACGTTGAAAATTCTTATAAAGTTGTAAGCGGAAATAATCTCAGCCTTGTCCTTTGAATCGCGGACTATAAGTGCAACCTTCTCATGCACTGATTAGTACCTACTCTGTTCAATATTTGTTCTCAATTCTGTGTTCATTGTTCATCATTTTTCAGTTCCGCTTCGAAACAAAGATGAATTCAATAGTATTTGGTGTCACCTGGTTTGGGATTCTCCGAATACATCTGGGAGAATATTCGTAAGTGAATTCACCATTTTCTTACTAGTATTTTTCAATTACACTATTCATTCGAATATTAATCAATTCAGTAATAATTGAATCAAGATGTTTTATTCAAGTTAATTCAACTGTTTTCAGACTATAATTTGTATATTGATCATTTTGAACAATGTTGCTTGTGCTATTGTTGAACTTGAAGAACTCGGTTAGCAATCGAATCAATGAATTTATTTCATACTGTAAATACTAGCTATCAGGTTAGAAGCATTTTCTGTATATAAAAACCAAATTATTCTAGCTCCAGAATAGTTTCATGTATTGGCATCAGCCATTTCACTTTAAAAAGTCAATTAAAACGAAATCTCCGAAGAAAATTTCCATGTGATTGAATCAGTGATTGAACAATCCTTCCAGTAGCTTTTTATATCATATTCACTTCATAAGTTATAATCTAAATAAATCATATTTTCCTTTTCCAGGTTATGATTTGCAGTATGTACAGAATCTCTTCATTATTGCCATGTGGTGCTTACGCTCATATAGAGACTCCTGAATTGGAGTCAATGAAAAGTGCGGTGGTTGTTGGGAGCGGCCAGGTGCAGGATCTAGTGTGTCCCGGAACACCCGAAAATTCTCATTTCCTAACATTTCAACTCGAGTAAGTTGTAATGCTCTGATCTTCCCTCTGAAACTATCAAACTATTAAAACAAATCCCCTAGAAACTGAAAGTTTGTAAAATTTCCAAAATCCAACGTTGGAGTTCATAGTCTCCGATCACTTCACTGAATTCAGTCTTACTTATTTATTAGTTTCACCAAAATTCAGTTCATTCAACCTTCCGGCATTCGCGCTGTTGTAAAAAGTACAACAGTGTCAGTTTTTTTGCTGCACAAAACTATTGAATGGGGTGAAGTCAGTGAATGAGTCACCAATGCATTCCAAAACTTTCCCCCCATCACTCCACTGAGTTGCAGTATCAACCGAGCAATGGTTCAGTCTTTAGGTGCCATTTAGTCACGACAGTGCATAAGTCGCACTGTGCATAATATAGGGAAAGACTGTATACGGGGACTGTAAACGAACCAATAACACAGAATTGATGGCTTTGCTTGATGTACCTTATTGGGCTATGAAATGGTTATCATCCAAATGTTCATAGGGGTAAAATAATCCAAGAAGATGGAAAAAGTAATTATACAATTAATTAATATGTTTTGACAGTAAACAGAGTACATAACACTTTGAAAATTGGATGTTGTACAAAATACAACATGCGACTGCTCGTGTGATTGAGTAGGGTGCGACTACCGGAAGGTTAATGAGTCATTAAATAATCAAAGGTCAAGGTCAGTAATCAAAGAGAGTCAGTATTGAACTGGAGTTGGTAGCGGAAGGTTGTTTAGCTGTGTAGTGTAGTGAGTAGAGTAGTAGTGTCAGCAATTTGTTCTATTGAATAGTTCTTAATCGGAACAAACCGGGTTAACGATCGGATTTTCCGTAGTCGAATTTTATGCAAGCAAAGCATAATAGGCCGAATCGGTCGTTTATGTGTAACCGCGTTCGCGAGTGAGTAAGTGTGTCACAAAAAAATGAGTCATTATGCTTATCATATAAAATAATGACGGTCAAAAAACTCATCAGACCATCTACATTATTGCTACCGGAGTTCGAAGAAGAGGATGGAGATATGATTGTCAACCATGAGGAAAATATTTCTGATAGTTCACCAATGCAGAATTCTTCTGAAAAGTATTTCAATCCAAACCAATTGAAACGGCAGAGCAGGTTCTTTACAATGCTTGGAAAAAGTCTGAACTGAAATGGAAGAAAGCGGAAGAAGAGAACAACTCTCTCATTAAAAGAATAGAACATCTTGAAGCGGTTTTAGTTAATATTAATAAAGAAAAACCTATGGCTGCGTCGTCACAGGTAAACTACGAAACTGATGAAGACAATTTGGCGGAAGAAACGGAGTGGATAAGAACGCGGAATAAAAGTTCAACTAAGAAGAGGAAACTCGCCAGTTCTCCACCAATAATCCGTGAAGAGGAGGAAAGAAAGAAGTACAAATATCCAAGATAGCAGTTGAAGCCCAAACAAAAAATTCTGAGAAGAGGAAGTCACCTCTCCTCCCACCAGTTATCATAGAAAATGTCAAATACTTCCAAATCATTCAAAAAGAAATTAGTAAAATAGCAAGAAAAGGAACATTCAATTTCAAAGTGCTATCAGGGAACAAATCAAAGATAAATTTCACAGATGAAGAGGATTTCCGGATATCTACGAAATGGCTTAATGGAGGAAAATACTCCTGGTTTTCATATGAGAATAAGCAGACCAGACCAATAAGAGTGATGGCAAAAAAACTACACCACTCTTGTGAACCGGAAAGCATTGTGGCTGATCTTAAAGGTAGGGGATTTAAGATTTTGAATGCTACCAATAAACTTGAATGGAAGACCAAGGAGCCCCTGGATATGTTTGTATTGTCCTTAGTCCAGAAGAAGAGATTAAGAAAATCTACGAAATGAGGCACATCATGGGGTGTAAAATTGAGATACAGGCATTGTTAACATCGAAGCTGATACCACAGTGTAAGAGGTGCCAATCCTTTGGCCATACTCAGAAATACTGCAACCATGAGCCAAGATGCGTGAAATGCGCTGGAAAACACAGCACCATTAGTTGAACAAATTCTAAGGAGAATGGGCCCAAATGTGTTCATTGTGATGGGAAGCACCCAGCCAACTATAGAGGATGCAGTGTAGCAGTTGAATTACAAAAAATGAGAAATGATCGCAGTAAGCAGTTGAAAGTTGAACAAAATAGCAGAAATCATCAGGTCCCATTCAAAACTTCTACATTAGGAGTGGAACCAAGAAAATTTCTTACGGCAGTTCAAGAATGCAGGTGTGACACTATATCGTCAGGTAAACCTACATATTGGCCAACAGACAGGAACAAAATACCAGACTTGATAGAATTTTTTGTGTTTAGAAGCTTTGTATATAACAATTTGATAGTAGAAGAATGTGATGATTTATGTTCAGATCAAACCGCTGTTATATTAGAAGTGAGTGAAAAATTAGTAATGGGAGAATGTCAGCTAAAACTAGTGAATAAAGGAACAGACTGGGAAAAATTTCAGCATACCCTAGAGCAGAGAACAGACCATAATGTACATATAAGGAATGAAGAAGAACTGGATTATGAAGTCGAAAGATTCACACAAGATATTCAAGAGGCAGCTTGGGAATGTACACCATGCACAGTCCAAATAAAAAGGCCAGATGAAAGACATTACCCTCAAAGTGTATTGGATCTCATCCATGAGAAGAGGCTAGCTAGGAAAAGTGGCAGAGAACAAGAAATCCACAAGACAAGACCCATTTAAACTTTTTTGTTCAAGAAGTGAGAAATGGGATTAGAAACCATAGAGACTCAGTTACAAGCGAATATCTCAGAAATCTGGGCTGTGACAAAAACTCTGACTATTCACTCTGGAAGGCAGTAACTATCTCAAGAAACCATTTGTACAAGCTGCTCCTATTAGGGAAACAAATGATGATTGGGCTAGAAATAACAACCAGAAAGCTAGGAGATTTGCTGAGCTCTTGGAAGAGGTTTTTCAACCACATAAACAAACTAGAGAAGAGTGCGATAATGAGGGTGGATTTCCAACAGAAATTGGGGATATTCCAAAAGTTTTGTTGAATGAGCTGAGAGTTCCCATCAGAAATATGAATTGCAAGAAGGCTCCAGGACCTTATTACTGGTGCAGTGCTCAAAAAACTTCCGAACAAAGCCCTGAAAAAACTGAGGAACATCATCAATGCAGCTTTAAGACTGAGGTACATCCCAAATATATAGAAGGTTGCTGAAGTCATAATGATTCCAAAAACAGGAAAATCACCACACGAGGCTTCATTTTATAGACTAATATCTCTTTTACCGATTTTGACAAAAATATTCGAGAAAGTGCTACTTAGGAGATTGCAGCCAATAATTGGAACAAGGATCCAGATCAGATGATCAGACTTCCAGATCATCAATTTGGGTTTAGAAGTAAGCATTCAACTATCCAGCAGGTCCACAGGGTGACTGACATCATCGAGAAATTTCTTGAGGAGAAAAAGTTCTGTGCAGCAGTCTTTCTTGATGTAGCTCAGGCGTTTGATAAAGTATTACATGAGGGTCTAAACAGAAAACTCTAGAAAATACTACTCATCCAGTATTCAACAATATTGAGATCCTACCTATCAAACGGGTACTCCAGGGTGAAACAAGAAGATAGCTACTCAAAGTTAACAAAAATTGAAGCATGAGTGCCCCAAGGAAGTGTTTTGGAGCCCATTCTCTATCTTCTTTACACAAATGATATTCCTGTACCAGAAGAAAACATCATCGCCACGTTTGCAGATGACACAGCAGTTCTAGCTCCAGGAGACAGCAATGAAGAAGCAACAAGAAAAATTCAAGTAAGTCTCACAAAAATTCAAAAATGGACCATAGAATGGAGAATTAAATCGAATGGGAAGAAGTCTGTGCATGTGACCTTTGCAAATAGACTGCATGATTACATACCAAGCAGAATCAACAACCACGTGATACCATATGCAAACCAGGCAAAATATCTCGGCATTACTCTGGATGCCAAACTTCGGTGGAAAAAGTTGGATGAGCTCAACCACAAGTACAGTAGAATGTATTGGCTGATAGGCAGCAATTCAAGCTTATCAACCTACAATAAAATTCTACTCTACAAACAAATACTGAGGCCTGTCTGGTTCTATGGTACGTGACTGTGGGGATGTACAGCTGAAGGCAATGTTGGCATCATCCAACGATTCCAAAACAAGTTTCTGCGAATTGCTGTCAATGCTCCATATTTCATCAGGAACGCCGACCTTCATAGAGACCTTCAGGTGGAGACAGTCAAGGAGATGATTGTTGAAACAGCAAGGACCTATGAAGAGGCTCTACATGACCACCAAAATGTTGAGGCAATCCAGCTTTTGGACAACTCAACATTGACGAGGAGATTGAAAAGGAAGAAGCCAACAGATCTGGTGTAAACCTCCAGGAGTGCTTAGTGCTTAAAATGACTTGAAGTATTAATTTAGGATGGAAAAAAACTGATCGTTAGTCCTGGTACTAGTAACAGTTATATTCAATGAAAAAAAAATGCGCCTTGTATTTTTAAGGGTGGTAAATCGATCATTCATCAGGTATCCATTTTGTTCTGATGCGAGAATTATCATAACAGTTCATAGAACTTGAAGTAGTTTCATTTAATTACTATTAAGCATGAAGAATATTATTTTGATTTTTTTCCATAGTGGAAAATAAATTATTCAAATAACAATAAAACTCCACTCTGAAGCTTAAAGAAGTGTTCTAGTCATATTCTACAATCCATACAACGGCTCTTGACTAGTGGTGCAGATAAACTGCATTATTTATGCTGTTACCTGCAAGCAATAAACGTTGAAATTTCATTATAGTTAACGCGGGAGCGTTCAAATTTATTTCGTTCCGGATGAAATATAGATTGCATACAAATGAATTGAATGCACTCAGCATCTGATAACTTCGTGTGCAGAATGGACTGTCGGCCGAGATTCAAACGGAACAGATTAAATTATCATATTAGTGTGCCACGACAAATGCTATCAATTATTACAGCTTCCATATCATACCGATTCCCAAACGTATCAAGTACAGTTCACGCTGAAAGTAGTGCTATTTGCTTGGTTGCAATGGACAGGAATGAGTAGTACATGTACACGTAGTAAATGCCCTCAAGTATATAAGAATGACATGCAAGAGTACTAGGAATTATTACGGGACCCTTTTCAATTCAAACTGCTATGGTAAAGAGAGAGAAATGTTATGTGGATTGATTTTGCCCATCAATTTCATCTAACATAGATTATATCTATAGCCTAAATGAATAAATGTTAAGGGGGTAGGATAACTTTTTATTTGAGAGTAAAGAAATTACAGAATACCTTGCATTTCTTGTCATGTTATAATCAGTTTTCTTCAAGAGCTTTGGCATATATTTCAGCTTTGATGATAACAAGTGAACAATATTTATTTTAAAATACCTAAGAGAAAAAACTCCTTCTTTCATCTTTCTACTTATCTTTCTCGGAAAACATTCAATCTTTGAAGTAAATGCTCCATTAATACAATCATTCGATATCTTAATTGTTACAATGTTTGTAAAAATGTGTCATATTTTCCAATGAGCATCCAATTTTGAAACATGATTATGTGATAAGTTTATTACTAGCTACTAATAACATTTTTGGGGAATAAGAGTTTCCCAAACGAGTGTGATTGTAAACACAAAAGAAGAATTTAAGAATTAGTTTATCTTAAGAAGAGTATAATGAACACCTGACAAGTTACGTACGATCTTTTTCATCATACCAGTCCAAAACAGAAGAAAAATCACATATCAACATTGTTATATCACCTGGAGGGAAAATACATTTGAATAGCAAAAATATTTCTTTATTGCGTTCGAATAGGCGATTGAAGAATAAAACAAATCCGCACTATATTTTGCCACCTATGTGTGGCGGAGACAATACGTATTATAGACGGTTTTGGGATGCTTGACAGGAACGATTTGTGAGATGAGGCTATTTCAAAATGGTAATGGAATAAAATAATTATATGTGAAAATGATAAAGTATGAATATGGCAGTGATTTCCACAAAGATTGAAGAGTAAGAGGTTATACTTATACAAGAAGAAGATCGACATGGTAGGTACATTACAATAAAAAATCCGTTTTTCGCAACAATTGAATTCTGCCTCAATAATCAATATACTTTACTTCCAATTATAAGTATCTTCAAGTTTCGTTGACTAGGAAATCATCACAATTAAAATCAAAGAGAAACCTGAGAGAATCGGGTTCCGAACTCAAACATATGTTACTTTACACACGTATTTTTCATACAAATCTTTGAAGCAGCTTTTCAACAAATGTTACCTTGTTCACTGAGCTCCACGCTTTGAAGCAAATATTCAATTCACGCTTCAATTATTACAAATTCGACAAGAACCCTTCATGCTTAAAATCAAAATATTTGAACACTGATAGCCACTGTTAACATGTTATAGGATTTCTATAGGAACATGAATGATATTCTGTATGTTACTTTATTTATTGGTCTATGATTGTTTGATGTGTATTGTATCACTGATATTCACTGTGTTAGACCTACAGATTGAGGTATTTCCAAGTGAACCTTTTCACAACATTAGGTGGTGCACACTGAATAACGTGTAACCTGTATAATTGTGAAACCTGTGCGTAAGTTGAGTATTATCAAGACTTCAAATTCATCTGGCAAAGAAATGAAAAAATTATCACTCAATTTGTTATTATTATTCTAGTTTATTTTTAGGTTGTGTTCGCACAACATTTTATAAATAACCTTTCTCTCAAAATTCCCATTTATTGTTGGAGTATGAGAGCATGAAATATCACAGTTGAGCTCAGTTTTTTTAAACTGAAACATGTCAAGAGAGCATAACAGTATCTGACAGTTATGGGGTTCTGCGCCTGACAGTTGAATGAGATAATATGAGAATTATATCTTTTTATTGTTTTACAATGACCAGGCAACATTTAGCATGCAATATCGATAGCATCAAAAATGATATAACTAAAATAAATTCCTATTCTATTCTCTCTGAGTGGACCATATCTAATTGCACCAGCGTTGGCAAGTTTCATTCAACCCGTGTAGTATGACGCATAAGTGATGATGCGCATATTATCAAAAACATGCTAAATTAGTATTCATGAATGAGTTTATAGATGTGAATAAACGAAACTGAACAAACAAAAAAACAGTCTATGATCATGAAGTATGTTTTTACATTAATTAGAATGAGTTATTTAGTTGATGACGTGACGGAACTTTGACAGTAATCTCCACTCTACCATTCAATCACGATATCTGATACCACAAGTAGCCTTAACCAGCCACTATTAGCCTCAATTAACCACAATTAGCTATAATTGATCATCCACTCCAGTATCGTATGCGATCATATCGTTATCTAAAATGAGAGAAGATTCTACTACTTGGGTAATAAATGAATGTTTCAATTATTATCCTTATGCTCACTATGTTTTCTATAGTCATGTTTCTAATAAATAAACAATCATCCTTCAGTTTTCCATGATTAGTGGAACCGATTAATCCAGAGTTTGATATTTCAATTATTACAATACTAGCAGGTAACCCGTGCTCCACAAGGGGCTATTTCAAAACTTGACCGAGTGGAATATTGAAGAGTTTGAAGTAGGCCTAGAACCATCATCGGTTAATTAAGAATCTATATGCAATGTTTCAAGTTAATTTCAGTCCAGTAATTTAGACGTGTTGATTCGTCAAACAAAAATTTCCTATCCGTACGTGTATAAGCCAGTTCTTTCCTTTATTATAGTATAGATGAGTTCCTCAAGTTGGTACTAACATTATAAAGTGACAGAACTCAAATCTTGTTTAGAAACCTTTCTCAACAACCTGATAAAATTTGACTGGTTATTGATTTGGTTACCAATTTCAACCATCTGTCTCTCTAGATTCTAGTTCTATATCAACATATGGTATGTACATTTCAATTATAATATATTCATGTCACATGAATGAAATTTGTACATTGATTCTGAAAAATCTAGAAGGGTAATTGAAATTTGGGCTTTGAGGTGCATGAGATTGATATTTTTAGAATATATGTGCATAATTTGTAGATCTTAAATCATTCCCGTTTTTTCGGTATGCAATCCAGAAGTTGACATGTCTTGATGCAAAAAAAAAACGAACAAACACAACCCTACTCTCGCTTATATAGATTTCAGTTACTCATGATTTCAAATCGCAGTTATCTACCTATCCTTGTACTTTCACAGTCTCTATCTCTTTCACAACAGGCGCATGTCTCTTTCTCGTGCAGCAGCTCCCAAGTGAATCGGCTATTATAAGTTTTAATTGGCCACTAACATTGCGTAGTCTATTGAGATATTCAGAGCATTTGATGTTTTCGTGTATTGGGAGGCATATCTATAATACTACTCACTAACTTTCGAGTTGAGCAGAATAGAAGTTTTTTATTCGTTATAAGATACAATAAAGTACTATTTCTGATGACATACATGTACATATATGGCAATATAACTGATATCAGATATGGAACTAATGACTGATGAACTCATTCTTTTGAACTCTTTTACAAGATATGTCAATTTATTCAAAGGACAATTCAAAAACCTATGAATCGAAGTATGAGTACAGGGACAAAGAGAGGAAATTGACAATTTTTATCACATAATTCTTTTTAATTTGAAATGGTGTCTCTGTTCTTATGAACTCACACAGCTCATATAGCAAACAGTTGGAACGTAAGTGTAGATGGCACTCCTCATATATTATGTAACATTGTATCACTAACTCTGTAAGTATTTTAATAGTAATATAATCAGTAGCTAGTATATGTAGCAGTCTAGCTATGTAGCTAGTATATCTAGCTATGTAGCTAGTATACATGTAGCAGTCAGAATATTCTAGTAATAATGAAGTTTATACTGGTACTCTATACCAGTATAGAGTTTATGATTACTAGTTCTGTACTTGTACACTGATACTATAGATCGCAGTGGGTTTGGCAATTCTGAAACAGGGGAAACTTCCTAGCGAAGAATGATTCTTGTCATGAAAATACAGGCGAGAAAGTCTGAGACTGTGATGCGACAACAGGAACAAGTTTAGCTGTTTTACTGCAGACAGACTGGCAGTCGTCGAATTTCCCGGCCGAATTACTTATTCAACATGAGCTGGCCAATGAAATGGTCTGGCCTAACATTTTTTCCTCAAGAGGAAGCAATGAATCTCGAGACGAATTTTTTACTCCTGGACGAAAGTGCAATGACAAGTCCATTGGGGAGTGAAACGGTAGACTCGACTATAGAAGATACTGCAAATGATGGAGTGAGAAGAAGAGGACAACAGAGAAATGGCCGAAGTAAAAAAAAGAGAGTGGGAGGAAATTTGAAAATAAGGAAGTGGTCGGCTAGGAACGGTAGCTTTTGAACTGGAAAAATAAAAGACGTGGAAAGAGTTGAGAAGAGTAGATACAAAGGGTTGGTTGAGGCGAATCGGAAGGAGGTGAAAGAGGTGGGACATTTGGAGGAGAGGATTGGAGGACGTGAAGGGGAGAGTAGCGGGAAGAAAAATAGGAAAAAGCAAGTGGAAGAGCGTGAACAAATAGGAAAAGTAAAACAAGGAAAAAATACTAGGTGAGAAGGAATGGAAAAGATAGGAACGAAGAAATAAAAGGTAGTAGAGAAGGAGAGAGAGGGGTAGAGAAAATTGTTGAGCTGAAAAGAAAACTATGGGTGGGGGTGTAGTGGAGGAAAGGCAAAGTTGGAGAAGAACATGTTGAAGGAAGAAGCTAGTATAGGGGAAATATTATGTGGGAGAATACAGAAGTAATAGAGTAATAGAGAATAATTGGCTTTCAAAGTGAGAAGAAATGCGATCAAGGAGCAGTTTGAGAAATAGAGGAGAAAGTATAAGAAGAGAGCGGAAGAAAAGTTATAGTGCAAAAGTTATAATAGAAGGATAAGGATGTAGTGGTAGTGATAGAACAGTATTTCGAACTGGGAGAGAATAATCGCTGAGAAAAGAGTGTTGAAAGGTGGAGATAGAGTATGTGTGCTTAAATAAAGATAAAAAATTCAAAGATAAGAGATTCCAAGGAGCTATAAAACAGTTGTTGGATTATAGAGGAAGTAATAAGTTACAGATAAAGAAAAGAGAGAATAGAGGAGTTGTGAGAAACATGAGTAGGGGAAGGGAAAGAAGAGGATGAAGACGGGAGAGTATCAGCACTATTGAGGAAATGAAAGTGAGGAGAGAGCAGAGTAATCAGTTAGAGGAAAAAGTTGGAGTATGAAAGGGAGGTGGGAGAAGAGGGAGGAGAGAAACGTGGAAAGTAGAAAGTGATGGAAACGAGGAAGTGAGGTAGTTGCCAGTTTGTACAAGAGGAGAAATTGGATAATCGAAATTGTCCACTCGAAGGGAATTCGATGAAAAGTTTGGGGATGGAAAAGCTGAATGGGAGGGGAACACGGATGAGAGAAAGAGGGGGAACGTCCCTTCAAGGAACAATGTAGGTCACTTATTCGAATCAACTTCATCATCATCGTTGCAAGAACATATCGAGAAGCTGACTACTCGGTGGGCTCTACTAGTTGCATTTGTCAAAGGCAAATATTGGAGAATAATATCTGCCTTGGATAGGCATATATTTCATTTTCTAGATAATACAATTTGTGTAAGTATTTACATTATAATATAATATGAATTAACAATAAATATTATTATTCTATTATATTGAGCGAGCAATTTCTGTATATATTTTTATATTTGGTTATTTATATGGTTGGTTATATATTTATGTCCAATGAATCTCGGAAACGGCTCTAACGATTTTCACGAAATTTGGAATTTAGTAGGTTTATGGTATAAAAATTCGTTTGTACTAGGTCTCATACCTGGAAAAACTCGCTGAAGGACATAAAAAGGATGATACTCTTTAATCCTTGGATAAACACATGATAGATAATTTCATCGTCTGTTGATAATGGACGATACGAGTCGAGTGCCTGTGTCGGAGAGAGACAGAATTATGTTCCGCTGTTGAACTTTTTCAATCAATCAGCGGATCTCATGAGAATATTATCTGGCAATTATAGATAAACCGACTTGATCAACTTTATTCGATTTGTTTACATGACCAACGATATCATTCTATTCTAAATCCATTATTTTTCCATTTAAATTGGAATACCTATATCAAAGTTATCAAAGCTAATCATTATTTTACAGTTTTAAGTGATTAGTGAGTGTTTTTTTTTGTTATTAAATTTAATTGGGGATTGAATGAATTTTTCTAGCAATCATAATGAAGTATTGGACAGCTTGAATTCGAAAAGTGAATCTTCTAGGCTAATAGCCAATTTACGTATTAAAACTTATATACATAGGTCTATCTATAATCAGCCTATATAGGAGTACTTACTACACCTACGTACTAGTTTCCAACATTCTCTAATTTACAAAAATCATTATTATTTGAGTTCAATCACACGTTTTATTCAATGGTTTCTATTTTTTGGAGGCTGTTTATTAAAGGAGAAACTATTGAAGCATGAGCATTCCCTTCTCTTTAAATCATGTTTATTTTCAATGTTCAGACTTTCCATGAAATTGTTTATTGGAGTTCAAAGTGGATAAGTTTCTCTGCATTCTGAATATATTTCGATTTCTTGACAAATCAGAATGATTCTTCCGTGCATGATAGGAAAAATGCGAATGTGGCGATTTAAAAGATTTAAATACGCGTTTAGAAAGTGAGTGAAACATTAATTTTGATAACAGAACCTCATGAGATAAATGAATGAAATAGGAGTAGAAAATCTCACCAGTTGACAGAATAGTATCAAATTCAATGTCGATGTCATTCAACTAAATTTCCAATACAAACATATTATTCCACTGTTGAATCATGAATGACAACTTTCCAAGTACTGAACTTATACATATACCGTTAATATATAAATCATCATTCAAACTGCTATAATTGAAATTTCGCTAATTGCTCCCTCTTAAATAACTCTCGTACAGATGTTCCAATATTTGCATAGCGGAAATCCAATTTCAGATACTATGTTTGTTTGATTCAATACCGGAACTCATTCACAGATTCTCTACGCTGTCAGACTGATTCTGTTAGAAGTATTGGAATGAGTTAGATAATATTGAATCTCAGAAGTGAAATAGTCTCATTACTTCACGCAATGCCTAACTCTTGCAGAAATACGCTTCATGTTTCAATCAATTATATACTGATGAAATTCAAGCCAGAATTTCTGAAATACAACGAATTTAAACTCTGTTACTTTATATTTCAGACTTTCTTAAACATAATTCCGTAATGATAATTGTAGCTTTGTTGAATCATTTTACATTGAAAAGAGACCCAGATCACAGAACGAAGCAATGTACAAATTCTTCATGATGATTGCAATTACCATGTAATCAATTTGCTCTATAATCCTCTTTTATTGATTGGTAATACTCACAAATTACAAAACTGTTCATTAGAATACAATGATAGAATTGAATTTGAGTCATTGAGAAAAACATATACATAAACCCGTATCTGGCTATTACAATAACTTGGCGGTGGGAAAGAGGCGTAATGTAAGGAAGCCGCTGAGGGCACACAGAGTTGTCTGTCGCAGGCTTACCTCTATATCGCCCCAGGCAATTTAAAGCCACAAACAAGGTTACATGGGTTACTACGGTCGTGTGCAAACAATGAACCGCTGTTTCGACCGAAATTGGAAGGCACTCTGGCTTCAGGAGAGGTTCTTCATGGGACTGAAATCGCCTACTTGGCACCGCATTGTAGTTTACACTTACGATTTCGAATACAAGGTTGAAAGTAATGCGTGGCGTTTGTTACGTGATACCTCAGGAGGTGCAATTTCAATTAAGCGAGAATGGAGCACAGAGTTGAAACTTGAGTATCTATCCACAGAGTTCTGGGAAGTTATATAAAGTCACTTGGGTAGTAATTTATTAATATGCGGTTTAAGTTCATGTACCCATAGCCTGATTTTAGTTGGTGTGAGACAGACATAATGTTATCCTTATTTGACGTCTAGCCTCGGTCAAAAACTAGAGCTCTGTCACGTGAATTTGTCAATCTCTTTAATTAAAATGATATTGGAAGAATTCTTGAAATTATTCTTCTCAGAGTCTAATTTTCCAGTCAACTAACATTCCAGTGCTCATTGTTAGTTGTGGAAATTCCATGAATGAAAAAAAAACCTGGTTAAGGTTGTGGTATTAATAATGAAGTGCTTTAGTTTAATAGTATAGTCTTATGTGTTTGGTCAGTCATCTGAGTTTTGAGTACTGTATTGGAGATTATAATAATAGTGAAAAGAATAATATTGGCAGTATTCTATGAAAGGTACATCACCATTTAGACTTATACATTATGAGAGATTGGATGATAGTGAGACCATGTGACCTATCTCCAAGCCTATTTTGTCAATGTATAATCGAATCTAATCACCAATCCTAGTAAAGCTACTAAAAAACATAAATGATATAATTTATAGCATGAATAATATCAACTCAATCTCGAAATATAGTATTGCTCTATCATGAAGCAATTTTTATTAAAAAATATTATTCTAGCAGAGAATTTTCATTCTTTGCTTTTGTTATACTTTCTTTGGCTGAGCGTTGCTCGAGGATTGCTCAGGAATTTAGCAACAATTCCACGATATGACGAGCAAGAAAGGATGAATGGTGGGTCGAATTTATATCTAGCAGAAAGCATGAATGAATGAATAATACAGGTCAATATAGCTTCAAAAGTCTCTTTGATATTCTCTGCGAGTAAGCTTCTCACGTAGTAGTGGTAGCCCTTTACCAGTGAGATGGTCTTTCGCAGACAATTTGAGATATTCAACGTCCTTTCTTATGAGAAAATTCCACGTTCTCATATCTCACGAGCTATACATTCGAGGGCTTGCAAAAAATGATGCTACCGACTGTTTCTCCCATTTGTATTTTTTATCAAAAAGCAAATTGCGCCTGCCTCTCACAAGAACTTATTTCGTACAGGAAGAATACTATCTTTGAGAATTGTCTTTTCAGACATTCCTATGAATCAAACCAGATATGAAAGTTCTAAGAGGAGGCAAAACAAATGAAATTTTCCACATAACAAAAAAACTTGCTTCCAACTTGGAGCGGAGAAAATCTTTCATACCTGGAAGTAGATTGTATTTTATTGAAATTGAAGGGTATTTCTCGAAATAATGGATCTCTTCCTCCTATTCGCGCAAATATCTTACTCACCTGGATGAATTTTGGAAGTTGGTTTAACCTCAGACTATAAATTATCCCTTCTAATTTGAATCATTCATCATTACTTTGTATACTAGTATTGCTATAACAAGTATAGTCTAGTGATGTGATAACTGTTATTGCTATTTCCGATATTTCTGTATCATACAAGAAATATATTACTTTTTGAATGAAATATGAAGACAATCGAACTTGTTAATCACATGGTTTTGGCATAGAACAAGTAATTTAATACCTTCATACTCGGAATCAATGTTAGAAGTGGAACATAATGATAAGTTATTCGAATTGGCAAGTCCGGAACTGAATGAAAACGACTTCATATTGTACATACTACAAATTTATCAGAATAATTTCACATATTAGTTACGGTTGTTACACCATTATCAATCTCTAGTGATCTGAAAGCCCAAACATTGATCAGCAGAATATGAAGTATTTTTTGTGCTTGCCCACGATTGGTCAATAGCTGTTGACGAATTAAGGTTGAGCTCCACTACTGACATTGGCCGAGACTAGACACGCCCAATTCAAATAAATATGGTCATGAGAACAATTCTCTGCCAATAACAGTAGAGATGTTACTACATCTAGTTCACAATAATACGGAGAGTGCACAACTTTAATATTCCATGCTCCAATGAATAATATTATACTAGCAAGCAGAATATCTTCCCTATTCCTTGTTAACCGAGCGAAGTGAGCTCTAGAGCTGGGTTTTCGTTTGTGAGGAAATGCCGTCGTCGACCACGACAGGGAGAGAATCTCAGACTGGGTAGATTATAATTTGTCAACATAACCTAAAAGATTATGTTTAATTATATGTTTTAATGGAGCAGGTTGAGTTTATACTTTTAAATGGCAATATGTTGATATTATTAGAAATGTTTAATTCTTTAATAATAAAGACAAATAATTAAAAGTTATTTGATCAGCTGTTTTAGCACAATTGAAATTTGGACAATATGAATTTCAAGAATGCTTGTCGTCGTCAACTGCGCGAGGTCTACTGTTCACAAAACTACTAGTATAATATGATTTTTATTACTAGCTTATTTGTTTTCCTTCCCATCTCTTCGAACATGAATCTTTTATTCCGAAATATATTTCAAACTCATATTTTCTAGTACGTTCTGATGGACAGCGTTTTGTTGAAAATTGAATGTGAGATCATTGTGATAATTATGATGAACAATGGAGAGAATTTAAAATGAACGTTGAGCTAGGTGAATGCATTCATCTTGTCTGAAAAAGTTACTATCCTACCCAAAGTAAGCCATTGTTTACAAAACATTGAGCTTGCTACACTGCACTCGTTTTAATCCTAGAACAGGAGAAGTAATGTGTTGGTTAGTCACCTGATTTGTCTCTCTGACTAGTAATTAATTGTTTTGTCCACAGTGGTTCTCAATCTCTACGCTCTTCGGCGTGAAACTTTACTCACATTTCAGACTTGCCGACTTGAAATGTGATTATCCTTATTCCAGAGCACACCACTTATTATTTCTGTGGAATATACATACGTTACATTAAAGATTGTAGTTGTAAATAAAATCTTTGTATTGGAAATCTATTTAGAGGTTGTTCTTTCATTCTATTTTTTCCTCTTCTTCTTCTTCTACTTCATTTTCCCTCTCTGCTCCTTTTCTCCTTTTTTTCTTCTCCTTCTTATTCTTCTTTCAGTGACACAATATCATCTATATCGATACCTGACTATCCACGATAATCCAAAACTATTTATAAAACCGAATTATAGTACTTTTTTGAAGATAATAAAATAGTAGATTAAGAATACAAATTATAAAAACTAGTTTCAGTGTTCACACCATCTTCAGGTTATGAAATAAATTTCAAACAAACGTTTTACTAATAGTTTTGCTGTTTCAAAAATAATCTTTAAGTAAATATTTAAAATAACAAAACTATTAGTAAAACGTTCGTTTGAAACTTATTTCACAACCTGACGATGGTGTGAACACTGAAACTAGTTTTTATAATTTGTATCCTTAATCTATTATTTTATTATTTTCAAAAAGGGTACTATAAATAAGAACAATAAGAACGACTAATTTCGACCATTGGTCATTTCTAAGTTAAAAATCAACTTGTTTGATTTTTCAACTTGTTTTCAAACAACAAGTTTGAAATTAACTTTCAAGTTGATTTTTCAACTTGGAAATGACCAATGGTCGAAACTAGTCGTTAAAATATTTTTCAAAGATTTTAATAAAGGGTACTACAAGTTCTTATATTGTTTTTACTTATTCGAATAAAGTATCACATATAAGTGGAGTGATTCTAGGGTACTATAATTCTATTTTATAAATAAAAAAACCCTGATTTCATACATTGTAAAACTATTATTGCTTGAGAAAGTATTATTGTAAAATGGTGTAATGAATAAGTGGGCATTCCTTGGTATTGGAGTGATGACGACTGTTCAAGTTCACTCAACTCAGCATTTACAAGGTGTAGACAGCATCGGCCGCAAAATATCGTTATCGGCAGCTTACAAAAGTTGCACAGAACGTGAAAGGTGGGAAACTATTGCCAGCGAGTTCAAAGTGTATCGTGATAGACTCAACTCAGCTGCGATGGGGAACAGAGCACTGCATTTGTGAGAAGGAAGATGAGTAACTCTGAAGGAGGATGAGGAAGTAAGACAAAACGAGGGAGAGACTCTGAAGATGTTGGGTTGTATGAGGCTGTAGAACGCAGAGAGGCTCCCACCGGGTCAAATATCGACCATCGTCCTGATTACATCACTGAACCAAGATAAGGAAGCTTTGTGTGTCTTCAATGGCACGGCTTCAATTCTCAAACTCCAACCTTCTAATTGACTTAGCTGAAAGGTACATGAACCATATTTTGGCTCTTGACTGCACAGCTTTTCTTATTCACTCGCTCCAAAGCTCACAAACAACTAATTTATTTCCGGACTGATGTCAACTAGAATAGGAAAATGGATATTTAAACGACACCTATATAGTAGTTAAATTTCCTTACTGAATGGGTGATTTAAGTGCCTCAACTTTTGTGAATGAATACTCCTCTGTGTAAATAAATTACAATTACAGTCTCTCAAATTAATGTGAGAAGAAAACAGCAATAGGAGTAAGAAAATAGAAGTGGTGATGAATGGGAAAAAACGGCATCCATATAATATTGACTAAACGGCTTTTACGATCCTAGATAAAACTTTCTTTTAATTTTTAATCAAAGTTCTTGGAAATAGGGTTAATATACAATGGAACACATTTTTATTGGTAAGAATGACTCCTAACGAGTGATCTTTTGAATATGAACTGATTAGATTCAATGTTCTACCTGATTACTATTTTACTACTGACTACTATTCTACTATTCACTACCCGATCCTATTTTCTACCTGAACCGGTTTCGGAGAGTTAGTTAATGACAAAATGATTCACCTTCCTTCAAAATCATCCACGATCATAAAACAGATGAATCATGATTATTATTAATCTGAACAATATAATTAACGTATGTTGTTCCATTGATAAAACTTCTTGATTCTACCATTATTCCATTATGCATGAGAAAAGAGATTATTTCACATGAACATAATTGTTTTACCTCCATTACAACAGGCTTAATAATAAGCTAGAAACAGGCACGATTGAAACGTTGGATCCTGTTGCCTGACCTGATTGCAAACGTTAATGAATTGCGATTTTCGGTTTGCCGACCGCGTTATCGTGATAACGATGGATATCGTTAAAACGGCTAAGTGCGTTTCATCAGATTCCCGTTCTTTCTAAACACAGGAGGAAAAACGTTTCCGCTGATTTCTCTAGGGCACGTCCCAATCAACGCGAACCTATATCTCAATGAAGGGCTTTGAAAGAGGTAAGATATCCATTACATCCCGCAAGTGGTAATAGGGGAATAGAGAAATGAGTTTTGAGAGACGAATAGGAAGAGATAGAGTGAGAGAGTGTGTGTGTGGGTGGGAGAAAGGAAGAGAATGAGTGGAAGAGAGAGAAAACAATGGAGAGAGGTAAAATGAGGCACAGAATTGATTGCGGGCTGTGGAAGTAAACAGTTCGCTCTTTGTTGGTGGCGATAGTTATAAAATATTTTTTTAATGATGAATCAGCTACTTTTCCTTTCCTTCCTTTGCTTCTGTTCAATCAGAACGTCGATTCCAAACTGGTTGGTAACCCATGTCGAATTTCTAGTCACTCTTTCGGAACATAATATTATAGTGATGATAAAATTGAATTGCAAATGCCCCAGCATACAGTTGCTAATTGTACCTACGAATATTCTTCTACTGTATAAGATGAGTTAGCCTTGATTCAGAGAATGAGTGCCATTGACCCTGGGCTTGTGATTATGTGATGGGAAAAATAATTATATAAGAATGAGCTCAATTCTAAGGGAACAAACCAGCAGAATTCAAATTTGTATCTTCGATCTGATAAAATTAGCTTCAGAGTTGGCTTCAAGAGTTTTACCCTTCGAATGGGTATAAAACAGTATCAGAACATGGATCAAAAAACATGGATTCATTTGTATTTAGAAACACTGATCAATCTGAATGACATCACTATTTTTTATGATAGAATCTTTCAGCACTTCAGACTACCACTCAAATCTCTACTTCAAAATAACTTATTTTAGAAAAAAATTCCATGATACATGTTCGCGAGAATTTCCCGGGAAGAATCAGTTACTAAATTCTATTCAGGGTTTGAAAATTATTAATAACAAATTTAATAATTTAAAATAAAGTGTATGAGCACTTGTGATGAAATAGGAAACTGTCAAAATGCTATTGACCTAAAATGAATTCAACAGTGATATTCATAGACTTGAAGCAATATTAAATCAAATCTCTCATAGTGAAGCTCAATCATCAAAACGCATAACTCGATTTAGTCGTTTTCAACCAGCACTGTAGAGCATTGCATTATACAGTTCTCTATTATATATTTAAGGAGAGTTGGAATTATGCATTCAACTGTTACTAGAGCAACATCATGGTGCTTTTGTTTACGTGATGCTCGTTGTTTACGAAAGGGATATCATTAGCAAATTTACACAGCTGTTAGAAAACAAATAGATGATATTGTAGACTGAGTGTTATCTAAATTGAGTGATACTCGAAACCGATGCATCTAAATAACATTGAATTGAATATTCTGAAATTCGGACGTACTTTCCTCATATTTACAGGATGGTGAAGCTAATGCTGGTTAGAAAACTGTAAATATGAAAGGGTAAAATAATTTCGTAGTGTGTATGTGGATGCACGCAAACCCCCTAGAGGAGATTTGAGAATAGGATCACGCATGCGCGGCTCCCTTTGGAGTCCTTTTCCTCTCTTCAGTACCCCTCGCCCTCTTTTCAGCGACTCCCCCCCTGCTCGGCGACACTTCATGTCGAGTACCTGGGACACTTTAAACCAGAACGGAAACTACGAAGGTAGAAAAAGTACTGCCTATGCGTGATCACAGTCCGATTCGGAAGCAAAAATCCACCTACATTGCTCTTAAAGCACTGCTTTCCATTTTACATTGAAAATATCGATCCTGAAAAATTGCTGTAGAGCAACTCGAAAGCTCGTCACCAACACGATGTTGCTTACGGACCGAAGCAAATCTAATTATTCTCAACCTACAGCACTGATTGATCTTTAATAAAATGGGAAAATTGGACGGCGAAGTTTACATATTGCTTTACGTTATTCCTTCCACAGAATGCTACAGCAAAATTCTTTTATAATCTCAACAGAAAAGAAGGAATGAAGCTGTAACTAACATAATTTCACGTACGCCAGATCATGATGAACGCCAGATAATTTTAAAAACATCTGTGTCAGAGCCAAGGATGTGTTGATCCCCAATGTCTTGCTGGTATAAAAAATTGTTAACCTTGTCATGGCCAATATATTAGCATTAACAAGCCAGTATTATCACCAGAGATTAAAAAGTATATGTCAACCAAAAATATTAATGTGGGAAGATTTAGTAGTATGATAGAGCATTGCCATAGAGAAACGAAATCTATCGAATGGTTTAATTCATCTCTGGCATGACATATCCAGGTAGAAAGACACATTGTAATTGAATGCATTCAAATTCATTCTCAATAGAGCACTCCAATTGGAAGAAAATGCATACTATAGAAACGCTGTAACAGACAACAGGGCACTTCACAGAACAAAGTAAACTTTTAAATGAAAAACACTGGAAAGAAGTTTTCTGTCGAGTTTGTAATTGAGTAAGAGAGTATGATATCCGTGGGAAGATAGATTTAACAGCGTAAGCCCTCAGGGAGAGATATTCATGATACTGGAAGAAATACGATTCTGAAGCTTGGCAACTAAGAGCGGATCTCAATCCAGCTGAATTAATATTATTCTAGATGGCTCCCAGCACTAACAACGAAAGAAATTGGCGTTCGATTTGAACGGCAATTGTGTGATCAAATTTCCAGATAGACTCTTTAATTGAACTCTGAGTTTAGCAGTATTGATCTGAAGCTTCATGTATTATTTTTCCATGAGAGAGCTCTATTTAACACATCATTTGATGGAAATTTCAGTTGCGTTTGGCTCTCTACGCTGATTACTGAATGTACGTGGAGGCGATAAGAGAATAAATAGAAAATGCAGAAAAAAAACAATTTGTATGGTTTACAGCTACTGCAAATTCAATCAAGGCTATGATGTTTTCGTTGAACTGAAAGATTAATTTACTGGATAGAAAATTTACTGGAGTGAAACTCCATCGATTGAAAGACTAGTACAGTTCAGAAAACGGGGTAAACTGCTTTCAGTTGTTGATGAGAATCATGCCCTATTATCACAAGTTTGCTGCTACTAGCATGAGGCATGAGTGTGCTGCAATATTTCATCATACTAGCACCGCTTCTAGGTCAACATACGTTTGCATTTCATTCGACTAGAATTTCCAAAATGGATAGTATGAAATTTATGTTTTCTATCAGATACAGATTATATAGTCTCCTAGTCTTCCTCTTTTCCTATTCATTCGACATTATTTGAAATTTTTGTAAGAATACTCATAATAATGGACAACATTAAACCATGAAAACCCATGATTTAGAATTCGTGCTTTTGAAGAACCACTATAGTGAAGTTCCATGTTAGAGAATCGTAGGTATCTCTTCTAGATTCATAAAAAAATTTTCTTCAAATACAAACGTGCTCCTGGAAAACTATTGAGTGTGCTGGAAATGTTGCAGCTCTGTTCGTAGCAGCGGTAAATAATAATTAAAAGTTCTGCAATGCATCCATGCAGTCTTGTCGTTTACAAGTGGCTGTATTGCAGTACTGGAGAACAGGAGTCAGTGCTTTTCTACAGACCATATTCTGCTTGCATAGTACAAGTGCCTGATTACATGTACTTTGGAACGTCACAGATGAATTTTCTTCAGACTTCGGACCCAAACCTGCAATTCAATTTATATTAAAAACAGTGAAACATATTCAGGAAGACAGCTGGAAAAATACTGAAATTAAGAAGGAGTCGAGATTAGTTGGATGAAAATCAATACAGTTTAATCGTAAGCTATTTCACGCGCAGTTCCCGCAGATCAATGAGACCAATTACCCACCACCCATTACTTTGATCCATTGATCATTTCGATCTTTTGATCACCATGATCTATTGAAACTTCAAGAATAATTCATTATTGAATGTTTTCTTTTGATTATTAATTTGAGATTTATTCATCAATATTGTTCAATAATACTACTAAACCTGCGTTATGTAGGCCTAATAAACTACAGATAGTTTTTCTTGCATATGTTTTCATTGAAAAAATATTATTGGGAAGTCGATTTGAATAGTCATTCTACAAGATGCCCTGTTACACATAATGTGATATGAAAAGTTCGTATTCACGAGGAAATCAATCATCTATATATTTTCTAATGATTTTCCACAGCAGCTAGCAATAACTTGGTACTTTGATATAGCAATAAATTGGTTCGACACAGTTAAAATAAAAAAGTGTTCTATAATCAATCAGGAATATGAATGAAATTGGAACGAGAATGTAACAGGTAAAGTTCAGAAAATGAATGAGTCTTGAACTATGCACGGCAGCTTTACCTAGTAGAAACAAGTAATGCTTTCGATACGTAATAGAGTAACAGTTAGTAATCAGTTCGCGTAATCATTGTTGAATGAGGTTTGTGTTATGTATCTATTCCGTGAAATTGAAAGTTGAAGATTATTATATTTATTCGATTGAAACCCACAGCCTGAAACCCTTGTCATAATATTTATGAGATCAATAACATTGATGTGGGAATATATAATATTATATTGTAGATTCTTGATTATTGGTCCAAAACCAGCTGTGAAGATCTGGAGAAATCAAATCAAATCAAATGGAGAAGAATCTAATCTGCCTGGGTAATTTGGAATAAGACCCATCATTTTATTATCAACAAACACTGAATCAAGTTTCCATTTGAAATCTTTAAAAATTCCTCATTTCTACCTCAATTTGACAAAAAATTCCAGTGAAACCCATTAAGGAATAACCGCAGCTGGAATTATTCATTTGTAGGTGAATTTTTATTACTTTCCTTCAATATTTGCGAAGCTGATTACGTAACCAAGGAAAGCTTTCTCCTTTGCCGGTGACATGAGATTAGGTTTCAGCGTATTCCGCGTATTGACTCTCATCGCTCCAAGTTTTCATTCGAATCTAAATTTGCAATTCAACAGAGAATATTTCATCAATTTTTCAGCTCGCAGTACCTCCATCTGGTCGAGACGGTGTATATAATCATGTTGATGCTATTTGTATTCCTGGTGAGCTGAAACGCCTCACATTTGTCACTCTTAAAAACCAGTCACTTTTCATACTACTTTTCCTCAACCGAGACGAGACTTTCAACTTCGGAAAAATACTTTATGATGATTTTTTCCCTGTTTCGGATGCTTCTTCCCGCTCCAAGAATTTATTACTATTTATCTTCCATCTAGTTTTCACAGAAAAATGTTCCATCTTTCTCTTCTTCCATTTTTCCAACTCTCCCACTTTATTATGTACAGTTTCCCTGTTCATCAAAGAAGTCTCTTGTTGGAGTGTTATTTCAAATCAATCCTGTTCCAAGAAGTCCTTTCACAAAGTTATACAATCCAACTTGTGTAACTTGTGCTTCCAATTTATGTGTCGTGTATTCAACTTTTGTAGACTTCAACAGCTCAAAAATCTCTCACAGCTTTGAAAAACATTCTTGATGATATTCTCTATCTCATGCAAATATGAATCATAGTATAGAGTATAGATATGTTCTATAGCAAATCATGAATCACATGAGGAATGGATTTCTATGCTCAAAATAGATTTTGTGCTATCAAGTACTTCCTATCAAACTTGTCCGATACTTCTCAGACACTTGTCAGATATCCGATACTGAAACTTAACTTTATTCCTGATTAAAATTGTTTAGTGTCTTCAAGAAACTATTGTATATGATTGAATATCTGACAGCCTACTACTTTGAAGCCAAAATAATATTTTACTGCGATAATAACAGAAGGTAGCTAACTTCATGATTTGTAGTATTGATTGATAAAAAATAAGGGCGTCGAGCACTCTAAAAAAAGTGAAAGCTTGAACGACGAATTTAGTAGAAAAACTGAAAATTGTGAACTGTAGTACATAAGCGGCCTCACGTTTGTTAGGAACAATTGCTCAAATTCTTCCACTGAAGTTATATTGATGGAGTGTTTATTACTATAGTTTGAATGAATAAATTTCACGAAGAATTTATAATTTCACTTTTTCAGCATGGATTAGGAATGCTTGAGTGAAACAATGAAAACTACAGAGACGGATTGCGATTATGGAAAATATGATCAAATTCTAACTAATGAGAAGAAATTATACATGAATATTTAATGACGAAATTGGAAATGAATGTAGAAAAAGAGGTAAGGAAGAAAATAGTAGTTCACATGCTCGAAAGGAGTTGAAACGGAACAGTTGAAGAAGAGATATCCCTTGTTTGGATGGAAACTTTGGAAGCGAGCTACTAACCTAAAATCTTCTAATTATATGAAAGAGATTTCGTGAATTTCAATAGTTTAATAGAATTATTTATAATATTTTGTGTGCTGATGAATCACATTTGAAATATTCATGTATGTTATAGATCATGAAGTGGTATGCACGTAGCTTATTGCTCAAGTAGAATCGATTGGTACAACCAAATTTGCATTGAATACAAGTGTTATTATTGAGGAATGTACCAGGAGAAGGATCTATAGTGACAAAATATCGTTCAATATGATTCTATCACGAATCCAAATATATCATTCATTAATTTCCGAAGGTATTTGGTTCTGTCATCCGAAAACCATTGGATTCAGATAAAACAAACCCGTTTTTTTTAAATTATTCAAGTGTATAAATATACATCACCAAAGAAAAATAGGCATTTATTAGTATCCAGTTTAATACCTCAACTACTATTTCCTGAATAGTAAATCGTGAATTTTTCATTTACTGAGATAGAGATGGATGAAGATTGCCATGAGATCTATTGACATTAGTTCGCGATCCTATAATTCACTATAATGCAGTGAAATTCTATCTCTACCTATACTTTTCAGCCGACAGATTTGATGAAACTCACAAATTAAAATGTGACCTAAAAATGTGAAAAATGTGATTTTGTGAGGTAACTTGATAATTTACAGAGAGAATGATAATTATCATAATCAAATATATCGATTTTACAATGTGAGTTCCGATACTATTAAAAATAATAATTTCAGTGTCTCTGAAATGACCTAACGAGTACTTTTTAGGAAACCGGGACCGACAACTAAACTTGTCCATCCGAAACACAGGTGTAGCCTAAGAAGTATATCTCGACCGAGAAAAATAAAGAGGAAATGATATGATGGCATTAATGTCATGTTTCTTTTTTCAACGTTTCTATGGTATATAGCTCTTTAATAATGATCAATCTATATATTCTATAATATATAATATGGAAATAATATAATACATTATATCATATATTCTCAAAGAAAATATAACTTTTCAAGATTTAATAATACACTTTCATAATTGAGGTTGAATATTCAGGTGAAGTAGGTGATCATGTTTCTTCATACCCTATAAACGATTTGGCCTCATTGAGAAGGTGGAAAATGATAGAATGCTTTGTTTAATGACAGACAAGGATAGTAGACCAATATTAATCAGGTGCTGTCTTTGTAATGCGAATCTCATTACAGTCGACAAATAACCTGAAAACCACTTAAATCTTTATAATCGAGGTTTATCAATCGAGCAAAATTGATAAAAATAATAGTAATAGTAATATTTTTTTTGTTCTCATAGAACCATAGACAAATAATAGTTGTTCTACATATTGTTTCTCTATGATAAAGCTTTTCACTTCTCAAGTGATCAAGCGTTTCAGGAGTAATACACTAATAAGTCATGCAATGTAAGCTTCTCTTAGAGACATTCTTTGAAATGACACGAAGCTATTAATTAACCGTAAAACGAGGAATAAATTGGTGAATTTCGAAAACAGCTCGCTAATTTAAAGGTAAACCGCTTTTACTTGACTCAACAATTGAGCTCCAACTGATATCAGCTTAATCTAATCTACGAACAATTCAACCAGCTCTTTAAAGGATCGATGGAGGTATAACAGCATCTATTAGAACTTCTCTATTGAAACGGTATCGAAGGCGAATTCAGCGTTCAACTTTGATCACAAAGCAACAAACTTGAAACTAATAGGGACTGGAGTGGAGAACATTCACATCCACATTAGCCTGATGAGAGCGGAACGCATTTATCTCCTTTTAGGAACGAACACATCAACAGTCCAAAAGTTGCTATGGTTTTGGGATATTAGGTAACAATGTGCATCATAATAAAACGTATTGTAACGAGGATACATTGAGACCTTCACGTGCTGCTATAAAATAATGCCTGCAAGGTAATGCTTGCAATGAAAATTGATACAGAATCAGAATGCTGCATTGCAATTTCACAGCTTCCAAGAATTCCAGATTACCTTCCCCATACTGATTACCTTGTTACCGTGTTAATGGCTTCAGCTCGTCCCACAGTTTCCGCTAATTATGTTCCTGGGTACAACCTTCTTCAGTGAAGACGTACTACAAAATGAAATCGTATTTAGATAGATGCGTGTAAAAGGCGTATTGAGGCGTATAGGAGTTTAGTTACAATATTGTAGAATTGAGATTGTGGAAACTCGGTTTCCCTGATATTCTTTAGTTATGAAAATAAAATCTTATGTTTAAGTCGAATAATACTCGATTGAATGACATCCACTTCACTTGTAACCGTAATCTTGGAAGAGGTAAGCAGATTTTAAACAGAAAATCTGTTGACAGTTATAAATTTGAGTATCAGCTGAAGTTAAGCTACTTGTCGTCGGAAACAGTGTTGAGCTGATCGGTATTTACCGTCCGTAATGTGCGAAATGACTGGGAAATCCGAGCCCGTAATCTGCGGTTGTCCCAGCTCTTTACTGTGTTACCGTGTGGGACAGAATATTTACGGACACGCCAAAGTTACGGTCGCCTCAATTACTTGTTGCAATCGATGTAATCGGATTAAACCTTTCCCTACTTTCAACTTTCTCTCACCAATACCGTTTAAATATTTATGCAGTAGTCGTTAAATTACCTGACGGACAGTAAATGGCCAAATTTATGTGAGAATGAACAAATCTATGTGAATAATATGGGTGTTCCAAAATCATTATACATTTCATTGGAAACCATCCACTCATAATAATTATATAAAACATCAGCAACTCAATTGTAAGTCATATTACCATTCAGAGGCTGTAGAAATGTCAGTTTTATTCATCAGTGAAACTGGGAATGGAATTTGAGGTTGCTGTATATTATTATACTGGTTCGAATATGAACTGAAATGAATTCAATAAATATTATCCTCAAGTGCATTGTGATTCCATGTTTCCCTCAAACTATACTATATCATGGAGAAATGATTAAGGTACTTCCTGTTTCTCAACTCTGTTTTAGTTTAGTCTTTCTTTCTTTTGAGGTTCAGATTAAACAATGGGTGTGAATCCTCATTTATTTTAACAAATGTCGTTTAACCATTGAGTTCAAATTCATTATGAAAGGTTTTGTTGAGTAGTTGCTATCACTGGAACGAATACATTATTTGAAGCAGAAAGAAGAACTACTTTTTTCCTTACACTATTATCAAACTTAAAAAAAATGGGTGAGTTTAAAGATTGGTTGATGTGACTTTCAAAACTCAGAGTTACAACAGTATATATATATATATATATATATATATATATATATATATATATATATATATAATATATATATATATATATATATATATTTATTTATTTATTTATGTAGTGATAGTGATCTCACTCTTTGTAGTGATAGCAAGAAGATGTTTTTGATGCTTTCTACGATATTATGTTATATTACTATGAAATTATATTATAAATAAGTGGTTAACAAGGCAATTAAAGAATTCAATGAACAGAGAGGAGTTCAAAGGAGTTTCCTTTCCAAAGAGAAGGTCCTCAAAAAAATTGAATAAATCCTATGCTTAATATTTATTTCCAATTCACATGTTCCGACTTCAGTTAACTATGTTAAAGATCCTCTATTTAAGAGGATCAATTTGTTACCAATACATGTTTCGAAGATCCAGTCAATAACAGTCCTATTAGGAAGACTTCAATTAACTATGTTAAAAATCCTCTATTTCAAAGGATCAACTTGTTACCAATACATGTTTCGAAGATCCAGTTAATAACAGTCCTATTAGAGAGTAATCTGTAGGGATGTTCAATCCATAGTATTCTGTAATGTGATGTAATGGTGAATCTTCAAAGGAGATGAATGGAGAAGTAAAAATGAAGCAGGATAATAAATTTGGATTGAATATTAACCGTGACAGACAGTGACAGATGATTTCATGGAATGTGAAACGCGCTAAACGTCTGACAAAAAGGGGAGTTCATAATTCATTATTAAAAATGAGGTCTGAGTTTAGAATGAGTTTGGATAGAGACTGGAAATATGTTTTCTATTAACAAGAAATTGTTATCTAGAATTATCACATAAGTGAAACTGACAAGAAATTAGTTGTGGATATATATTATATTGAGAAGTTTACTTCAAAACATAATTTTTTCTTTTGACATTACACAAAACTACTCTCTTTTACGTACGTATTCAACTTTAATTCTTCAATTCATTATAAAAATAAGTTCATTTAGGTGCATCGACGCTGTAAATGTATCGTTATAATTATCAGCTTGACAGTGAAACTTTCATGGAATGTGAGAGATTCAGGTGAGAACTTCTGACGAAAAAGTAAGCTGTTTATACTTATTAATGAAGTTTGAGTGAGTCTGGATTAAGTAAGGAAATATTACCTAGAAATACAGTATATTGAAAATACAGTATATTGCCACTGAGTGGCAATTCTGTAATATTACACCAAATTTAGTTGTGGTATCATACAGACGTAAGTGTAACAAACTAGAAATTAAGTAGTGGATAATTTATTGTGATTAGTTGTGTTGAGAAATTCACCTCACTATTTTTCTTTCCACATTGTACAAAACCATGTGGTTTACTCTCTCTTATAAACTTTTCCAGATTTAACTCTTCAATTCACTTCAAAAAGCTTCATCGGGGTTGAAATGTATAGTAATTTCAGCTTGACAATAAAATTAATGTTATGTTGGTGGTAAGAATTATTCTTGTTACATAATACAGTTAGACAGGATCTCATCAATGTCACAATATTCAATATAATTCAGTTCGCGTTCAGTGGAATTGAAGATGATACAAAAAACCAAATGCGGAAGGAAGTATGATATTAAAGCATGCGAGTGTATGATGATGTAAAGTACTTTCTACCCGTTTTTACCACACATGCTTTTATACAGAAAGGAAGTTATTTCACTTGATATTTCTGCCTGAATCTTCTCTGTAGAGATTTACGACTCAAGTGCAACTGCGAAAGAGAGTAAAGTTCGGCTTCGGAAGAAGTGAACTTTTAAAATATACAGAAGGTCTTAAAATTGACTTACACACTCCTGTATCACATTGAGCTACTCCACCTCATGGATCACTGTTTATATGCAGTACATTCTTCTGAATCCTCTTCAAGCAGTAGCATACATGAATAATATATCTGTATTTAATGAGCAGTAGATATTCATGTGGAAATTTGAAGATATATACTGAATACATGAGGTAGAATACATTATACATTAATACGTTACATCCATCGTGGCTTATCTCAATCACGCCTCAAAGAAACAGCATCCGGCAGAAAAATCAACGGTTCGCAGAAAAGATTCTCATTAAAAATTCTTGTAGCTGAACATTTATTTCATCAAAGAAGAGAGAAGCTTTAACTTTTTATTTGCTTCCAAGAGGAAAATCAGATCTTGAAAGCTAATACCGTAGAATAAATTGTTGCTATCAAAGTCACTATCCACTCAAAGTACATACTTTCTAATCAAATCAGTTAGTCAATCAGTGGAGCTTCAAAAGGATTCTTGATGAATTAACTTGTAGTCACTTCTGCTGTTGAATTATTATTGTCTGATTGAAAATATCTGAGAATTGTTTGAGATGAATAAAAGATAACTCTTTCATTATTAATCATTCATAATTGATTTTGATTTCAATTTTGATCTCTTCATGAGTAGGTATTTATAGCAGTCAGTGCATTATTGATCTGTCGGGAAAGGTTCTAACCATTAATACTGTGTTAAGTATAACTGCCTTTTGGTGTCAACCTCTAAGATCTTAATATGATCACTATCATGAGATTAATGTTGAGTCTCTTTGTCGAGACCGTTCCTTTCTTCACTCCAATAATTAAAGGAACAGTTGTATTTGATCATATGTAAATCATGTACCCAATTTTAAAAAAACGTAATACATAGTAGCATGTTCCAAAACATCGTGGGATGTCCCCACCAAGGTTTCTATGTCGTGGCTGAAGGCTCCATGCAATCAGAATTTTGAATGCAAAGATCTTAAGATCTGAAAAGTGATAATCAATTGGTAATGCGCAGAGAACCACTTAAAGGCCAGTTTCACACGGCAGAGACCTCGCTCCTGGAATATCATATTACGGAAGATCATATTTCATATTTTGCAGCTCTCCTGTACTTTCACATGGGGATCTTACGAATAAGCCGACAGATCTAACAACTACGCCGAAAGTATGACTCAACACTTTTTCTCAAAGTCTAACTTCCTTAAAAATATAGATAGAAGATTTCTGATTTCAGATTTGGATTCAGCGACCCCAAATTCTTTAAAGCGTAAGTCCCATTTTCAAAAATACCCGAAAACAAGGGAGTTATAGCTGTTTTTAATATAGCTTTCCATTATCATATGATTATATAGTACGTACTAAGATAATAATACTCCTACCTCACAAAGGGACAGGCAAAGGTTTTAAGAAGTTTTTGAACACCTGAGAAGTTTATACATAAACATTTTTAATTTTTAAAAGTTCTAGTTTTCCAAAAAAATATTGAACTATGAAAAGATGAATCCAAATATGAAATCATAAGTCATCTCCACTCATCACCCAATAAAATAGGAGGAAAAGGAATGTTTTACAGTAAAATTCACTGAATTTCAATTGTCATTCAACAATCCAATTTATCAGGTTCAAATCGTTGAATATCACTTTAAATTCCCAGCAATTATTGACTATTTCTTTTTACAATCAGAAAAATCTATTATGAACATACAGTATGAACATTGTGCTGATCTGAATCGATCTATGGTAATAATAGGAATTGAAAGAATAGAAAATGTCATGGCATTCCAAGTACAGTAGCCTCTCTCTTATCCGGACTCATCGGGACTGAGGCCAGTCCGGATAACGTTTTTTCCGGTTAAACCGACGTTCCCTAAAAGTCGTTAAATTGGTACGCATATTTTGTAGTTTATAAGCCAATAATGACTTTTACGTAAAAATAATAAAACTAGACGCTTTATTATGATATCTGTGAACACAAAACACAAGAAAATAGTTAGTTGCTAAGCCTTTTTACATTTGAAATATTTAAAACCAAACAGCCATTATGATTCGTGGCAGGTGCAGAAGTACTGTACAGTCCGGTTGAACCGATGTGCTGATGATTATTTTCCGGTTAAAGAGATGTCACTTCCGTGGAGTGTAGTCCGGTTAAACCGATGTCCGGTTAAAAGGTGTCCGGTTAAGTGCAGGGACACACGATCCGGCGAAAACGCCGGACGGCGATTTCGCCGGATCGTGTGTCCCTGCACTAAGAGAGAGGCTACTGTAGTGATGTCTGTGTATTAGAACTGCTGAGTTGATAATGCATACTGAAAAAAAGTCATGAATAGCTCAGACCAGCCTGGCCTGTGATGAACCTGTATAAACAATTCATAGAATTCTTAGAATTCATAGGAACGGTAAAAAAATCAATTTTACGAAAATCGATGTACATGTAACTGGATTTAGAAGATCAATACGATAACGTTCTCTATCACAATTTAATCATAGAAATGTTTGAGTGAAAACGTTGGGCGCAAACCTTCTGCCATGAGGAGACAAATAAATTTATGAAAAGCTTGATAGCTTGAATAGTGATCTGATATTTGTTACACGTTTTTATTCTAAGACATAATATGTCTTAGACTAATTTTTAATGTTTCTTCAATCGGCAGGAAAACTTTGGTTTTTCAAAGTTATCTTACTCCCTTATTTTGGGGTATTTTCAGAAATCTTGATAAATAACCTACCAAATTTCCTACACGAATACAGTGTAAGTTGTATTATAATAGCTACAGTACTTACGTACTGTATAGTACAGTACCTGTTAGTTTTTACCGTATAATTATATGATAATAGAAAGCTTTATTAAAAACAGCCATAACTTCCTTGTTTTGGGATATTTTCGAAAACGGGACTTACGCTTTAAAGAATTTGGGGTCGCTGAATCCAAATCCGAAATCAGAAATCTTCTATCTATATTTTTAAGGAAGTTAGACTTTGAGAAAAAAGTGATGAGTCAAACTTTGAGCAAACGTCGGCGAAGTTGTTAGATCTTGCCTCTGCTTGCCTCGAGGGGAAAAGACGTGACAAACCGAGGTTCCTGGATAGGAGTCACCATGTGAAAGACACGATTTGACTCAATGTACTTCGACAAAAAAACGTGAACACTGTTCAGTGTTCAAGTTGCACGTCTCCTATCGTGTGAAAGTAGCCTAGGCTAGGCACACACCAGTTAGACAATACAAGACATGATCAGACACAATACTTCACATAGTTGCTTATGACGCAACTCACACTGATTAGTCATTCCAATTCGACATGTCTTCATAAGTAACTATGTGAAGTATTGTGTCTGATCATGTCTTGTCTTGTCTTGACTAACTGGTGTGTGCCTAGCCTGAGACGATGGTGAATGATATAGTAGTTGAATGAACTAGCTGTGGAAGACGTGATCAATTTATAGTCTTTCACGGAGCTGAATACCTAAGAAACTAACATCAATAACTGAAAAATATTTCTCAATAATTCAAGTGACCACTAAGCAGAGCATCAATGTCAAATATGCTTGTGTGATAAATGATTTTTTTAGAAAAGTAGTCTTCACTATCACTCTCTATTCATCATAAATATTATGACTGATATTACACATAATATATTAGCTAATTATATATCAATGAAGTCATTATGATATTTTCTAAGTTTATTTTTTTGGAATGAAATGTAGAACTTGACAATATATGTGTGTTTTCATTTCATTATGGAACGGTTCTACAACATTGACAGTGACTCAGTCGGACTTTTTGGGATATCTATGAGCTTGATGAGAACTGCAAAGAAAACCACCAGAACTTTATTAGATTCATAATTATTGGTAATGAGATATTTGCTTGAAGTAAGTAATACAGAATAACTTGAACAACATAGCTGTGGAAACATTTCAGGCACATCACTGAGGAAATATCAAAGAGACTCTGCAGGAATATAGGCTACACAACGAGAAAGTTTGTAGTCGTTTATGACAAAGCGTCTGTTACTTCATGCAAATGATCATACTGAGTCTGAAAAGCTTTATTCAGAGCAATGTCATCTTATTTCCGGGAATTCGCCCGGGGCATTTTCTTGCAATATAGTTCTAGTTCTCTCATATGTTTCTATTTTCCAAGCCACATGTCAGATTCTAAAGAAGAACGTACCTCAGTTAAATTCCTTTCACATTTCCAAATGATAAAATTGTGGAGATTACACTTGAAAATGCTAGAATTATTGGCACTCAAGTGAGATAATATATTCATGAGGTCGATTCTTCAATATCATACCGTGATTGATAGGAGTTCGCATTCGAAGCATCTTGATCTAAGATTTCCCTTTGTTATTGTACAAGTATATTCTCCGTTTGTTATTGTTTGAATATACTCCGTTTATTATTCAAAAATAGACTTATAAAAAATAGACTTACAATTTTATTCGCCGTGCATCACAATCTGTATGCCAGTATAATGTCCTATTCAATAGCATTCTAATGTTTATCCAATGGTTGATCTAATTTTATTCAGAATGCTTCTTAATACATGAAGTTTGATTTGTCAGCCGGACTAAATAGGAAGCTTAAAATATAGAGTTATTGATATGGGCTATTTTCTGTGTTAATCTCATTGTTCTTCCACACGTGAGAGATCAGCTCCATTGTCAATATTATTCTGCGATATAGTATTTTTCAATTTAGACCCGTATCTAATTCTAACATTATGCTGGGACACCAGTGAGACATCAGTGATACCCGTGTGTGAAGCAATCTAGGAAACCAGTGATGACACGACAGTGGCCAGGCCGGGAACCAGGGTGAGATAAAATCCAGTACTTCGGCTGGTGTCACTTGGTGAATCAATGTTGACTTAGTGTAAAAGGAGCCTTACAGTTGCGAATCTTCAGTTTTGAACATTTGAAAACGTTTAGTATCCCCAATATGAGTAAATTCGAACAGGTTAAGCATAGCGCGCAAATTAATTCAACAAATTTTGGATTGACAGGCTCCTATCATAGCTGCCTAAAGGAGCAAAAGGAATCTGTCGAGTAAGTAGCTTAAAGTGTGGGAGATTAACTGTAAATTGAATAATATTTATGCGTACAAAGATTCATAAGTGTCAACGGTATTTTATATAATTATGAAAGCTACTTTATGTGTCAAAGGTTAATATTCTCATTGGATAGATGAATTTCTCAACAGTATGCTTGTTATCACGCTAGGTAACATGATTAGCTCATGGTAGAATGACTGAGCTCAAATTGTAATAAACTTCTGGACAAGCGAGGGCCTACACTCTAATGTAAGTTTCTGGAGCTATGCTGAAATGCTGCCTCTTGCTTTCTACATGTAGCAAGATCAGTGGCTTGTTTCATGAAAGTCATGTACTAAAGTTTATGAACACCTGAATACATTCACATGATCACATTAGATAAGCACGGTAACTATGTAATAATAGCTAAATCCTCTGAATACGATTCAAGATTGGATTAATAGCTTCCCGGTGGCTCGGAACCCACCTAAAACTGTAGATTCACTTATCTTACAAGCATAGAGCTTTTGTGAGCATCACTCTCAGCAGGATAAAAAAAGGACATTTATAGGGTATGTAGACATCTTACAGTCTATTTACAAATTGATGATAAATCTGCCATGGTGTTGCGGTCTAAAAGATAATAAATTCAATTTTTCAACGCAAGCACATGGTGAATGATTACGAGAGAATCATTGGGATCAACTCAAAACTGTTAACCTTACTTTTGTTAATTGAAACGAGTACATGCTTGAATTGATCTGTGTTTTATGCCTCATGCTACAATTCTGATACCGTATTTGATTTGCCGGATTGAATTATATTTTAATCTGGAATATAGAATATAGATATATTCTATAACTAGAATATTTCTCTTATATTCTATAGAATATAATATATAATAACTAGAATTATAGATTACAATCATATTATTGAAGAAGCGTAAAAATAGTTACAAGTGACAATTCGTGATTTTACATTGATAGTTGCCGACTACAACATAGCCTAACCAGACTTCCAAAATGATTAGTATGATGCGAGAAAGAAGATGTAATTAACAAGAGAGCAATCAGCATGTATTTGATAGAGGGATTGATGTGAAGAATTTCTATAACTGAGAGGAAAAGAGTAATCAAATTTTCAACCATTTGACATTCAAGGGAGATAGGGAATATACCAGGAAAATATCGTTCACAGGAGAGAATACTCATCTCGAAACAGCAAATAAGAGACACTTTTGAGAGTTTATATTCGTGTACTGTGTGCATGTAAGTCGTACATGTTGTGTGAGAAGAATGTGTGTGTGGCTTTGTAAGCGTGGGTGCGATTCCGGGAAGTGAGAACTCGAAAATGGTGATCTTCAGGCACGTCTTCTATTGGTACGAAACGATAATCTTGCATCTTGAACAATTTTTCTAACACCAGATTTTAAAACTTTTCTTGAACTCTAGCACTAAAATTAGTTGTTTCCTCATAACGCTTGAAATGCTATAGTCAGCATTTCACGAGAATTTCCTAGGATCATCAGTGGCGTGAAGAGAAAATAGTTCATGCTCATGTACATTTCAGAAATTTTCAAGTGAAATAGTAATCAATTGCACATGATGTACAAGTATTGTGCGGTAGGCTTATCAATATATTTTGGGAGTATTATAATAATTGCAAGCATTATTGTCAGTTCTCCTCTGTTCATATTTCTGCAAGGGCTACTCTTGATGCAACAACGCTGCCAGCTATATGAGTGATGTTCAACGATTCTAAAACTGATTATCCTATCGCACTTTCAGGAACCGGAATATGCCATCATTGTATATATGACTAGAGCTTATTTGAGGGTCGCTTAACCTCAGATCACCAGAATCTGTACACGGAAGCAAACTGAAGTGACTCTCTTTTTCTACACAAAAAAACACTGAAATTATTGTTTCTGAAATTTATATTAAACACTGCATCCAAAAATTGGCCCAGAATCGAATCTTCTCGTATGCGTTCTCTTAGGTTTTCCGAGAACAACTCAACCAGGATTGTTCATTGAGTAAAAATAATTTTCACCTGGTTAATAGTGAGTATATATTAAGCATTTTGGAAATGTCTACAAATTACGTTAAAAATCTGCAAGTTGCCATTGCTTTCTTGCGTTTTCACAGATTTACACAAACGATTCAAAAGTGTCCAACCTCGATTAGATGGTGCTAGAATCTTTGGGACCAACACATTTTGAGACTAAAGGGTTCCGACATAACAGAGGATGGGTCTTTGCAGGTAGAATCAGGAGTCTCCAACAGGTAGTTGGACATTGTTCTTCAACACAAAGGCGTTGTATTAGAATTAGCAAGTCAGTTGCAGGCCTACCCAACTATTATACATAAAGTATATTGAACAAATATTTATAATATATATCCATTAGGATTTTAAAGTTTAATTATTATTTCAGCAACTTGATCAGGAAAATCAGAATTTTTAGTTTTCATTAGATCAAGAAACTCAAATCTAATAACATGTCGGGAAAGAGGCCTTTTGAAGATGTTTGTGATAAAAATAGATTGTTTATTTACTCAGTATACAGACCTATTTCTGAAAATGAATCTATGAATGGTTTTTATCCACTGACAAAAGCGTGCGAACCTGTCGAATGAGCCGTCTATTGTTTGCTAATCACCTCGCAGGTAGAGACCCCAGACTTGTTCCAAAAATTCCTCTTTTCCCTAGTTAGTCCCAAAACTCCTGGTCTCAAAGTTCCGGTCACCAATTAATTTGAAGGTTTAGCTTAAGATCTGAGACTATATAACAAGGATATTATTGTGTTCTAGAAATAGCTTCTGCGTTCTAGGCTGTCACAGCTTTATTGAGAACGACTATTTCAACAATGCTTCAAATTGCAATAATTTGAGCCTAAAGTAATTTGAGCTACAGGGATGATGGAGAAAGTCATATTTTAGCCATTAATGTTTTCAAATTTTAGTCTGAATACAGTTACAAAATATTCCAGAATAGTGATCAAATCGACGACTTCGCATTATTTTTCCATTCTCTTAGCTTTCTCGTGAGAGATCAAACCGAGAATTTCAAAAAGGTTGATTAAAAATGTAATTTACAGGTTAGTATTCATAGAAATAGTTGTTGAGAGTTACAAAAATTATCTCAAACTACGCATGATATTGTCGTTAGTGAGTCTTGACTTCATCTACTATAACAGAAGTGAATTTCTACGTCATGGAGAAATATTTAGCTCAAATTCTGTTAAAAAAACAGCCAGGTGAGCGAAGCGCGTCTGCTAGATTCTGATAGGGTGTCCCGCGCAGTAGTAACCCCTGGCTTGACTGGCGAGCAAAGTAAGCCTGCCGGCTTGTATTCAAATGTATTCCTCGTAGTTTTTGAGGAAGCAAAAGAAGAAGTTCAGAGACATCGTTCAAAGTCTAAAAGAATATCTTATTTATTCCCCCTCCTGTAACCCTATTCTGAAATATTGGAATATCTCCTGGATACTTATTTGTTCATACAAACATATATAGTATAACATATTTATTTATGAAGACAGTATGGGATACATTGTGTATGTACATCTAAGAGCTTTGACACATGCTTTTATTTGGAAATTCTCTTCATATGTCAGAAAGATTGTAAAAGAGTTGACCAGGAACGTTCTCAATAAGTAATGGGTTGTCATGGGTGTTCATGTGGCAGTGTAGTGATGTGAGCTTTTTTCAGCTCATGGAGTCCAAGATTGATGAGGTGACTGGGGCTCGTAAAGTAATTTACATATTTATTGCATGTTGCTTCATGCAAAACAGATGAAACAGAATTCATATTTCCACCTGAAATTGAAGCTGGGGCATCCCAAAGGTTGAATAACGTCTCCTGGTACGCCAGCACTCATCAAATTGATGGTTTTCTTGTGCAGATTGATTTGTTCTTGCCTTTGCTAGTGATAATCCGGAATATTTTCGATTATTTATTCGGTGGGTTATCAATATCTAGATTAAGCATTAGTTTCAATGGACTTGTTCCACAGTTATGTTCCGTGTAGCAATAAAAAAATTCCTATATACTTCATAAAAAAATCATGTCGTGAATTATTATCCAGCATAATAATTAAAATAGAGATGAAGTGCTTTCAATCAAAATGTGAATCCGAACTTTGGAATGAAAATGCAGTCGTGAAAAGCAACTTCAATAAGAAACGGCTTTGGTTAGTTGGTTTATTTGTTGAACAGAATATTACATAACTGCGATCAATAGTTGGAATAGTCAATATTGGTAAATATCAGTTCAACAGTGTAGTATGAATGTGGAATACTTCAATTATCGAAAGACCACGCGATACTATTAGGTCTAAATGCCTGTAGAGTTGGAGCATGATATAGAGTAATACCAGCATGAATATCAATGTATCTCCAAATAAACTTCCAACTATTTTTAGATGTTTGATCTCAAAGTAGTTCACTCATTCCATGGCATAGATTTTAGTTTTTGATTGAATATCACGAGAGCAATTAAAGTGGTGTTTAGGAGTACAATAATCGAATGAGTCTTCAATACTGGAAATCCATTGGACGAGAGGAATGATTCGGCGGTTATTGGATGTTATCAGTTTCATTTGATTATAGTTCAATTTTATCTCATTTAAATGACTGTTGTTCAAAGAATCTAAATTCATTCCAAGCATCCTAGGTCACCAGTATATATTTATATTTATTACAGTATAATTAGTTAATTAAAAATGTCTAGTTCCAACTATTGTTCACTCATAGTGTTAAATTCATTATCGATACAATCCATATTTTTGAAGCAGTGATTCATATCCATATAAAATTCATTAGTGTTTTCTATCATAAAAATAAGAGAGAAAGAATATTCTTACGTACGTTAAAATGACAATTGAATTATTTTTATCGTTGACTTAACCAAATAATAATATTGTTGGATAAATGTAACATAATTATTTGGATTTTCCATTTCAATCATAATTCTTTGTATTTTAATAAAATATTATAACTATGAAAAAACTCTCTGTTAAGTTACTAAAATGAAATAAATATTATTATCAATTCTTAAAGTATATTTCCAGACATTACAACATTAATAATATGTGTGAGTTTGAGAAACATAAATCAATTTATTCTACCACTCAAGTGACTCAAACAGAACACTAATCTTACTCGCTTTAAAAATGAAGTGAAAACCTACGTGTGAAACACAAACAATTCTCATACAAAGTTGATAGTGTGCCAGTAATTTATAAGCATGAGATCACACAATGTGGGTGAGAGTACAAGATCACGAATACAGTAAAGGAGTGTATCGAATTACAGCAGGATTGATGGTGAATTTCCTTTGGCCCATCAAATTATTCAGAGGAATTAGTTGAGGTGAATTAATTTTATTTTGCTCACGCAATTCGAGACGTTCTGGATCACGATTGCTGCAATAGGATAATGTGATGCCGGAATTTGGGGGTACGTTGCGTCTTATCTAATGAGTACCTGCTCTAATGAGGATTTATGTACGTATATTCATAAACTCGCGCTCTGAGCTCAGCGGGGCTCATCAATTATTATGATTCACAGCGGCTCTTGAATTCCATCAATAAATTCTACTATGTAGTTCAGTATTCGAGGCTACACCAATCCGTCCTGTACGGTATGCTATTGAAAGTAGAATTTATTTCCTTTAAAGCTTTCCAAACCATTTCGAGTTACAGTAACAGCGAGTTATCTCGAGTAAAAGCTTAAATTTGATGGATGAAATAGTATTTGAAACACTGAACAACGACAGAAGATATTTGCGCCTCTTTCTTTACGTCATGCCAAAAATATATCAGAAAATGAAGAAAAGTTATTTAAGACTCGTTTCTATGAGTTTTACACTTCTCCTGAAGATCATCTGTTCATGTTTATGTGTAATTTGAATATATTATTTGCCTCCATTTATTGGTATAAATTTATTGCTTCTAGCTATGTTTGTTTTGAAAAGCGGTTGGTTTTGTGGTACCCAGGCGTAGAGCCTTTGTGGGCATATCTTTCTTGAATAAAAAAACATAAACACATATAATATTGTTGGATAATGAAATACCATAGAAGAATGTTTTATATTAGTGTGTGTTTATATGAATTCTCATCACATTACTATCACCCTCTCTCGTGTTAATAATATAGTATTTCCATTTTTAAAGCAGAAGATACTCGTAATAGTGTAGTTTATGAATATGTTTCTTTACTTCAAGCCTCGATTACTTCAAATCTGTAACGGAGAGTCCCCGATACAGATTTGAAGTGGAACATAGTGTTCCTTGAAACATGAAACACGAATATTTTAATAGAGGTAGTATTCAATTGCAGTTTCTTTATTACTTAACTAATCAAGGAAAGCAAGAAATTATTCAGCTCATTATTGACCTCAGAAGTGCGGTTAAAAAGTTTTTCTCCGTTTACAGCCGTGCATTATAAAAATGTCAAGGTTTCAAACTTTTCCAACAGATTTGAGGACAAACTCTGCAGAAGTGGTCTCTTGTGACTCGGCTCTTGTGAGGCAAGCAAAAGTAGGACAAAGAAGTATTGCTACAAAGTAGGTCTCTTTGATTGGTGAAAGCTGCCTTAGAAGTTGCGAATGCCAAATGAAGTATGCCTATAACAACTTGCTACGCTCGGAGAGAAAATTTCATCAAGATTTTTACTTTACACGGCATTCCTTCTCATTATATTTCTTTATAAGATGATCAGTTCGATTTTTCCTCCATTTCCATAGTTTCAATTTCAATTAAATTATGTATCCGATTTTGCGCTTCAAAAATGTGTTTTACTCATCTGATTCAAACTTATGATAAATATTTCATTCTTGAATCAGTTATTCGTAAGAAATTCTCTCGTTGCTGAAGTATTCTCGAAATTCTCGTGGCTAAGTTGCTAAAGTATAATGCTGACTTTTGAACGAAACGCCATAACGTTTTATGTGCCGGTATTGAGTTTCCAGCAGCTGTTATTTGTATGTACTCTGCGTTGTTGCATCATACAGACGTTTTAAGCTTACAGTTCGTTTAATTTGTGATCAATTATTGTTCCAATGGATTTAGAAGTTAATAATAATACTCGAAAAAGAAGAAATGTTGAACAATGGGCGAAAAATATACGGAAAAAGAAAAGAGATTCAGGAGAGGAATATACTTCTGTGAAAGGCGTTCTTGTGGCTGAGAAAACTCCACCATCCGAGGTAATAAAATTTATTTTTATTTAGTAGACTACTATAATACAAATAACAATAGTATTGGGGGAAATATAAACAAAATTCTGAGTACAATTTCCTGCTTATCTGAACTTTACGAAGAGACCTGTTGAATAACATAACCTTTAAAACACTTTCCTAACCAAATTCTTTCCTTCTCTTTCCAGGATCCTTGTCACTGCAAATTTGCATGCAACGATATAAGACATACGACAAAGATCGATCTCTTCACAAAATTTCATAAATTGGATTACAATGGTCAACAAAGTTTTCTGAGGGGTCTTATTCGTCCAACTCATATAAAACGTCGTAGGCATGGACGTTATAAGCATACAAGTGATAGTCATCGACAGCGAACATACAGATATATGTTGCCTCTACGGGGTGAATCAGAAGTTCAAGTTTGCAAAAAAAAACGTTTTGTAAAACATTCAGTATCTCACAATGGCGTGTTCAGTTACTGTCTGAAAAAATAGTGGAGGGCATTATTGATATGAGTGACCAGCGTGGTGGTTCCAGACCCAAAAAAAATAGTGAGTGGAAGTCTAAAATTTTGGAGCACATATCATCTTATCCTACTCTTGAAAGCCACTACAGTCGCCAGGATAATCCCAACAAGAAATTCTTATCACCGGACTTATCAGTTGCTGCTATGTACTGAGAATTCAAAGAGAGAAATGAGTTGGTGGATGTAAACCATTGCCCTGTATCCCGGCAGTGGTATTACAAGGTTTTTAGGAAAATTTTAACCTCAGCTTCGGACAGCCGCGATCTGACACTTGTGGAACTTGTGATAGACTTAAAATATTGATAGATGCAGCTGAAACTGAGGAAGAAAAGCAAAAGGCTAAGAACTTCATCATCGTCGTGCAGAGAAAGGTCAGGCTAGCATGAAAGAATACTCTGAGAGAAGCAGAAGGGAAAAAGATGCATTAGTAGTGTCATTTGACATGCAACAACAGCTGTTTATTCCTCAACTTACCCATTCTCAGATGTTCTACAGCAGACAATTTGGTGTGTGGAATTTTGGAGTACATGTAGAAAACAAAAATGTTGGAATTATGACTATATGGACAGAAACTTGTGGTGGACGAGGATCTATTGAAGTGGCAAGCTGTTTATATAATATTCTTACAACCCACATTATTGGAGACATAGTGAAACCTCTACCGAAGAAACTGGTCTTGTGGTCAGACAACTGCGCAGGACAAATAAAAACCAATATGTATTGTGCATGTTTCTGATGCTTGTTGCAAAAGGTTATTTTGATGAAATTGTGCATAAATTCCCAGTGTGTGGCCATACTTTTTTGTTGTGTGATAGGGATTTTGCACTAATTGAAAAGAAGAAACGAAAATCGGAACCTCAAGTACCAAGAGACATTGCAAAGATGATTGTATCAGTAAAACCAGAAAACCCTTTCATTGTTGTAGAATCCCCATCCTTCTTGGATTTGAAATCATTGGCTCAAGAAACACTTGCTACATCACATTTGAAGACATCTCAAGTCTGTCAATTAAAAATATCTTCAAAAAAATTTGGATTGATTGGAGCAAAGCTGGGCTATGCTGAAACAACTCCATGGATCTACACGAATGTTCTGAAAAAAGGAGTTTCAAAAGCTACCTTCGAAAATTACGGCCTCAATGTTATTGATAATTCAAAGGAGCTCACAGAAGCAAAGAAGTCCGATTTGAAAGCTATGTTACCATTTCTGAAGCCATCAGCTAAGGAGTTCTATGAAAATTTGCTTGTGTAGAACTCAAGTTATATAGTAAAAGTAATCATAATATTGATAAAAATAGTAATCTATAATATTATAGAATCAACTCCAAATGTGGATTTATGTTTTGAAACATTTAAAGATTCAAATCCAAGAACGATGGGGATTCCACTAGAATTAAAGAGTTCTATGGTTTATATGATTATTTTAATGTTTTATGTAAATAGTTTGAATTTTTTATTGCAAAGATACTATAAGCAAGTATCTACTTGCTTATAACAGTATTTTGTAACATAGTATAAATGCTGCTCAACACATTGCCGTTTTTCAAGTTATATTATTATAGAGTCCTTTCCAAATGTGGATTAATGTTTTGAAACATTTATGGCACATACAACGTTATGGAGTAAGTTCTATTATTTTTTCCTTTTTCTTGAATAATAATTGTAATAAATTTGTTGAAACAACTACTTGTTACTCATTTTATCCCTACATATGATTATGTAAGTTTATAGCGCATGATAATATTGTTTAACAGGTCTCTACGTTTTTTGCTCTTCCTGAAAAATTTGCTTTTTGGCACTTACAACGTTTTGGAATGGAACCATTCAATTATGTATCAATGAATCAATAAATGAATAAATAAGTTTATATTCTAGTGTGAAGGGAGTCCCCTTCATGGCTTCCATGTCATTAGCATTCGTTGCCTTGGCAACCCTTCAGACTAAAAGTTTGTTATCTTGTTTTACGATTAATGTTCAAGTTTTGTTAAAGTAAAGTTCAATTCAACAGTATAATTTTTCATTTTATTTTTAGCATTCTCTCTTCTTCACACTAGTATCTAGTCAATTTCAGTGTACCCAAATCGCAAAAACGATAGATAGTTGAAATTAAGCTAATTTGATCTCACGATAAATATTAAACAATTACAATTCATAATAAATGTACAATACTACTCAATGATTTACAAAAGCTCACCCACATTTTAGTTGATTGTAGCCTTATACATATTACAGACTACCACTGTGGAATTCAATATTTTTTTCACTTTTAGCAATGAAAATAATGTTGGAATATCAAAAGTACTGTACAAAAATCAATTACAATTGGGAAATAATTAATGTATTTCAAGATAGAAGAAACCAAGACTATAAACGTCATTTTATTGCATCAGACTCTCAACTCTTATAATCTTAGTATTGCTTTTGTAATAATTTTGTATAAAGTCGCATTTTGCAAGATTCGAAAATAATAATTTTGTTTACAATTTGGGAAACGCTCACTGTAACAATATGAGAGTTGCAAATAAGAACGGATATTTTCAAGCTACTCATATGCTATCTAGGGCTTTCCATCATCGTTCCCAACAAGTCCAAGCAATTCACTTTATAAAACGTTCCCATGTATTATTTTTCCATGAGTAACAAATTGTAACATTATTTTAGCTTTTATTACACATGTCGTGTTGTGTGCATCATATCATAGGGATAGATATGAATTGATACAAGTGTAAAAGAATAAAAAATAATCTGAATAGTTTTCCTCAATTAAGATAAATCTCAAGACTAACTGGTAATGAACTCTGGAAGAATTCTGAACTAAGACTATAACAGTTGAAAGCCGAATGCGTAATTTACTATTGTATTTTTATCAATAGAATGAATAATATGGAAAAGGAATAGTTCATATTTCATATCCAAAGTGATTGATTGATCTTTAGTTTATGTATCAATGTTTATATGATGGATTTAGTATGATGTGATTGATAATTTCTGATTTGAATGAGATCATCGTCATTATAGAATAAGAGTTAGAATTTATAATTTTTTACATATAAGATAATGTTAGCTGACTTATTGAAAAATCTACTTCCAGGCTTCATTATAGAAGAGAGTTTTCCATTTTTACAAAGTAGGTATTGTCCTATTCAGCTGACTTAACAAGATAATCAAAGTCTACTCTAAACCTAAACTAAATGTATATAAAAATGAAGCTGTTCAGATTTCATTCTACATGCTAGTTTCTAGATTGTTGGGTTGAAAAATGAAATGAAAATACTATAATATATGGCATTGATTGGAAAGTGCTTTGTTCTATGGACAAAAACAAAAGGTCCGTTTTTGAGTGTCGATGAGGTAATTCGATTACTAGATATATATAGTAATTATTAAGTGGTGATAATAATAAAGGAATGCAGGAGCTACAGGAGTTGTGCACCTGATAATATATAATAGTGTAAGCAGGTTATGTGGTGTGCGTTGTGGATGGCTTTTTCACTAACGCTTACCGGGCTTAGCTTGAGAGAGAGCTTGACGAGTCTTGTGACGAATGATTGACGAGATTGTGTACTATGTTGTTTGTCTGTTCTGTCTTGTTTGGATTTGGTTGTACAGTAGGGCACAGATTAGAAAGAGATGGTGGGATGACTGGGAGAGAGAGGTGGAGAGAAGAAAGTAGAGAGGAAAGAGGAAGAGGACAGAGAGATAGAGAAGAGCGATGGTTGGAAGAGTGATACGTACTTGAATTGCGCGATGGGCCGTCCACAGGCACAGGCGCCCAGGCTGTGGGCCATGGGCGATGGGCCTTGGAGAACAGGCTGCTACTGCTACCAAACGCGTTCAAATGTTGGCTTTCGCCCGGCTCTTTGAGCAGCGGGCTCTTTTCTCCACCTTCGAACACCGACTCATTTTCCTTCGCTATCTGCTTAACTGAAACGATGTCGAATACTCGACTCAGTATCCCAACTGGGCACATGTTAAATTGCCAATTGCCAACAACATTGGTGGTGGTGGAAGTGGTGTAGCTAGCAAGTGGTGGTGATGGTAGTGAGTGGGCCACAACATTAACATGACTTCCTTGTGCATCATTGGGAGTAACAGTGAGTGCAGTGCGGTTTGTGCTCTTTATAGACTATGCCTGCAACACAAAACCAATCATAAGTGCCGATGTGCTTCTACTTTCCCATGCCACAAGTGATCAACCATCAAGAAAAATCTACTTAAAGTGTTATTTCAAACTATAAATTATCAACTGATTAACACCCATGCAGTCGCACAATAGTCGACAACATAAGTCTACTTACCTATGCATGGATTGTGATTTACCAAACTGAAGATACGATCGCATCGTTTCTTCATGTGGTTGTTGGGACAAATGCAGCCAAACATTGGCGAGAATCTGATGTTGGTCCACGCCTCGTGACACGCGTCCCTGAAACACATGAACTCATTGAACTCATAAAACAATGTAGGCTACTCAAAACATGATAAATACAGTAACAAGGGATAAATAACAAACTGCATGATGGACCAGGGAATCAGAGGGTGAGAGTAACAATGCAATGAAAGCCCAAAACAAGCATGTCATTCGACAAAATCTCCCAACATCATTCCCTCAATTAATCAGCTATCAATGAGCTTCCAACAAAGACCAACATGACACATTATCGATAGTTATTAGAGCATCACTGTTATTAGAACATCATTTGTTTCAAGTGCAGTCCACACTTCTACACTCCTACCTATGTAATTATAACTCAAACCAGATATCTCCATAAAAACCTTCACATTCTCTCATTTCAATTGATAATTTTGGATTGAAATCCTATAAGCAAACACGTTTTCATGTTTGTCAATGTGGAGTACAACTTTTCAAAAATACAAATTTTAGTCTGTGGAATGAATTGTCTATAATATAATGATCATCATTTATATTTGTCCTTGTGCAATAAACAGTTAGATTTTAATTTGAAGGTGCTTACAAAGAGACGACGAGAGAATATAAACAAACATTGAAGAGAAAGAAGCATTGGGGTAGATTATAATGATTGTAATTTGAGGAAATTTTCAGAAAATTCTTAAGACACCCTTACAAGAATTTAACATAACCTCTTCTTTAAGGTCAAACGTTTCCATCGACTGCATCCAGTCATTTTTTTTCATCTCAGTAAATAAATCTCAAATCTTCAAAAAAATCTTCTTAAATCTTCAAATCTTCAATCTCACAGATTTTGATAATCGTCAACACTTTTCACTTCTGCCAATGAAGCAATGATGGAATAATTGAATTTGTTATCCCATTATGAAGGTCCGTATAATTCACTATCATGAAACTGGATAACAACCATCAAACGACAGCTACTGGAACTGTTCTATAATCTCTGACAATTTCATATAGGGCTGAAAATTTGTCTTCTGCAAATTTAACTCAACAGGAAAAAGGATTTCTCCCGAACAACACTCGAGCTACATACTGTATAAAAGGATTCAAATCACTCATCAATTTGAGAAAGACGAATTCAAATGCTGGGTATTATTTTGTATGATGTTGCTACCCTCTACTCAGCATGTAGCTCTCAGCTTTGAGATCCAATTTCAAACACAGTAAAAACGTCCCATTTGAGCAAATTGAAAAAATTGGCTTCGACACATCTCGTAGTACTTTTATTCTATATTATTTGCAGCAGTGAAGGACCTTCTATACTGACTAGATGTACAAAGTAAAGATGATGCAACACAAGCTAGTTGGATAGTTGGTTAAGGGTGTACAGATTGATAAAATGATATATTTTCCAAAATGATTGCAGCTGTACAAATTGATAGAGGTGTAAATTGGAAAAATTGAGTTGGCCACTTCCCGTGAGTACCATGATGCTGGCAGGCATCGAGTTAAGACGACATATAGCCGCCTTATTCAAGGTGATATATTCGATCAATGGCTGGCGAAATTAGAGTGAACGTAGAATTGAGATAAAGCGAGAGGGTGCGATAGGAAGGGCCGCGAGAGGGAGGAGACGCGTCATTTTAGATTCCAGGCCTGGCTTGGATGTTATCAATGATAATCTGGAGTTGCGTGACGGGTTTTACGTAACAGCGACGACATCGTGAAGAAAGTATACTAAGGTGAAAGGTCGTCGACAGCAGAAAACTCCGCAGTATATACCCTACACAACTCTTCGAGCCTAGATCACGCGCTTTACTAGACCAAAAAATCTATGGTGTTTTTGTAAATGGCAGAGGGTTAAAAATGGAATCTGTAATTTTCCAGTCACATGGCCATTTATTCATTGCGTCATTTTAATGGAGCAAATCTACGTTTAAGAATCGATTGATACCACGTCATCTCCATTCAAAATGACTTTTTATCCCTCTCCCACGCTCTGGCATGGTCTATCAATTACTATTTTCAACAAATGATTATACAGCGATTCTCACTAATGCGAGAGTGTTTTTCACATCAGAAAAATACATCCTATAAATAGTTATTTGTATATCTAGAGTGAAAAGTGCTGTTTTTTCTCCCTGAGGGAAAAGTTTGAAGCCCGAGGCGAAGCCGAGGGCAACAATTTTCCTAAGGGAGAAAAAACATTTTTCACTCGTGATATACACAACATTTTTCCTCCAACTACATTTCTATAAAAACTGTTAATAAAATAATTTTTAAAAACGTATGTGACCAAACAATGTGTTACAACATAATCTAAAAAGTAAACAGAAACAGCTGGCTTGTAATCACAGTTCTCCTCCGACAGCACTATCTGTCGGCTAAAGTTGTAACAACAATGACAGCCAAAACTACAGCTATGATGAAGTTCCCGTTTCAAATTTGATTAGTTAATAAGTAATATTCATTGGCTGATATTTCCAATAACATGGAATAAAAGAAAAAAATATATACATTTTTTTTAGTATAGTGATATGAAGTTTGTAATAATAATTTCAGCATACAAACATAAATTTTATATATCGATCAAATGTCTGGTTGAGGTATTGAATTTAGTTGGTTTAATGACTACTCTATATGATTCCTCATCTGAGCTTAGACCTTCTGACCTATTCCAAATGTACGTTTTTAAAATAGAGATGCTTCCCATGTTATTTAAATGGAGTCACTTTCACTCCCTAGGGAGTTTTTCTGTTTTTTAGTACCGAGAGCGAAAAAGTGACACTTTAGTATTATGTTTCAGGGAGTAAAGTAAGTACTTTTGACAGTAGGTGGAGGAAAAATACATTTTACTCGAGCGAAACCATACATCAATCTTCAACTTTCATTTCGAAATCAACATCCGATTCTCATTGGTATGAATGAATCGAATTAATTAATTCTCAAATGGACCTCTATGAACCAACATGATGCTAAAAATGGCATTTATCAGTCATTCAATACGTTCAAAGTGGAGGCTTTAAAAAATACTTTAATTCTCCCTGTTTTCACGGTTTTCTCAGTACATTTTCAAACGTTTCCAAAACCGATATTGTGCACTAAATCATTTTCGCACATAAATCATTTCAAAAATCGTGGTGGAGTGTATTCAAAACATACAGCATTATGGGGACTTTGTTCTATGAGTATTTTCTAATTTCCGCACGGAATTCTGACAGACGACACCAAAGCTATTTCGCCCAATTAGATTATGAATTAACTTTCCTCTCAGATGGAACTTAGATGATTACCCGTACTTTATTTCTGGTTGTGATAGGATTATCACTCAGCGTAGGCTACATGTCAGAAAACACTTTTCAAAAGCCCTCAGCTTCATGAGGTGAATATTTACACGTTCTTCATATTATTCAAGTCACTTCATATTATCTTCAATTCAGTTTCTCTCACCATTATTGAACAGACTGTAATGTCACAGTACTGAATTACTGGGAGTATTTCTCTAAATTAGATGAGAAGAAACTATTTTATTGAATACTGGCTCAATAAGACTGTTCCTGTGCGTTCGTATTGTTCACCATTATATTTTATTTTAGTGATCGTTTATTTGATAAGAATATGAACTTCACCATACAGATTTCTCTGGATAAATATCTTCGTACCACATCGAATCAATATTTACTTTTTAAAAATATAGTTATTGGCGAAGTCAGTGCGACTTTCAACTCCTCTACAGATGAGGGAAAGAAAGAAGGGATAAGAAGAAGAAGGAATAGAAGGATGAGGGAAAGAAAGAAGGGATAAGAAGAAGAAGGCACAGATCAAAACAGATAGAGAATAAGTATACGAAGAGTAATTATTTATCACTCTATTTTGATTCCGACGCTGTCATTAGTGAGTGTGGTTTCCCCTTAGTAAAAAAATTTCAAGAGAAAACGAGAATGAGTTTATGGAGTTCCTTTGAAGTCTTAACTTTCACTCAATTAATGTGAGTGAGTTCTCTACGTTCCTTTTTATCTTTGTGAGAACTCACAGAAGTGTGATTTTTCTCACTTTACCATGCGAAACATGTCACAGTGAGAGAAAGTTTAATTTCCCATTTTGCGACCTGATAAACGTACATCAAACCTTTCTTCTAATTGAAACTAGTCAATAATAATCATAGCAATATTATTAATAACTGAACACAATAACATGCACAATGAATTGCAGTCGCACAACGATAAGCTTTCTGACAAATACTGAAGAAGAAGGTTGAATAATATAAAAGTCATTAACTCTTGTTCAGATTCAGATTCACTTATTCATGTGTTAAACAAAACAAAATTCAACTCACGTTCTAGCGTTAAAAATAATAACCAGTAAGAGTAAAATAACATGATGAATCATATATATAGACTGGAGAGTTTTACAATAATATTGAAGGAAGAAATATTATGAAATATGCGAATATTGAGGTATTACTGTAATGTTGTCACATGTTGGTACCTTTAGATGTCCATTCTCGAAAAGGGTATCTTGTTTAGAATGTTGAAGTGTTTTTCGCCTTTTAATTCAACACGTCTAATGTAAATGTACACTTATTTGACCAGAATCCTATAGTAGTCGATAGTCTTCAGTGGAATTAAGTAGGGAGCAGCAGAAAAAGAATCAATGAAAGTATTTTTCAATCGAAACTGCTAGGTTGAAGAGTAAATTACGACGAACATGATGTGGTGCAGCAAACCCCATAGATAGAATAAAGAATCCACAGCCTTATCGTTCCACAGAATATAATCTGTACTGCAGCTGATAGTGTAGTTGCCATGAGACAATTTCACTCTAGAGCTTTTCGGAACTGCATATTCCAATGCTAGGTAGTGATATCCTTGGTCTCGAGAGACTTTCATTGACAAAACGCAAACTCGCTTGTACGAACACGCCCACTTTCAGAGGATAAAATTCCGATGAAAAGGTCTGTTGAACCCTTTATCTCTAGAATAACGTTCCTGTGACCACTAATGGATGACATTTTTCCAGTATTTGGAATACCTTATTATGTCAATCAGCTTTTAAGTCGGATACACGCTGTAGTCACCTCACATCATTGATCATTGATAGTGATGTAGGATAAATTTTCTGATCTCCTTTCAAAGTAATAATAACTTATTAATGATCTTACATTCTGTAACTGTAAAATGAGATTTTTTTTCCAACTTATTGCCTTACATTTCTGAATAATTCAATACAACTGATAACCAATCCTGTGTAATTGCGGCTGAGTTTAGTCGTACTAGAATTGAATAAAATACTATGATATAACTTCATTCAAGTGAAGTTACAAATAGTCATAAGATTTCTATTTACATTTATTGGCATCACTATAAAATTTTGTAGAAATATGAATTTTCCTCTACATTACAATAATTAAGTATCAATTAAGAAGAATATGAAAATTAAACTAGATAGTATAGGCTAAAAGTCAGTAATGTTTAGCTGAAAACGTTAGGTTGAAGTAAACTCATAATCAGCAACAAAACTTGACAAATCCTACTATTTTTCAACATTATTTACACTTCCAAATGTGTAACATTACCACCTATACCCGGTATAGTCATCATGCTTCCATCAACATCTTAAAGCTGACAAGCCAAGTAGTGTTTGATAAATGGTTTTGAATTTACATGGAGAAACGTAGGCAGATGAACAGGTAGACAAGTGGATGGAAAGTCAAGCAGATTAAATTGTATTCAAGTTCTGTACATGAAATTGAACTCTCTCTTCGATGTAGGTTATAGATTCAACTTTATTAACTCGATTTCATGACTTTCAATTCGGGTTCCACTTAGAAATAGGCTTGCTGTGTTGTAACTATGTGTTCCAAAACAATATTTTGATATCAGTTCTTCCTATTTCAGTTTGAGAGTGATCTTTAAGTGAATGTAGGCTGAAAATAGATCAATTCCGAACATTTATATTATTTCAAATTAAATAAGTGGCAGATTTGTGCGAAAGCCTTCTCTGCTTCTCATTGTTATTGCATTTTTATGAAGCCTACAATTCAAATAAATGGATAACCATTTTATCCACTTCATAGCCAATATAATATGTGGTACTCTCATTTTAATTACATCAGCGTTTCAGTGTGACTTTTTGGTAATATATCATCAGAGACAACTGATACAAGTACATACAACTGATACGGTATATTTTCTCTATGCTATCATGTACTGGATCCTAAAATAGCGTTCATTATTGACACCTTTGGAAAGATACACAAAGAAAATTTTTCAATTATTCTTCATTAATCTCATTAACAAAAAGAATCGATTACTCGTTTCGAAACATACATCATGAGTAGAGAAGACACATGGTACATTTGTATCATATATATCACAATATCCTCTTGGCAAATATTCTATTTTTCGGGAACGGAATAAATAAAAAAGAATGATGATTGATGAATCGGATGTTAGAACATGAGCTGACAGATTCAGATAAGGTTTTGCCGAGGACATGTTCAAAGAACGCAAAGGCTATAACGCATTTGTCATTCGTCAGACCATGTTTTCATCATGACATGTTATCATATTTCCAGCTGTGAATAGAGATTCGAGTTTCATGAAACCATTCACTCTAATCACCAATATTTCTGGAATACTCAATGGTAAATACCTGGAATCAGCAAGTACTTTGGGTTGGGAGTGCATTTTTGCCAAGAGGGGGTTCTTTGGTGAGATGATATGATATCGATATTTTTAAGCAATAAGATCATTTGGTTGTCATTCACACGATCAGGAAAGAAAAATATAATTTTCAAGTGTAAGGTGATGTTGGTTCTCATGAAACTTGGTTCAGAGTGATTCAAAGAGTGCGTTGGAAATAGGATCCTGTTCTTTATAAAAGACATTCAATTATTGTAAAATAGAAGAAATATCACGTTAATTCCAATTACTGGAAAGGAGAGAAATATTCTGCATTTCCTCAACAGAGTTTGGTGGACAGTCATCGTCGAATGTATGTCGTGACAAACAATGTAATTTCCAATTAACTAATATTCCCACATATTTCTGGTGTTTGCAAAATCCAATCGAGAAATTACTGTATGTCATTATAGAAACACATTACTGTGCTTGAAGCAGACCTTGGAAGAGTATAGCGTTTAAAAAATATCACACAAACGCCGTTTTATGTCTAAAGCGGAAACGTTTTTAAGAGAGATTTTCTGTTTTTCTGGTAAGCGAGCTTGCGTTTGTATTAGATCTGAACTGTAAGATATCTTAAGAATAAAAGAAAAACTCATTTCTCCAAAACATGGTGAACATTTGACTATTCATAAAAAATTAAGAGAAGAACAGTTTTGAGAAGCCTGTTTTCTTCCAATCACAATAGTTATACGATTTGTGCTTGTATTAATTGATAAATATTTATATTAATACATTTCCAATGATTCAATTGTGTGATTTAAGGTTTCACAATAATATCATTATTTTCTACGCCTGGTTTATTTGGATGTTCATGAATGGTGGTGTTTGTTCATTAGAAAATATTATGCATAAAAATAAATTGATTGTTAAAAATAAATATTATTTAGCATTGAACGCAAGTGAGAAATATACAAAGATCATACCGCAGGTGTCTCAAGTGAAATGGACTCCACAGTCGTGGGAATTGGGTAAATCTAATAACATCACCTGAGCATAAAAGGTATGAAGCAGCCAGTCCGTTAATTAATTATGATGGTAAATTAATTGAGACGTGGGTTGGCCCACGGCTCAGTGATAACACATCTAGTGAGATTGTTGTTGTTGGAGTTCTGGAGTGGGAGAATTAGATTTCCATGCTGGAGAGAGAGAGAGAGAGAGGGAAGAAGCCTGAATAATTCGTGTGGCATTGATGGAGTGGTTTCGAATCAAACGAATTATCATGCAATTGAATCAGTTTATGGAGAATGATTATTATACAGTAATTATGGAGTATAATTCTAAAAAAAACTTGAACAGCGGTTTCCGGTGTCTGAAAAACCGCATTTCCAATAATTTAAGGGTTTATAACTGACTACCCCATAATCCCAAACTACTGAACACTCTCACAGTAAATAGCATAGAATAACCAATCTCTTGTTATAGCTGTCTAGTAGAGCATTATCTCAGCTATATAATTATAGCTATAGCATTATCATCAGGTTACCTTCATTCCTCATAAAAATTTGGAATTCCGACTCCAAAATCATTCAAGCTGCTCAAGTGAAGTATTCATATATGATTTACTGTGAACTGGGAAATATACATTTTTCACATTCAACTGCTCAAAATTGATCCATCAATGGATAGCTAAACTCTTTCATAGATACATTTTTGAATACATTTTTTGAACATACTTCTTCCAAGTTTACTAGTGTCTAAATGTTTTCAAATCAGGCTGAACCTGGTTCTACAATGAGAGACAAATGATACAAGATTTGATTTATCTCCACTCTATATTTTTCTATACTACTCCATAGTTTAGGTATTTCAAAGAGAACAAGATGAATTTTCTAAAACTACTTGATCACATGAGACATTTTAATAATAATAGAATATAGAACTTCGCATGCTAATAAAAGAATTGAGGCGTACCATTTCAAATCAACTTATACAAAAAGACCACATCTCAGCGTTAATGTATGACTGAGAAAAAAATTAAAATTGATCGAATTGAAAGTGGACAGTTCTATTGCGAAAGTACAATTTGTGAGAGCACCAGTAAGAGCCCATTATTGCTTTCATAATACAAATTAGAAAATCAAAATCAATCAGTTGATCGAAAAGTGTACATTAAGAGTATGATTATTATAAATAGTTTTATTAATCGCCTCTTGAATTAACCGAGTTTACTCCAAAACTAAGAATAAATGCAAGTCAACTGAGCAGTTGCTACCACAAACCTTACTTATAACTAATGGTAGGGCTAGATAAAACAGTGGAAATAATAGGAAAACAGAGTTGCCGATTTTTTTCTACTGCATTCTGTATCATCCCGGTATATCCTGATACAATGTTGATATCTTCACTCTATGGAACAACGTTGCCATTTTCCTGAGGCTGAGTCAGACATACACGACTTGTATTTCAGAAGAAGTTTAGCAAGATCCATTGGAAAATTTGCTTTTGGATACCAATTCAGTTTGAAATCAGGAGTTAGAGAAATCAGATACAGTATGAAAACACACTAGAGAGTAAGCCAAAATTGGCTTTTCTTTTGTAATACTATAATATAATATCAATCATAGCTAACTGTTTACAACATTGGCTTTCATATTCAACAAACATCTTATCCACTACATATTGAAGGAAAATTCCAGAAACTTCCGAAGAGATGATGGATGATATTCCGAATTTCAAAAATAAATTCGTCAATATTCCGAAAAGCTGAATACCGTGTATTACAAAATATTCATCTGTAAGTTCAGGCCTACCGAGCTCAAATTTTCTCAGCAATTGTTAGCCTGCAACATGTGAGACCTTAGTCGTAAGAATCGAGCCGAAACAGATCGTGGACTCCGAATGACATTGATACTTTCACAAGGCTATTCCTATATTCTTATCCTTCTTTATTCTACTTCAAACCTTTTACACACTAATGTTGAAGCTCAAATTTAAAAAGAACATATTTCAATACCAAAATTATTGAAGTGGTGAGATCTCAACTAGAGAATGACCTTGATACCAGTATCAAGGTCGTATCTTTATGATTCTACTTTTATCTTATTATTTAGGCTGTTGTTCATATAAACTGTTCCTAGCTGTTCAGATTTGTTTTATTTTATCGAAAAATTGCATTATAAATTAAATTCTTAAATGATTAGTTTTCTTATCAAGCTTCATGTTAGGCTGCAGGCAATATCATGTCTTAGTTACATGATCGCACAGCAGTGATTCTGTGATCAGTATATTGATATGATGTATGTTCTTCAGTGCTATTCAACAAAGATCAACAACCAAAAAAAAGGTAGGCCTACTAGTGAACTGAATTTTAAATAAACTTGAAACCATTGCATATAAGAAAGAAACTTCATATAATTAAAGTAATATTAAATACAATTTATAACGTTCCAAAAATACCCAGCACTACACAACAAAATGGAGGAGGTGTCGAGCTCAAGCCTATGCTTCCCATTGGTCGACTAGTCCGAACCACCCATCGCTTCCATTGGTCGACGAGAGCCAATCAGAAGCGAGCATGGATCTCTATAAAAGGCTGTATCTAAGCCGGAACGATCATTCTCACATTGATTGTGGTTGAGTAAAGAGGTATAAATTTAATATGGATGCTTTATTCAGATCGATGTTTGTAGATTTCGATAGTTTTGATATTTTGGGAGAACTTCCTAATGAAATAGGCTCAATGATATTAAGGTAATTATCGATTATATTCTTCGAAATAAACCTATAATTGTTTTTTCTCCATTTGATTTCTTATATTTTCATTCAGTTATTTTTCCTGTGACAACATTTTAATATGTTTTTTTTTTTTTAATTTTGCAGGTATCTTGATGGCGAAAGTCTTTTAAAGGCAGCTAACGTTAGCAAGCGATGGAATAGCTTGTGCAGGGGAGACAAGAAACTGAGACAAAGAGGACGCCAACAACTCCGAATGATGAAGAAAAGGAAGAAGGAGCAGATTTATGGAATACTGAAAAGATCTTCGTATGTTCCCGTTGAAGAAGTTGCAGCATTCAAGTCTGTCACTTCCCGAAATAGCAACTCCAATGTTCAGATGAATCATAAAGTTATTGAATATGGAGCACTGACTTCTACACTAGCAATAAATGGTGAGTAATTGAACATTTTGATTTATCCTATTTATTGAAAAACCTATCTTTACTAATATCTTGATTTTTGAATGTTCACAACATGCTAATGATATATTATTTATTTCTTCTTCCAGAAAATATCTTGCAGAAGTTGAAAGTCAACTTTGGTGTGGAGTCAACAGGTAGTGCAAAGCTTCAAAAGCCTAAGAAATCACTCTCAACTCAACAGAAACGAAGATTACTGCGACATTGAAATGATGTCAAAGCTAAATTTATTTTGTATAGTAAATGTAAATAATAATAGAATACTATTGTGAATGGTGATATATCAAATATATTTTATTCATTATAATTACATGGTATTTATCTATTTCAAAAAACCTTTAGAACATTTCTTAATTTTTAATTAATGCTATATTGCCTAAGAGCCTGTGTTAGGGATGGGGATCGGGCTATAATGACGAATTCAATCATATTTTATTGTAGTTATACCAATACAGTTTCCATCCCAAAAATCTTGGTTCCACTAGCCAATATAATAATAAAGATACTTGTAGTATCCTAATTGATGGAGAATTCTAGAATCTTCCCTTGAGGGTTATATTCATATCTACAATGCATAAATATAATCTATCAATCAACCAGAGCTGAGATACTCTCTTGGATTACAATAAAACTTATCAATAATCAGCAGTATATTCAGGCGTAATGAAATCAAACTTGAGAATCATTCACATATCATACCTCAAACAACGGCGAGTGACATTGACGCTAGTCTCAAGGTCACATCATTATGCTTTTTATTGAACGCTTCGATCTCAATTTAAATAAATTTTCCAAAACTCGATTATGAGTATACTAATCAACATATATTGGAACCCCTCTACTAGACTGTCCATCTGTATGTAGGGGGAAGTTCCATGTTATTAATTGAGCTGAATCTGCTTTCAGAAGTGGATATTGAAGAATATAATATTACAGTGTGGATCTATTATATTAATAGATTGATTAATAAATCAACTAAAACTATACTTAATTGTAGACTGCAGAAGCTGAGATCCAAGAAATTCATCATATAGGTGTCATCATAGAATCAAGAATCATATATTGATGGTTCAATGATAAAATTCATGTAAATTCTGTCCATAGGATTTTATTTTTGCTTGAATTTGATAAGATCGAACAGAAAGACTAAAATTATTATTTGCGAATTCAAATTTAGGCCAAGTTCATATAGTTATAGAATTCCAATCACAGATCTAAATGATTAAGAGCTACGCCTACAGAAATAAATAAATCATTAAGGTATTCAAGCATTGATGATTCCAATATATCGTCATAACTATTCAGTTGTCAACCAAGCCATAAATGTTTTAAATTTATCTACAAGTTTCATGTCTTCTATAGCCTATTCCAATGTAGACCTACTGCACTTTATAAGTACCATATTAAAATAAAAGAAATCATCTCAACGAAATTCAAGAGTTTCTGTATTATTTAACGAGAAGCATATAAAAGTTGAACTTTGAAACGAGTCAGTAACCGCTTCAACATTGACATTTACCATTACAGTTCAATGGCAAGGTCACCGCTACCTTTCTTCTTCCAACGTAACGGTATTAATTTGAGTCATTCACTTTACAAGTCCACATGATTGATCGAATTAATGAAGTAGGTGTGCACATCCAATAAATAGGGAATCTCATGTGTTGACACACATTACACTACATAAAAATTCAACATAAATGTTCTTTACAAACAAAACATTTGAAATAAACGCATCTGTGTCCACCATGTAACATTTTTATATTAGTTGAAACAATCATATAAGTGTTTTTAATTTATGTATTTTTAGAATATTGTGGCGTTTCCAACTTTGTAGTATGTATAAAATTAAAGGATTAGAATCTATTCTATTCTATCATGTAGTAAAAGTGTTCATTTTCCAGGTCAGAATGAAACGGTTTTCAACTTTGTACAATTCAATTGAACGCCCAAAAATACTCCACTATTATTATCACAGTTTGGAAAACAAGTTACTATTCCAAATACCAGAGATTGGTCAAAATCTCTCAACTAGAAATAGAAATTTCTCTATTGACATAAGACATTTAACAACATGTATTGTCAATTGTCAATTATACAAATAAAACAATAATAATTATTATACAATAAATAGAGGAGTTAATTCAATAAATTGAATTTATAACATTCATTCGAAAACCTGTGAATATAATCACTATGATTCAATTCCACCAATAGAATCTTTTTTTTGTGTAGTTGAGAAGTTGATATTGTGGTAATTATTCATATTGAATGAAAAAGACTAAAAAATTGTAAAAAAACCACTGATTTATTGATAATTAGAAAGACCGGTTTTGGTTATTACACCATTGTCAATCTCTGATAAAGTTTATCAAAGATTGACAATGGTGTAATAACCGAAACCGGTCTTTCTAATTATCAAAAATCAGTGGTTTTTTGACAATTTCTTAGTCTTTTTCATTCAATACCAATAGAATCATCCAAACTCACAGTACAATGAGTATGTAGTTTTTATTATTTCATCTGACATGGATCATGAGTGAATTTACTCATCATTATGAATTTGACTGAACATTTAGTAACAAAACCAATAGAGAATGATTTTCATAATCGGCCTACCACCTACAACAAAAATACTGTGATACTGTACTGTATGTATCAGAATATTATTGATGTGATGTGTGTTCTTCAGTGCTATTCAACAAAGATCAACAACCAAAAAAAAGTAGGCCTACTAGTAAACTGAATTTTAAATAAACTTGGAACCATTAAATATAAAAAAAATCATAATATGAATTATATTATAATGGAAGTAATATAAAATACAATTTATAACGTTTCAAAAATACCCAGCAGTAATACTGAACAAAATGGAGGAGGAGCCGAACTAAAGCCTACGCTTCCCATTGGTCAACTAGTCCAAACCACCCATCGCTTTCCATTGGTTGATGAGAGCCAATCAGAAGCGAGCATGAAGCTCTATAATATTCTGTATCTGAGTCGGAACGATCATTCTCACATTGATTGTGGTTGAGTGAAGAGGTAGAATAAATTTAGTATGGATGCTTTATTCAGACCGATGTTTGTAGATTTTGATAGTTTTGATATTTTGGGAGAACTTCCTAATGAAATAGGCTCAATGATATTAAGGTAATTATCGATTATATTCTTCGAAATAAACCTATAATTGTTTTTTCTCCATTTGATTTCTTATATTTTCATTCAGTTATTTTTGTTGTGACAACATTATTTTTAATATGTTTTTTTTTTAAATTTTGCAGGTATCTTGATGGCGAAAGTCTTTTAAAGGCAGCTAACGTTAGCAAGCGATGGAATAGCTTGTGCAGGGGAGACAAGAAACTGAGACAAAGAGGACGCCAACAACTCCGAATGATGAAGAAAAGGAAGAAGGAGCAGATTTATGGAACACTAAAAAGATCCTCGTATGTTCCCATTGAAGAAGTTGCAGCATTTCGGCCAATAACTTCCAGAAAAAATATAAATTCCAATATTCAGATGAACAAGAAAGTTATTAAGGATAAAGCAGAAATTTCTACACAACCAATAAATAATGGTGGGTAATTGAATACATTTTGAATTATTCAATCATTGAGAAAATCTCTCTTTTCTGATATCTTGTTTGTTTCATGTACACTACATGCTAATAATATATTATTTTTTAACTCTTCTTTCAGAAAATGCTTTGCAGAAGTTGAAAGTCAACTTTGGTGTGGAGTCAACAAGTAGTGCAAGGCTTCAAAAGCCTAAGAAATCACTCTCAACTCAACAGAAACGAAGATTACTGCGACATTGAAATTATTGTAAAAGCTAAATTTATTTTGTACATAATTGTGAATAATATGTTATTGTTAATAATGGTATATAATATCAAATATATTATTTTCTATGATATGATAGTGTGTTATTTGTTCATTTCAAACAAGTAGTTGAACTTTCCAACAATACGTCCTTTTGTCGTGGTCTTATGTTGCTTCCTTAGTGATTTTAGAATGAGCTTACATGTTTGGGCTCTTGTGAGAAGTGATGCAATTTCCACATAGCAAATCGCTTTTGAGTAATCAGTATAATAGCTCCAATTGTGCGATACATTTTTCATCCTACAAATCTTGGCTTTACTAGCCTTGATACTAGGAAACATCTGGTAGTCTTTATTGAAAAACTTTTCTTGAGCCTTCCGTCAAGGCCTGATATTCATCTTAGGTATATCTATCAATTTGCAGGTGATAGGTTCATAACAAAACTAATAAATTGATCCTCATCAGTAAAATTTGAGGTAGCAAACACAAATAATAATTGTTTCATATATGCTGGAAGTCATTCACAAGGCACACCTCGAACGAGCGACAATGACACTAGTTTGAAGGTCATACCCTTATTCTTTGAACGAATGTTTCTATCTATATGGGTATCATTAATTGCATTCTCCCAGTATTTTTGATCATGATCAAATTCTATGATTGAACATGGAGCACAGAAATTATGATTTGAGAGTTCAGATAATATATGGGCCAAGCTCATAAGCGTTGTCAACCAAGTCGACAGCTTTTTCAATTTACTTACTAACTTATTACTTCTCTCCTTTGTCATGACCAGAAATCTGGATTGACTGTGTCGTGTCTGGAAGTGGATCTGACTTGGTCAGGTGGACCTTGTCATAGTATTGACATATACTGTACTCACTTGAAGTTGGCCTGAGTACCAAATCAGTAAACTTATCATGATTGAAATATTCAAATAAAGATCGTTTTCAATGTTTTACAACTATCCAGTTGTCAAACAGTCGACAACTTTGTTATTCACTAGCAGGAAATTTTGAAACTTCCCAGTTGAGAATATAAAAACTCTAGAAAATCTTGTTAAGATGATTTCAATACGGTACATCTAGGGCATTGAAATATGGGTAGCCCATTGTATTAAAATTATCTCACCAAGAGTTTATAATTATATTCTTTACTGAGAAGCAAGTGCATGTTTGAATATTCTAGAAATCTCAAACACTTTGTAATTTACCGTAACAGTTCAATGGCAAGGTCATCATATTTTTCTCTCTAACCTAACGGTACCGGTGTCATTAATAGAGTGACCACTTTGTTCACTTTGTGACCCCGTATAACTGACTATTCATTGTTCATAATAATAAGATGGGAGGGTATATGTGACAAATGGGGAATCTCATGTTTCGATATACATAAGGAAAATTAACATTGACTCCTGCATCATTATCATGTAAAAGTGTCCACTTTTGAGTTAAAAATTTAGGAGCAAGGTACTATTCTACAAACCAGAAATTAGTTGAAGATCTTATTATTTTTGTGAATATTATAGTAGGCTATACAATACACATCTACTACACATTAAAAAACATATTTGGGATTCACATGAGTTTAAGATACATTTTATTCTGTCAAATATGCGAGAACATAGCAGTGATACAGAATAGTATCAACGACGAAATGGAGGATTAACCAACCTCAAGCCTATGCTTTACATTGGTCGACAACTCCAAACCATCAAACGCTTTTCATTGGTCGATGAGAACCAATCAGAAGCGAGCACAGTGCTCTATGGACGGATGTTTCCGATTGAATTTCAGTTGTTTAGCCACAAAATTTTGAGTCTGGTTCAAAAATGAAACATGCCCAATTACTTGAAACTTTCTAACTTAAACTGGTTTGAAATCACAGAACATAGTCGCTGGTAGGCCTATGTCAGAGTTGAAAATATTGTAACGTTGACCTACAATGTCAAATAACGGAGATTCCTAATAGTCACAATGCATAATAGGGATACAAAAAATACAGTCCTCCTACTGACGGCTACTTGAGTAACTTATAAAGATTCAAAGTATAAGAGAATGGTAGTAGTTATTACAAACATGAATTATAGTTATATAAATCATAGTAGGTTATAGATGATAGAGTATTTAATATCAATAATTACATATTATGTAAGCAAAATGTACCAACAAAGACGTTTTCAAACAATTTCGATCAAGAAAATCTTACAATATATTTCCACAATATCCAAGTAGAAATATCGGCCACGTAAGGTCTAAAATGTACCTCATTTGTCATTTGACATGCATTATGGAATGAGTCTACATGGGAAATTGTGCGTACACGGCAAAGATTCGAGTAGGAAAGAAAACTAGTGTAAATCCATGAATTTGTCAATATTACAATCTTGTGTGGATTGAGTAAGCTAATAAGCAAATCAAGATAGATGTTGTTTACTTGATCAGGAATAGGGGCTACGTCCTCGAAAATGTATTAAAGCATCTAGAAGCCTGCACGTCAATTCTGACATGAAATTTTCCAAATAAAAATAAGAGTGAAAGTTGTCTATCGAACGATATAAATGGTTTGAATAATATTTGCGTGTTTCGGCTGTGGCGATGGGATGGGGCAGCTTAACTAATTGGACTAAAACGTTAAAACGGCAACGTTGGACTTGACACACTTTGTGATAATAATAATTGGTTCCGTCAGAGAGTTGTGAACTTTGAACTATCGAAAGATCGATGAATTGCTCCGATAGTCGACTGTTGAACCTACAAAGCCAGCTTATAATTTATCAAAGGCAGAGATAATTGATATATCACGTTCATTGATCGATTTCCGAACGATATCGGAGAGTTTTCTCTCTTGTAAAATCGCTCTGACAAATTCGAATTATGTGATCAGTGCGTGAATGCTGATTGCAAAATAATCTTCCAATCTCTTTACAAATTTGCTGTCGCGTTTGTTATTTCTAATCAATAACGATCAGAGTACAAAACTTTACAGAGAGTGCTTTGAACACTCAAATAATTATTTGCTCACCCTTTATTGGTTATTGCTGTTTCAGTTGTTTTATCAATAAACACGATTCAAGTAAACTGATATATGTAAGAATATCTAATAGCATATCTCACTCCAACATAAAACTCAACTGTCTATCAAACTGAACGAAATTTGAATCAGTCTTCAATGTATTTTATGGTCGCACATACTAAGAAATGAACATGTACCCTAAATTTTACAGCATAAAATATACTGGCCGGCAGGTTCGCTTCGCTCGCCTGCATTTTTCATTTGAGATTGCTTTCATCGAAAAAGCTGTGAAAACTCAGAAAAACGCTCGAGGACCGCTGAAAAACACTCAATTCTGAGCAAATCTTTGGCATTATAATAAAGCTCTCCCAATGCTGAATTTTCACACCTTATTGAATCCAAAACAGCTGCCTCCACTAAATCTTCTTTCATGTTTCATATAATGAGGGGCTATCCATCACATTCATATTCATGCGATGAAACACGTTACAATGATGGAAAAAACAGATGCTAGCTCAAAACTTCTTCTTTTCCTAAATTTGATTCATCAAAATTGTCCAAAGTAGGAGTTTTTCTTCATCACATCATCAATTTTAACTTCCAGATGACTCATACAAGCCTGAATTTGATCATTATCATATTTTAATATTACAACACAAGGGTTCATGGATCAATCAGAATCCAGGATTCTAGACTGGATAGAAATATTGTCGAACTATATATGTCAACTAATCGATTTACACTGAATTTTTTCAATTCCACGGTCTAGAACTTCCATTTAAACGTACCTCTCTGTTTCTAAATCATCTAGCGCTATCCATACTTTATTAACAACGTTTTTTAAAATCAACATTATTTGTATCTTTTGGGTCTTTCCATGTATAATCTATGCAATTCGAATTCCACTTTCATTTTGACTACACATTGACTGGCCAATACCATATCCCAGGAAAGAAGAGGTTTTGAAAACATGACTGTTTTTATTCCCTTCCATTTTACTAATGTACCGGTACTTTGTACCTGGATCTAAAAAAACGCTATTAAAACTAATGATATTCTCATACTTTCACAATATTAATGGGGCATTAAATGCCTTTCAGAATGAAATAAAATCAATTGTATTCTTGCCTAGCAATCGACATGCGAAACTGAATTGAGAAATTGATAAAACAACTAAAAATTAGCAATTATCATAAATTAGTGTATGTAGCGGATGCAATTTAGCTTTCAGACTCGTGAAATATTTAGAACATGAGCGTAGCGAGTTAATTAACTTATGGCCCATGATTTGAAAGCTCTCATACTAAAATAACTAGTGCATGAACGAACAACTATTTCATAACAAGCGAGTGTTATCAAACATAGAAAACAAATCAAGCAATTAAACACTGTGTAGCGTAAACACTTTCAATTTCAAAAGTCAATCATAATTATTGACTATCCACTTTATCACGTGGAACCATTGTTGTACCGTCGTTCCCTCGCATTGCGGCCTGGCCAATCGATTCTCAAAACAATCAAACCTTATTAATCGGTCAGTTTTTTAAAACACAAACCTTTTACAACTGATTAAAACAACTCTTTCAGCAATAAAAACTTCCATAATATTCACTTGTACTTACAATAAAAATTCAAAATCAGAGCATCTTTTTTATATTTATTTCTACACAGCCATGTCTCGAACTCTTTACGTAGTCATTTTCCAGTATGATAACTCTCATCTCTTTTAAACATTTTTCAGGATCACACATAGAGACACCTGTATTAGGCTAAGTAGTTTGCCTAATACAAACTTTTCAAAAACGGTTGTTTTTTTTATCGTGTGGGGGGAGGGGTAGATGAGCGATCATCACCTGGTGAAGAGAGTGAGGGGTGAAGTATTTCACGGGGTGAAAAACCGCGGGCTAAGGGGGTATCTTCAATGAAATTTTTGATCCTCTTTCGAGACAAAATTTGGCAATCCCAGCTGAACTTGTGTACCGAATTTGGATATTTTTTGTTCTTAAAAATCTGTAAAACCACAAAAATATCGCTGGAAATCGCTGAAAAGATTAGTAGAGTCAATCTCTGGCGGAATTCAGAAGCCTTATCAGTACAAAATTTATAGATATACATGAAAGTAATAATTTATTTCTGTTTATTTGCTATAATCCAGAAAGGGCAATCTATCACAAGATTTCACTGATTAATTCAGATTTTTTTCTCAAACAATATTTCGAACAAAGATATTTTCACCATCTATTCTATTATAGGCTACCTAAAAGAATTATTCGATAAAATCTCAAGTTTCAACTGATTTGATCTTAATTCATCTGATTCAATCTGAATTCAAAACAGTGGAAATAATAGGAAAACAGAGTTGCCGATTTTTTTCTACTGCATTCTGTAGTAGATAGCATCATCCCGGTATATCCTGATACAATGTTGATAAGTTCTGTAAGTTCAGGCCTACCGAGCTCAAATTTTCTCAGCAATTGTTAGCCTGCAACTTGTGAGTCCTTAGTCGTAAGAATCGAGCCGAAACAGTTCGTGGACTCCGAATGACATTGATACTTTCACAAGGCCTACCTCGTAGGAATATCCTTCAGGAACATCCTTCTTTATTCTACTTCAAACCTTTTACACACTAATGTTGAAGCTCAAATTCAAAAAGAACATATTTCAATACCAAAATTAGTGAAGCTTTTTTGCTATTATCCAGAAAGGGCAATCTATCACAAGATTTCACTGATTAATTCAGATTTTTTTCTCAAACATATTTCGAACAAAGATATTTTCACCATCTATTCTATTATAGGCTACCTAAAAGAATTATTCGATCTAATCTCAAGTTTCAACTTATTTGATCTAAATTCATCTGATTCAATGTCAAATTTCAAATTATTTCAGAGCTTTAGCCTTTGTGAAGCATTATTATTTCATACACCAGTATCAACGAGTAACCAAAGCGGCTACACCGCTAATCAATAACTCAGTGATGCCAGGTAACTTTCATTCAAAGGAACTATTGATAGATCGGTTAAGATGAGATGACTCATCCAACGCTCAACGAGGTAAAAGTGATGAGGAAGTTGAGAAAGAAGTATAGGAAACGTGGAAGGTTGCATGACTTGAAAGGGATGCTGTTATATGTTAATACGAGATCAAAACATATCAGGAATGTGTGGGAGCAGCCCAGAAGGATATAATACATCAATAACATTATATATTATCTGATATGTAAGTTGGTTCAGTGACCTTATGTAGGACGAAGAAGCCTTCGCCCTTCACATACTGATCAATGAGCAGCTCAACCTATAATAATGTGAACTCAACTACTGTCAACCTATTCCAGCCTTCACCCACGTTCAAACTCCATATAATCTTCCAGGATGAATCTATTTTCTGCTATAGAAAATTTATATTTTTTCGAAAGATGAGATTTGAATGAATGAATAATCCTAATACTATAGAAGGATGGAGTCTTTTCCTACTAATAAAAACTTTCATCTCATTTCACTAATCTACTTATCTATTTATAGTCATAGAACAACTTTATTCTGTCAAAAAAGGGGATCGAATGAATGTCGATTTTGTGTATGGAATAGAGTAGAAAAATAGAAACAAGCAGTAAAATGAAGAATTTTTCAACTTATGCAATTATATGGGTAAGCTATTGAGGGAGCATGAAGACTTACTGAATTCTATAATCAATAATGGGAAATTAATTGTCTGTTTAATCGAAACATATTTGTAATGGAGGGTGGCGAGTCAAAACCTAGTAGGAGGTTACTTGGGAAATCGTGTTTTATATTTATTGGCTGTTGTTGCGAAAATGTTTTTCCACCCATTTAGAGACAAGAAACTGAAACATCATTTTCCGAACTATCCATTTCCTTCAAACCTTCTCACACCTTGGTTTCAGATGTATCATAATATGAGGGAGATGGAAAAAATATAATTTTGTCTCGTTATTGAATGCAGCTATATTATTGACAGGTTTCGATGCTTTTTCATATACTGATTATGATATTTCTATCAAAAAACTTCACATTCCAGAAAATTGCTGAGATATTTCCTACACCAAAGATAAAGCATCCTACAATTCAAAAGCGTTTTCAGAAACTTTCTCGTAGAATCGTCCTCAAGTTTGAAGTGGCATTATTCGGGAGCTATTGATAGCATTTAGCTTCGCCTTTGAGAGCCAAACCTCCTCAAGTTGATTCAAGAGTTACATAGTGCTCGATAGCCATAAAGACGAACTTCGCGGCCAACCAACTACAACCATTTAAGTTAGCTCTGTAATATTTGTAAGAATATTGACGTTACTACACTCTAAGAACCATATAAAAGCATTGGATGGAGTCAAGAGTGCTTCATCTTTCTGGAATGCTGTTGGAAAGAGATTCTCAGTCAATAGTGAGACAATAAAAGCACAATTTTCGCTTAAGGCAATAATGACTCCTGAAATCGCTGTTAATTTGTCTACTGAAATCGGTAATGTCAATAGCAGAACTTGCTTTTCTAACACTGCCATTTTTCGTATTTTCTTTTCTTTTGAATATATTTTGTATCATCCAATGATATTCATGAACAAAAATGTGGCAGATCTAGTATCCATTAAGCTTCTTTCATTGGACAATACTTGATTGATTTAAAACCCAGTGATTTATCGACCAAATCAACTGGTTTTTTTGTTTTGATTTTGAGGTTTTTGGTTGAATCAAGAATGGAGTGATTTTTTTTTAGTTCTACTCTAATATCATTCAAATCAAATCTTTATTTGTCCCAAAAATATATACAATGACAAAAATGGTTATAATAGAAAAAAAATAAAAATACCATTGAATAGGATTATACATAACTATATTAAAAACGAAAAGTCCCTGCAAGATTCGAGGAACCTGACCGCAGAGGCCGAGTGTTCAATGCTTAACAGTACAAGAAAATAATAATGGGATATTATCATAGAGAAATAATAGCGTAAGTAGATATCCCATGGTATAGGGCGTTCATGTCGCAACTTTTACTGTTATCTCAAGCCGATTACTGTCGATTATTGTAGATTTTTACTGTTTTGGCCGGGTGAGATTGTATGAACGGCACAATATGAGAGGCTGCCAGCGTCACATAGCTTTATGGGAAAGAACTACGTGGACTATCGGCTTGAGATAATAGAAAAAGTTACGACATAAACATCCTATACCATGGGATATCTACTTATGCTATTGTTTCTCTATCATATTATTAAGGAATAGGGAAGAGGAAAAGTGAGTGAGGAAGGGAAGAAAAAGAGCAGAGTGAAGGCATAAGTAAAGAATAGTTGAAAATTACATAAAAAAACATAAGAAGTCTTTATACTAGCTATGAGGAAATTGCATTGTTCGAGATTATCCATGTATGAATTTCAATTAGCAGTTTTCTATCGAATTTACTAGTGATAAAATGGTTAGGAATAACATTGATGAGCTTTGATACAAGGACTGATGTGAAAATTGTTTTCTACAAATTATTGATAAAACAATATCTGTAATTTGAAAAGTAATAGATGAGAGACGGAGGTTATAACCATTGAAGTCACTCTTGCCACCATAACTTTGGATAATTAGGTGATCTGTTCAATTTATTTGTAAATGTCATTTATAATACAGGTGTATTCTAATTCACAGTAACATTTGATGACATGATTCTCTAGAATATTATGATAGTTGATTATATTTATTCCCTTCAGTACGATTAATATTGAAGAATGATATTTCATTATTTTATTAGATGGATAAAATGAGAGCTATTTAAACACCATAGATGATAATTATATTATTTATGATTTCGACTTGAATATAGGCTTTTGATAATTCGTTTTTGGTGTAGCTGAAGTTGAAATAAGTCAATAATTCCTACTATTTCAAGATTTCTGAGTAGTTGTGAATGTAGGTATAGGAAGATACTTTTATTAAATAATATCTCAGATACCTAAAGATTTTTCTATATGGGTGCTGCAATTCTCAAATAATTGAGCTGCACCTAGCCGCGTCTAGACTCCAAACACCACTCATCAAACAAAATACTGGATACTGAAACATTGGAATAAATTACTTGAAATGAATTCAATTCAATATATTTCACTTGAATGGATCAAAAAATGTTTGTAATATCTTACCTGTCATCCATTTGGCATTTGCCGTCCCGTACTTTGCACTTGGTTTTGAAGTCCTCATACGACTGCATGCAGGTCTTGTCTTTCTGACAGACGACAAGCGCATGGTTACAGGTGGGAAGCGCGTCGATGGGATATGGATCTTTCTCTGCAATCAATAGAAAAAAGTGGAAAACTCTTTTTCGTTATACTCGTTCAATATTGGCTGTTTTCCACGCAAGCAATAGAAAAATTGGGAAAATAGAGAAGTAAAAAAAACACAAAAATGGTAAAATATTCACAGAAATTCGAAACTACTGATTTTAAAGGGATAAAACACAATGGGTTTTTCATTCTATGATATGGCGAAGTTAATCCACTCTACCCAGAGAATATAGAATGTACCTATAAAATGTTACATACCGCCTCTATTTTATCACAGGCGAACTTCAAGGGGGGGGGTGGTGTTCACTTGTGATGAAGACACAACTCTTCGAATTATATGAATTATGATTTATACGAAAATTTGAGTTAATTTATAATTCATCACCCTCGGACCCTACAACTCAACCATGATTCTACGGTAATGAGAATTACTAAAGAGCTAGGAGCCACTAAACTAATCAAAAGGAATAAGTTTTCAAGTTATAGATCATAATTTCACCAGCAAGCTCTCCACTGATCATATTTGAGGAGCTGGGTGCAAAAACGACCTTAGCTTCAGCAGATCGTTCTTGCGTGAAACGTTTTGAATGAACCACCATGTCTTCTCCATTACAGTGTGTCTTTATCCAAGCTGATTATCTTTTGAATTGACTTCACAATAATTTCCATTCTGACTCAATGTTGCATCCCGGATTTTGAGTTAATAGTTTTGAGTTTTGAGGTTACCGGTTCTGAAATTACATGGATAGTTTTGAAGGTGACAGTAGAGATTTGAGAAGAAAGTTTTATTTCCCACTTTGAGTGGAGAAGAACTATCCTGGTTTGAAGAGGAGATAAATAAGCCCAAACAAGATCCACAACTCACTAATGAATCTGATGATCCTGAATCACAAGACGAATCAGACTGGCAATGTTGAAACGAATAAGTTCCAAGACTGATGATTCCAATTTTTCTTAATAAAGGTGATGTTTTTTCTTATTTTACAAGATTTTTTCATTAAATTAGCATTAGAACCACAAATCTATTTGTATGGTCATGAACCAGGCTCAAAGAGCTTCTATTACTGATTAATCAATTACTGATATTACTAATCAATCAAGATGAGTGAGAATAGAATCATGTGAGTTGTTGACATGGCCACCAAATTCAATTGCCGGCCCTGCATCCTGGTTGAGCATGTTGATACAAAGGGGCCGAGCCCCCCCCCCACCACTATTGTATCACAGGCGAACTTTAAAGGGGGGGTGTTCACTCATGATGAAGACACAACTCTTTGATTTATGTAGCTGATTTACACGGAAATTTGAGTCAATATATTCTATTCTACCAAAGCTTTATAAGCGATTTTAATATTGATTGGGGCCTCAAGCCCGGGGGATAGAGGTACATATCCCCCTCCCCATGTGGGAGCCATGGTTGTTGAGTTAATATCAGTTAGTTGATGGATAGAATCAATCTAGTTGAAGTTGCCTAAGCAACTATTTTTCTAGACAGAACGAATAAAGCAAAAACAAGTGATTTACGATGTTTCTGACCAGTTGATAGCCAGAAAAAAATTATAAAATTATTATATAGATAATAATTCTCATCAATCATTTGTTTCAATGTTTGAAATGTTGGCAGTTGATGAGTTGTATCTTTTTCATAAGTTTATAACACTTCCTCCTTTCATATTCAATCATGTTATGCGTGAAGAACTGCGAAGTTAACATTGACATTTGCTTTTTCATGCCAGTGTAACTCTTCTTACGGCTTTCATTTAACTCAACCATCAAATTATTTGAAATGTCATTCAAGGTATCAATCTAGTTGATGGTAAACTCAGCCAGCTATGGCTTTTTACACGCACCACCAAAAATTTTGTTTGAAGGTTGATCATATGACACGATCTAAAAGGCCAATTTCACGTTGGATCATGGAATTTGATGCTCACAGTGGTCTGTAATAGATTGATTGAAACTCCCAGTGAAGAGTGGATTTGCTCTAAAATCGACAATCTCTTTTCCGAAATTATCGGTTAACCACACGAACGTTTCGTAAATCTGGAAATTGAGAGCTGAAGGCATTTAATTCCAATCGACATCGCTCACAAAGAATCAATGATTGACAGATCAGAATTTGATAGTTGGTTACATCTAATCCCGAAATACATGGATGATATCCTTTCAAAAGGGTCATTAGACCATTGAGCGGCAGGTCAAGTGAATGGTTTCCAAATTTAGAGTTCATGGTACCAATTATATAATGAACGGTCATCGACGTCATCAAAGAATCAATAAATCAGAGAATCAATTTGTCCATTCAATCTGTATTCCATGGAATGAATCATTTCAATGTTATTGATGTCATGCATTGTACAATAATGCAATATTGACACAAGTCAAATACAGAGTCACATTTACATTGTGAAAAATATTAAGATATTGAAATTACAAAAAATAACTCAATTCGATGACAAAATGAAAAGAATCACATAATTTTTGAAAACCTCTTAATTCAAAAAGTTACATTACACTGTAAAAGGATTTATTGTCGATGGACTTTCCATTATTTGTTGTTTACATTACCGTCTGTCAATTCTGATTCATTTTATTTGTTCATGATCGAGTTATGGAACTGGGTGTAGAATCATTATTGGATTAATGTAACAGTTTATTCTCACAATTATTTGACTCAGTTCATCCAAGAGACTCGCACTTAGTTTAAGGTTCTTCTTAAAAGTTGATTTTTAATTAGCTTTTCAAACCTAAAGGCAAAGCAACATGACATTTTATTAGTAATTCAGATACGTAGCCCAAGTGAATAGTATTCTTGCTCTTGAAGGAATATGAAATGATAGTTGATTACATGCTATATAAATTATTCAATTGATTTCTCATGAAGAAACTTGAACGTAGTTTTAAGTATTACATGAAGCTCATAATCTCATAAAACATGAATGGAGCTATTGCTCTCATATTTCTCTATTAGATGAGTAGTCAATGCTGTTAGTGTTGATCGCCTGGTTGAAAGCCACTGCAGTTAGGCTAATATTCTGATCGGAAAAAAGGAATTTTTAAATTTTGTGACTCGGATAAGTAAGTGCAGAGTATTCTTGTTCGCTCATAAAACATTACATAACATAACCTCATTAACACGTACCTCCCTAATATTTGGGATACTTGATATCATGGACCGATTTTCGAAGGGAGAAAGTTGAAATTAATTTGTGAAAACTGTCCACGCTGTGCACTATACATGCTAATTGAGCAAATCGGAAAATAATTGTAAAACCGCATTGTACAGTTTTCTGATATGGGTAATTTGCATGGTACAAATAGAACACAACATAGTACACAGTTGGATGTATGGTGATGATGGATTACAATGTAATCCATGTCATGTCATGTCTTTTCAGCTTCTCCTACAGTTATCCTAACTTGGATTCCAATTCATCCTTGAGACTTATTTTTCAACCATCGTCTTATCGTTTTGACATTTGAATAATAAAAATACTGCTTTTTATATATTCAATAATAAAAATTATTCAAATTTGAATCAACCATATCTGCACATGAAAAAGAAAGGGAGATAATTTTCCAGGAGAATTCATGTCATTTCCAAAAAAATATCAGTCTACAATGATTATGGATCGAGATCCATTGAATCTATGTTTGGTTTAGAAGCATCTTAATTTTAAAACCTACTTTGTGAGAATAATTAGGGACTGAGAATTTTGTGAAGTGAACAACTACAATACCTATTTCGGGCTATGTGTAACCTTATGTAAATTTAGAAGAGGAATAGCACAAGGTTACCTTTTTTCTCTCCCTATCATTATGATGATGTACTTATTGTATCAATCAATCAATAAAGAATAAAGAATAAACTATTCTGTATGAATGTGAGAACGAATGTTATATTTTATTCATTTGTGCTCAGAATATAAAAAGTCCAGGATATTCTACAAAGATGTGATTAATGTAAAAACTTGTGCTCATTCTCTTTCACACTTCTGTGCAGTGCTGTCTCTAATGACAGGGGACCGCAATATTCTTCTCCTTCAGGACGTCGCGACCTGTTGTCAGGCGGTTTGATGGAATGTGCTAGTATGATGAGGGTATGAATCGCAATGATTGCCTGTTGCAGTGGGCATGAAACTCATATAATATATATTCCAAGACGAGAACTATACTCCAAAACGTGATCCATACTCCAAGACAAGATTTATACTCCAAGACAAGATCTATACCCTATGATGAGATCATTTGACAAAAGTAATCAATCAAACTATGGAATTGCGATTCGAAAACATTATTTATTTTAACAGTGATAAAACACATAATCATAAATTAATTGGGAATGGGGACACAGGCTTATAGCCTATACTATTCCATTATCGAATTTTGATTGAAAATCAGTCCAAAAGAGGTTATGATTCTTCAGCACATTTGAACACATTAATGTTGATCTTAAAATAACAACAAATTTTGAATTTTGAAGTTAGAATTTGATTAAAAAAAGAGATACAAAGATCTCTTCACCATTTATAAGATTAACATCCATGCAGGGAATCAAAAGAGATAATTTTCCATAAAAATGATTGATGACAAAATACCTTATAAAGTTCATTCCCAAAAATCCTGTGTAAAATCAAAGACATGATTGAAATGATAGCTCCTGATAGCTTGACATCACGCTTTATCATTGTGTGTTGATAGACTTAGAGGTTTTATAATCCCATACTATCTCAGAATGCACCGTAAGGTCAAGTGCACCTCTTCTCATAAGTGCACCAACCACTCACCCAGATGAAAAATCGTTACTTGCCCTACAAGACCAGACTGATATGACAATAGGAACTTCAAGTACTGACATTCCAGAATCGCTGGTTTTTTTCTGATAAATTAACCAAATTACTTGAATCTAGTACATTTGAGATGGTTGATAATGATAGGAAAATGTCTTGAATGAATCTCTGGTGAAATCAGAATGATTCAGTCATACTCAATTTGAACTGATTTCAAATTTCAATCCTCTTGTAATCTTTTTTAAACGGATTCTGAGTAGTTGATCATTCATTAGGAAAATAATACTTTTGTGCTGGAAGCCTAAATGTCTACATTCTTCCATATCGTATGACTTTTGCAAATCTATTGATAGCCACTGTCGCCGTTTTACAGGACCAAATTAGGGGTTTTAAAGCGTTGATCAATTTAATTTGGTTAACAATGGAAAAGAAATTAATAAAATGGTGGGGTAGTCATTTAGATTGAATAACTTGATTATATGGCAGATAAATTGAATTTGAAGTACTAAATAACGCGTCAGTAAATTCAAACATAGGAAGCGGTGTTTACGCTGTGGGTTGAGCCAAATTTCGAAATACTTTTTCAGTGAACTTTCTTCCCACTTATCTTTGTTGTTGGCACAAACCTCAAGTAACTTGTACATAACTCTAGTACATCGTTTCAAGTGACTTTCGTTTTCATTTTTAATCATTTCCCAATGTAATGAGTCCGAAATTACTGTCAGGAGGCGGTGAAGTTCTGTTGAACTAATTTCACAGTCACTTGATGAGTCAACAAACATGATGAAAATACATTTATTCAAGTTGGATCAAAATGTGAAACTCTGGAAAAACTCTGATTCCGAAGCTGAACTGCTACTAGTACCAGCACACTTGACAGTGGAGTGAGAAGTCAAGCAAAGATATTTAAGATACAAATTTGAGGAGCAATTTTCAGAAAGAGATTCTCTCTTTAATAAAAGTGAAGAGTTCTGGTGATGTGCTTTTTAGGCGCTCTCTGTGAAAGATTGGAGATACTAAATAATTGGTATTAGCAATCACCCTCCAACCGTCTAGGGAGTTCGACATTGCCCGAAAATACTCCAAATAGTGACTGTACGGAGCCCGATGCCCGATTCACAGTAACCCGAGTGAGACTATGCATGTTTTATATTGGTACATAATGTATGAGTGCGCTAGTGTTGCCGTATGTAGTCTACACGCGTACACGGTAAAACTGAACATGTGAAAGTGGAACATTTTGCCAAATGTTGGCCTATTGACTCGGAGTTTTCTTCCTGCTTGTTTTTGTGTCATATCCACATATACATATATCAAATTGTTACAAAACATTCGTGTTTTCATTTCACGTGCTTGGAAAAACACTTGAAAATAAAATACAACTCTTTTCAAACGGAGGATTTGTAGCATAATGGTGCTGCTCAATTTGTCTATGAGTTACCAATATTACCCCCTCGCTGCTACTGGTACCGTACGATGGTACAAAAGACGAGAGAAATAAGAATTCATTTTGGAATTACGTGATAACTTTTCATGAGAATCAAACATGAGATGGCGATTATAAAGAACTGATAACAGTAATGTTAATTGTCAATGTGAGTTTTTTATGATTTATCGAATAAATTGAAAACAGTAGAGATGTTTTAGAATTTTTCCATGGGAAGAAAACTGATTTTCAGAGAAGACAACATGTTTTTTCGTATCAAATAATTTTGCCACGATAACATCCATCTAGATCTTGACGATAACCTGCAATTTGGACGTTTACCTCGTTTTAGTACTTTCCCCAGAAATTAAAAGCAAAGTGAATCTTCTGGCTTGGAGTCCTCCTCAATTTTCGTAACCTCTCTGTATCAGATCCTTCAGACAGCGGTTTTGTATCTAACTACTTCTACGCTCTGACAGAGACAAAGAATAATACAGTGCTTTTCTTATATATATGCTTATGCTTATCCTTTATCTATGACTCTGATTATAACTAGATGAATAGTTAGTACAACTTGTTAGCTTGAAAATAGTCAGAATATTTATTCATGATAGGACAAATTTACAACTGTCTACTGGGTGTCCCTCCCAGTATAATCTTTCTACAGAGTGTTTACGAACTCTCTACCAACACTCTAGCTAGGGAATTGTTCCAAGCTAACAAACATTTCTAAATATCATATTTGAATTGTCCGGAAGACTTCAGCTACTCACACAGCGGCCATTTTGCTTTTTCCCCTTTTTTTCTTAATAATAGTTGAACATACGAAATTGAAACTTTGCACAATCATTTACAACTAGACAAAGCTACAAAAAAATTATGATAATTTTTCAAATAATGTGTAAAACAAAATGGCGGCCATTTAAAATATTGTTTCTTAAATAACTCATAAATTATCGGTTTTACAAAATATCTGCAAGATAGTTATGATAATTTTTCAAATGTGTAGAACAAAATGGCGGCCATTTAAAATATTGTTTCTTAAATAACTCAGAAACTATCGGTTTTTCAAAATATCTAAAAGAGAAACTTTTTTTAGTAAATCTAATTGCCTATCGATTTAAACCAGATTTTTCAGGATTGAACCAATATTAAATGAAATATGACAGCCTTAGTGATAGGTGACCACTGAAAGTTTGTTGTAGAGCAAACCAAGGCATGCTGATAGAGTCGCCTCAATGATGCAACAATCTCTATTTGCATTGCATGTTAATAGTAAGCGATTTTAGGTTAATTTAACCAATTAAATAACTCTACATAACCCTCTAAAGTTGGGTTACCAACCACTAAAGCTGTCATATCTCAGTTAATATTGGTCTAATCTTGAAGAATTTGGTACCAATCGATAGGTAATTGGTAATTGAATTAACTAAAAAAAGTTTTTCTTGTAAAGTTATTGTAAAACCAACGGTTTCTGGATTATTTTAGAAACAACATTTTGAATGGTCGATATTTTGTTTTATGAATTTGAAAAATTATCATAATATTTTCGTAGGTTTGTCTATTTGTTATAAATGATTGTACAAAGTTTCAATTTCGTATGTTCAACCATTATTTAGAAACAAATAAGTGAAAAAAATCAAAATGGCTACTATGTGAGTAACTGAAGACTTCCGGACAATTTAAATATGATATTTAGATATGTTTGTTACCCAGGAACAACGCCCTAGAGTATTTGTAGGGAGATCGTAAACACTCTGTATAATCTTTCGTTGACTGGTTGACTAATAGGTATCATCTCGATTGATGCTTTTGAGATGTAATCTTTCTGAGAGAAAGCTAACCAGTCTCTGCCGAACTACTCTGAAGTCTTCGGTTATTATGGCTCGAACAATGGGGCTTCCAATATTCTGCCACACATGTTGCGGTTTGGACTGATGAGCTAATACGCAGCTCTCCCATTAACTGTGGATCAAATAGTGGTGTTCAAAGGACTCATACTCACTCAAAGACTCCAATCGCACTTGAATCGAATGTCAAGACCTGTTGGCATCCCTTGGTGAGAGCTCTAAGCTGGATGGGCTACGTCACTAACAACCTCGTCAAACTCTAGTACTGCTTCACTGGCGTTTTCCTCACCACATACAACGTGATTAGTGCAATCAGGATGACGTCATATCATACTAGAAGTTTGCGATGTCTAGTTAGTCAAAAGCATTGTCAGACTTTATCTGCCTCCGGGATATTTTACCTTACTCATCTTATAACATTTCTCAGTCGTGTATTTGATAGTATCATAGCAATCAATTTCCTGTTGTATGGAGTTATATCAAACTAGTGTGATCTTTATAGTTGAATCTTGAATATTAATGACCCAAGTCTTATTCTTTCACTTTTTGTGTAGTTGAGAAGTTGATATTGTGGTAATTATTTATATGAAATAAGAAGATTAAGAAATTGTCAAAAACCACCGATTTTATTGATAGTTAGAAAGACCGGTTTCGGTTGTTACACCATTGTCAATCTCTGATAAACGACAGTTTTGACAATGGTGTAACAACCGAAAGCATTCTTTCTAGCTATCAATAAAATCTGTGGTTTTTCACAATTTCTTAGTATTCTTCTTTAATCTTATTCTTTCCAAACTCGAAGATAATTCAAATTAACAAAGCACAAAAAAGTAATATATAGTGTGTAGAGTATACAATGTATACGGATTTATAGAGTGCTATCCGGCAGGCTACGCTTGCCTTATCCGTCTAGAAAGTGGGCTCCGCCCCCTGGACCCCTGACTGTATCATCCAGGATTAAATACATTCAGTTTTCAATTTGAGGTATCTATCACGTAATTTTTAGACCATTTTACAACAACGCTCAAGAAAAAATTATTTATCTTAGCTGGACCTTTGTACCAAATTTCAACATTTTTTTCCAATTAGTTATTGAAAAATTTCAGAAGACGCTAGAAAAATGCTGTAAAACAGTGTATCTTTGGTGTTATCTTGTAGTTATCTCGAGGGAAAATTTCTAGACCATAGCTGAACTGCTGCGCCAAATTTGAACTTTTTCTGTCGTTTAGTTCTTGAAAAAGCTTGGAAAACACTGAAAAACTGTAAAAAAACATAGGTTTTGGGCGGAACATGTTATTCACCAAAAGTAACATATTTTTTGAATGATGAGTATATGGTGCGGAGTAAGCTACATGACTGGAGGCAACTTCAGCGTTCAAAGTTGCTGTGGATGAAGGAATCACTTCAATTTTATTATCAACCAACTCGTATTTTACATGTATTCCTATGTTCTATTTCTGTTTCTATGTACGGAAACCATGTTTTCCATCAACAAGATTTCCTCTCAATTTCTCCGTATTATTTCTGTCCATATATAACGTTGTGATGCTGAGTGAACTAAGGCATGAGAGTTTGCTTAATCAGTTCAATTCAGTAAAATAAATGTATTTGATTTCTCAGATGAGCCCTTGAGCAATAAATCTAGAACTTTGATTGAAATTTCAAGATCATTGACAAGCAATCGGAGAATAAAATTGAACTTGGCTTTCAAAGATAGCATTTATCGTGAAAATGTTACCAGAGGCAAGTGACAATTGAATGCATGGCATAAGTGCACTTTAAAAACTGTTTTTTATATATTTACATTTGAACTTGGATGCTCAAGAGTTTCGCGAGGAATAAAGCTATTTTCAGTGGCGTTATACCAAGACACTAGATAGACCTAGTCAATAGATCTGATGGCGATAGATATAGTACTTTCAATCAAAAACCACCCAACGTTAAAGTTCATTGAACAGTGTTACTCTTAAAAACACACCTTCAACAATTATGGTAAAGATATGAATAGTTCAGTCAAGCAATGCCTTTTGTATCTCATATAGATCCAATAAATTTTTTAATCAGTCGTGAAGTGCAGAAATAGTTGTTAATTTTTATGAGCATCCCTGCATGATACTTTGATACGCTATCAACTTCAATGATACAGGTTGACTGATAGATAGTCTAGTACATGATATACAGGTTTCCTTAATGAAAGATTACTCAGAAATCTTTCAATCAAACAGATTGGGCAGTATATTGAAAAAACATATCTCCTCCTAATTAGAAATTCGTCTGAATTTTTTAATTGAAAGCAGAATAAATAGAATATATTTATCAAAAATAATCAGCGAGCTCCATACATCAAAAGAATGCGGCGAAATTGTTGATTTACCGTTCAAATGAATCATCTCTCTGGTTTGGCCATACATTGTCAGTATTTGTTTTTAGTAGGCTCACTTTTCCAATCTTTTGTTTTTCACAGTGTAATCTTTTGGACTCAAAACTTTTTAAGTGGATCCAATGTTTGGACATCTTAAATTATTATACATCGTCTATTATATTATGCTAATATTACTATTCAGATTTAAAATTTGTTTCTCTCTTTGTTTTGGAATGTAATTTTGTTCAATGTTAACAATGAAAATTATTTGTGATGATTATAATACAGAGAGTATGATTATTAATACAGGGGGATGATTATTAGTGAAAACTATTTTGGGTAAGGAGTGGAATTATTGATGGTTCCAGTACAATACTTTTATAAATGGAATATGGAAGATTTGGTTGATATTTTTTATTCGTTCGTACCTCCAAAGAAGAAGGTGCCAGTCACACTCTGGAAACATCTTCCAGTTTCCTCTTTGAAGAGAGTTTCAATTTTTCTTGTATAGCATGCAGTTATATAAGATGAAGTGACTGCGGTTAGCATCACATGAAATCTTTGGATACGGAACAAATTGAGAAGAGTTAGGTTCCCCTATTAGACCGGTGACCTCTTGAGGCCAGTTTCATAATCAATTTTGAACGTCAAATACAACAATGAATTCGTTCAGAACCCCCTAACACTGTAGATTTCAGTCAAATCTAATCATATTGTGCCTATCAAGAGCTTATGAGGCAATCATCTTAACTAGATTGATAGTATACTATGCCTTGTTTCTTTGAGTAGAATCTTGTACCTCTCATTTATAAATATCACGATAACTTGAATATGTCACAAAGTAGTATCACTAGTATCATCATTAAACTTTTCTCTATTCTTTAGGATAAGGATGTGAAAATTTCCGTAGACTCAACCACATTTACACCATGTCCAATTTGATTTTATCATAGTGTTAGTGGAAATTTACGAAAAATTTGAAATGATTGTTCATTTAGATTATAAGATCAATAATAAAAACGAGTTTTGTTAACAGATGAGGAGAAATATGCTATGTAATTGAATCACATTTCAAGACAGTCAAGGTGGAGTATGAAGATGTAAGAACAATAGCACTTTTTACCTTTCTTATGTACAAATATACATGGATGATCGAAGAGGAAATTTCTGAAAGAGTTGCACTCCTGATCCAGTAGTGGCTCTTTGCACAAGCATGTTGGCTTGAAGAATGGGAATGCTTGCAGTGTTCTGAGAGCTGCCTGGCATTTTGTCACGGTTACAGTTGAACATGATACTGTAACATAAAGGAAACACACAATATTATTACATGGATACATATTATCTTGCCAATCAAATAGAATTATAAGTAGAGGGTTTAAAGTACCACAAGTTCCTTTAATGTTGCCGACCAGGATCCAGTTTAGCGGAGAAGTTTTAAGCATCATATTCTTCTGTCTGCAAGCGCTACATGTTCGAATCCTACTACCGAGTTCGTATCCCGCTGTAGGTATTAACATTTTTGATCATCTCATGAAATTACCCACGCACTTCCCATTACGTATGCACAAGCTAATATATCATGTCGGCATCATTCGCAATCAAATAAATGTAATGCTTGAAAAACTATTATTGGATTCCACTCTAAAGAGCATTGAATTGTCACCACATGAATATACCCTCACGCCAGTTAACACATGTGATTGAAACAGTTTCGTACAATAAAAATTATAGTCACCACGCTCTATACTTATTGATGTCTTATATATTATTGATGAGCTCTCTATATTTCGATGGATATTCTTTATATGAATAGGGGATATAATTCCAATAGGGGCATGAATATGATACATGAATGGAATATTGAAATTTATTGAATCTGCTCCAATGATTTGAAAAAATTCAAACTGAATCTGACATACAATAGTATGCTTCTGTACAAGTCGTAAGACATGATTGGTGCACGACAGACACTACTAAAAATCAAATTTCATCGATTAAAAGTTTCATAATATAGCCTTGTTTTGGACCATTATTCATCGAAACTCAGGAGAAATGATACAATCTGAGTTAATTCTGTCTATCCTAGTTATGATAATTATTATCATGATTTGTGTAATAATATAAATGAATGGAGAATTAATAAACGGAATATATCCATAGACTATTAATAATGTCAAATCAAATCAATGTTACAACTAAAAAATATTACAATTTTCAACCACACTTTAAAGACCAAGTGTACCAGAATGGTACACAGCCATATGTACTCCTATGTGAATTCTTTCACATAGGAGTAATTCTCCCGATGTTAGAACTGGAATTTTACACTTTTGAAAAGCCCTCATATGGATTCATTCACATAGGAGTTACTCTCCCAATGTAAGAACTGGAATTTCATTTTTTTTTTGAAAAGCTCTTATCTGTGGCTTTATGAACATAGAAGATATTCTGCACCAATCCAAATGCATTGATCACATAGGATATATTCTTTATTCCTCCATATAATGACTATAGAATTATTTTACACATAGTAGGTATTCACCAGTTGTAAGGCTTGAAATTCTGAAGAGAATGATACCGAAAACGCAAAATTAAAAATGTTGACAAATAGAAGGTCTCCTAAGACCAGCGACGATATGTCATCAAGGATTCCTCTCATATCATTCTCAAGGAATGATGAATCATCTTAAGGAATAATCTTGGTAAATAGAATAACCTGCGTGTACTCATGGTGAATAACTCTATAGAAACCAAAATAGATACAGTAAGTTCATAGTTTGAGAGTTCACAGTTTGAGGATCAAGATGGAAAATTTTTAGAAATTTATTAATGTCAATATGATGCCAAATTAATTACAAAGGCTTTCTTAGAGACAAAGAAGAAATATTTGAAACATTTAAAACATTTCAACAGCTAGTTTCGGCCTACTTTGGCCATTTTCTAGTTCAAATGCAAAAACAAGTTGCTACTAGATAATAATATATTCATATGATTTATTTATTTGTTATTCATTATTTTTTGGTTGAAATGATTCAATTTTAATCATATTTACTTTCAATGTTATCAAAAAAAGGATTATTTTAGTCAAATTGAACTATATTCATTAAATTATTCCTATTTCATTTTGCAGTTTTACAGATATAAAATTCTTCTTTTACTTTCAATTTATTACTTTTGTTATCAAAACTACCGTTCAGAATTGAACAGAATCTAGGATAAAATAGAATGATTGAAGAGACTTGAGATATTGTCGAGAATCCATTTCATTTAAATAATAAATAGAATGTATTTCCTATTTGATGACGTGGTGGTATACGATAATTTGATCTGATAATATTGTACTGTGACTACCTAAAATCTTAGTTTGAAATAATAACCGGCCACTCTAAGAAAATATCAAAGAATGTCCAACAAAGAAACACTCTATTCATCTTTCAACTCTCATTTCCTCGAAGATTGTCCAATTCAAATTCATATGGCTGTTACTTGAAATCCACTTGAAAATGTCTTCGCTATTTGCTGTATAAACCATGTTTTGTGTACCGAAAAAAGATAAATATAATCAGAGAGAATTTTTTTCCGAGTGCTTAAGGCAGTTTGGTACACTTTTTCTATTATTTAAATTGGATAATCATTCCCAATATAATTGTTAAGATCATTAAAAGAGTGAGAAAAAGTGGCAACTGAAATTTTTAAGTGGTCAAATAAGCGAGTTATGGGTTGTTGAAGTGCTAACTTTCCAGATTCCGTTTTCTTTCCAGATCATAAACGGTTCAGACTATATTATTAGAACTTCTCTTAAAAATTCAAAAAATGTATCTTTCCAAACTGAAACATTTTATTAACCATATAGTTCATAAATACAAAAGTAACATTTTTTTTAAATTCGATAACTTGTTTATTTTTGCATTAATCGCGAAAAATCGCATATTAGAACAAAGCTAATGATATACTAAATGTATTAAAAAAACTCCAGTGGAAAATTCGAAACCGTTCATGATCTGAAAAGAAAACAGAGGTTAGCACTTCAACAACCCATAACTCGCTTATTAGACCACTTAAAAATTTCAGTTGCCACTTTTTCTCACTCTTATAATGATCTTAACAATTATTTTGAAAAAGATTATCAAATTTAAATAAAAATAATAAGGTGTAACGAACAGCCTTAATAAAACATATTCCAGCTCAGCTTTCAGCTTTTTATTAATAATGAGAGAGCAATAATTCATAAAAGAGAAAAAGGAATTAAATTACTATATGATGTCGAAAAGAGTGGTTTGATGACGCAAAACTTCACTGATGAAACAACACTTCAAAGTGTCACTCAGATTCAGGCAAAAAAGCGAACAAAAGAAACAATGTTTTCTAAATGGTATGATAAAATAATTTGCAGCTATGATAGTTGAGAACAATACACACACTTGTCAAGTGCAAACTTCTCATTGTTGTGTACGATTCAAATAATAACAATTACTATCTGGTGAAGAGAGTCTCAGTTATAAGCAGACAAAAGGAAATGTATTGTCAATGATTATTACGTAGCTTTCACATATACACGCTAGAGGTAATATAAATTAAACGTGTCATAAACAAAGACCTATCAAATAAGTTGAAATTACAAAGCCCCAAAATTCTGGCGTACAGGGTCTTTATTGAATGGTGGAATTTTATCCCTCTACCCCTTCCGGACATGATAAATGGTTCATGCTGCCTGCAGTTCACAACGCCATAATCCCATGAACTTTATATACAGGCTCATTAAATCCGCGATAATTATGAAAATGGCAGTCCATTAAACCCTTTCGTTGATATTCTCAGTAATGTTGAACAAATTTCAACGGAATCGTTCCAGAATAATATTACTGCATCGTGAGTCCAATTGTTGAGAGCTGAAAAATGATTGTCAAACACTTTCATGTCAAAAACAGATTTGTTGCTGAATCTCTTTTCCACTTCTCTCTTTCACTGTTTTGGAGAACAATGTACACCTCTCTAATTAATCAGACTTGTAGCTCTTCTTTGAAGTATTTTCTCCGAAAGCAACGCTTTTGTAACAAAGAACAGTGGCTTTAACTGTCAGATCCTCGGGCTAATTTCGCACTCAAAATAATATGCTGTAGAGTGAATATCTATCACATAATATTACGAAGAAGAGAAAATACGAATGTAGGAAGGAAATCGACTCCGAATATTCCAATCCAGAAGCCACTCTCTCACTGTAGTATCGAACATGACTTATGAATATAATAATAATATTATTGAATATAATAATATTGAAATGTGTCCAAAACTATACAAAACTGATACAGAGTAAGGCAGAAATAACTTGCCTATTTGCTACCGTCATAGCTTAGAAATAGTGGCATTTAGCGGGTTCTGACTGGTTCCAAAATAAACGTTTAATCTTTCTATTTTTATGGTTTCATAGCTGGTGGAGCTATGAATATCATGTGACTTTGTGACTGTCGTCGAAACTCATTAGGGAAATGATGATCCTGTACATGGGCTCAACGGTCTCCAACGCGAGCAACTACTTGCTGGAGAAGTAGAAATCTGTGTAGAGTTCGAATGCTACGAGTCGAAGAAATGTTATAAGGAATCCAACTGATTAAATAGAATGAAAAGTAGTTGAGAACGTCTTCTACTTTCAATCCATATGATTGAAAAATGTAGTGGTGACTAATTTTGTTGATGATGATGATAATTATGAGACTTAAAAACTCCAACTGTCTTGATTAATTATTTATATGAATATTAATAATTTTTGAATAAATATAGGAATAAGTTATCAGATCATCAATTTCTTATTAAACTAGGTGTATTACTTAACTTTATTCTTATTAACTTGAATTGTTTAAAACGATTTTACTTTTTTGTGGAGATTTTTTGGCTGTAATTGTTCAATATAACTTACCACCTGCTGATACAGAGCTGATGAGAAAATTATTATTCTCAAAAATAAGTATTTGAACTCCAGATGAACATCAGTTGAAAATGCAGCAAATTTCAAAATGAATGAGATTGCCTTGCTGATGTATTTTCTTCGCCATTTCAGGAAAACAGGAAACACGTTTTCAAGGAACCGATTGAAGCCATGTGAACACATTCGACCATTCTGTGTTGACTCGATTTCAGATAACTTAGAAGTAAGCAGAACAACGGTTTTTAAGTCAACATTCCACTGATAAGAGTTTATAGGACTTTTAAATGAGCTTCAGTGAACACCTAGAGCTTAAGCACAGTTTTATAGCATGTTCAAAGGGTATTTATCGTCTCAAAGATCTTGAGTGTCCGTTTCACTAGTGAAAATTGTCGCAGTCACATTTACTCAAGGAGACTAGTTCAAGGCATCAGCTCGTTTTCACGTTATTTTATACAAACACTGACTGTTTTGTAAAAATAATGTTTCCAAATAATAAGATCAATATACTCCCTTACCTAAGCTTGGTTATACCAAGCAAGATCAATATTTATTCTAGCCCTATTCAAGAAAATATATATATCGGTACTTGATTCACGATTTTTTATCTCTGTTGTTGTTACCCAGAATTAGTAGATTAAAACATCTTGCATTAAACCATTCAAATCTCATATGCAGGTCGCAAAATATTGTATAAGTTTTGACCTGCTCACATGATTTGGAAATGATTCATAATTTCATATCTGATGAAAAAATCGAGTTCAATGGCGGATATTATGTAATAATTCGGAATTCAGTTTGATCTCTATAATATTGTGAGATGGTTTGTTGCCTAGCCTATTTTTTACAACTACAATCCCGTTGGAATTCTTCTGTTTGTATTTATTGTTATAAACAGTTTTAAACCCGCTTTTCACAATAATTCATTCAGTTCATATTTCTGAATGGAGTGTTTTGTTGAAGCCTGGTAAGTTTTATTGTGTTGTTTGAGGTCTGATTCTTTCTCCGAGGAAAACCATCATGAAGTGCAGAGCGACTGCTTCCTGGAATTCTGGAGGATTTACTCTCACATCTCAAATCCAATTTTCGAATGAAGAATGTTGTAATGTTTCAAGGAGACATATAAGGGTTTAACCTGTTGTCTCCATGTATGTATTGATGCAAATAAAATAAATAAATAAATCTTAGATTCAAGGTCTTGATGACTTGCAGTGAAGTGAATCGCCAATGGTATGAAGCAACTAACAGCGTCAAGCTATGGTGATAATTTGTGAGTATATTGAAAGATGGCTGCCAAGAGATGTGAACCAGATGAGAATTATAATTCTTCTACAATTGATAATAATAATAGAGACTCCACTCTCAATCGGAGTCCTAGTATTGCGTTGTCTACTTTACAAACACCCAATTCTTCGAAGGCATCTTTCAACAAAGCTATCAACTGAAACACAACTGCTTCAATGCTGTTTCAACAGAATATGACTCGAGTTCGAAAATATATGGTTTCAGAAGTGTGATGTTGATTAAAGTTGAGTACCCATCAAGAACATCATAAGATTGCCTGTTTTACCCATCACTAGGAGAGGATGAAATTGGAGAAGTATTCTTTAATTAATTCGCTTTGATCTAACGTTGAAAATGGTTGTTACTTTACTATCAGACTCTAGATATTATCATGTGCTGACTATTAATATGATGAAAGCCCATATTATAGTATGGCTACTAGATGAAAGAGTACAAAATTTCTTGTACTACCAGTATGTGGAGAGTGTTGCATTGCATTGAACAACAGCAAATTGAAAATTTTAACAATATTTGAATTGGATAACCTGAATGTAGGCCTATAAAGAACCAATAATATTATCCCACCATTGATGCCAATTGCATTGATTTGACTGACAATACATCACTGTGCACCAGGAGTTAAAATCATTGGATTCATGTCACACTAGGGACATAATAGTGATTGACTGAATGATTTCTAAGGCTCATGTTGTCTGAAAAGACTCCACGCTTCTCTTGTAGGTCATTATTCTTGGGAAATGAGATAGTCACAGCTAAACGTCTCGAGGTTTATCACGTGGCTGTTTATTCCTATAAAATTGAATATGAATGTCCAACAGGAGTTGACATCTATTAGTAGAACACAAGGCACAGGAATGAAATTTGAACTGACCAGCATAGGACGAACTTTTAAAAGACGAATCATGAATATATTGGAAAGAATCAACAACGCCTTGCCAAAAAGTATGAGGAATACTAAGACATCCATGAAAAAGGTAAAAAAAAGGTGGTAGCGAGATGCAGGCATCACAGCCTGTTTGTAGACTGACTAGTCCAGAGCCAACTAATATTAGAAAGGCCTGAAGAAGCTTACCATCTTTTTAGAGAAGTGTAGAGATTATTACTTGTGTAGAATTAACTTATTGTGTAAAATTCTGTACCTGATTTTGAATAAACATATGTAGTATATTGAATTGTTTGTTGTTGTTACGTATCACTATTTTCAATTTAGTATTTTTTATCAGTAGGGACAAATAAATTTATGGATAATTCTCTACCCGGTGATTTCCGCAAACTAGCATATACAATGGTTAATGATAAGATGGTTGAATTATACGGCCGTAACTCAACCAATTTGTAAGTCTACAACTTCAAGTTACGTTCGGGGAAAGTTACAAACCATACTCTCTCACCTTGGGACTATTGTGGACTTCATCATGGGCTTTCAAAACTACACATTGTATCGGGTCTGATATCCAAGTGCGTCAAAAGCAATGTAGCTGAGCTGATGTTCTCACACTATGAAGATGATTTTATCGTGAAAGTATTTCTTGCAGTTCTCGAAAACACATTCTTTTTTGATATTCCCATTAATAAAAATGGATGTATAAAAAATATGTATAGAAATATGTCTGTATAGAAAAATGTATCTCCAATCAGTTCCATTTCCATAACTGTCCTTCCTTGCTCCTTGGAATTCTCGATCACTCCATAATTTATTTGATAATCTTGTCTAACTAGGTGTAAGAAAGCATGCTGGGATTAGGATTGCTTGAGATTGCAAAAAGAGAGCCATCGGTCTCAAACTGTGAAGGTTTCGGAGAGATAAGAGTTCAGGCACTGTTAAAGAATACGTCTTCTGTGTTACTGAAAAGTGCTTGCTGATTGACCAGGATTCGAAAATCGAAGATCCGCATCCCGGGTTTTATTCTCTGCTGGTTGGAAACCCCCACCTGAAGGGGTTTACAATCCTATAGTTTCTGCACGTATTTCAAATTTCTTTGGAAAAAACGAGAAATATGGAGATTTTTTCAATTCTCTCAATGACAAGTTCCTCACACAGGAATAACTCATGTTTTAGAAGTGAGTATTGAAAAAGATTTCAAAATATTCTTGAGTTACGCCTCAAAACGACGCTCTTCCAGAACAACTGGTTTTCTGAGCTTTTCCAAGAACGAGAATGAAATCCAGCAATTTCTATAACAAGATTTGAGAGAAAGCTGTTCGTCTGGAAATTCTGTATGAATGCTTATAGATGGTTTAATATAGACGGAAATCAAATTCCATAGTATCAAATCGAATAAAATTAGTTTGCAGCGCAGGTAACGAGAACTTGACTCACATGATATGTTTTCTGGAACGATGATTTTTCCGCTCTTGAAGAGCGTACTTCTCCTAACCTGAAGCACCGTGATCTCATGTATGTTGTGACATTGTGTAGAGCAACTCACAATGCTTTCCACGGCATTGAAAACTGAATTTCCTTGAGAGCATTCCGAATTCCAGGTAAATAGGATTTTTCGCATGTCACTCGTATTCTTGCTTGACTTGAAATTTTGTACAGCTAGAAATTCGCTATCATTCCTAACATAATCAGTGGATCTATTGTCATAAAGTTCTGACTTTCATCATTGTCATCATTACACATACCATATTATAGTATGAATACTAGCATATGAGCATATGGATATTATGGGTATATTGACACTTCCTAGGGCCAAAATAATGTTGTAGTGTCCAATCTGGAGTGTACAGGTATATATTTTGCGAAGTATTTGTTCATTTGAAGCATGAGAAATTCTTTAAAATTTTCATCATGATACCATTCTAAAGGACTGTTTTTTGGTACCAATCAAGTGCTTTTGGAATGAGAAATAATTTCCTTGGAATTCAACTTTCCATTGTTTGGAGAGGACATAATAACAATGTTGGTTTGAAGAAGAAGTTAGATGTGAAATGGGGTGTGGTTAATACACTTAAAATTCTATTACTAGAGTTTCAATAAAATCGACAAGTGATAAATAGTCACAGACACAATATTATACTACTCAACCTGACCTGCATTTATGATCAGAGAAAACACGCCTTATCTGCAAGTTACAAAACAAAAATTTATGACTGTTTAAGCTGAAATTACCTTGTTGGCAACTTATTGTTGAGAAGGAACCAGACTCACTCATTGATGTTATTCTAAAAAGGCCCAAAAACATTATTCGGTGAAATTCAAACGGGAATCTCGATAATCCTCTCCTCGTTTATCCAGGATATTTCTCCCATAATAATTGGAAAACTCCCTTCTTAAGAACAACTCTCTATGTTAATGGTATTCAATAAGTATTCAAGACGATGAACCGGAGTTAGTAATAATTAATTAGGGAGTTATAAGGTCTGAATCAGAGAGATAAGGCGAACTTCCAATGGAATAAAGTTTTCAAAGTAAATTCAGTGCCCTTATTTGAATCACTTCTTCATGTGGAAGTTGATGAGATCAAATCTTGAGATTCTCGTTTCTCAGAATAAGATTGGATTCCACATCAGACAAGAAGAGTATGAGATTATTCGTTTATGCAGGAAGTCGCGATGTTCACTCACCAATATTACGAACTCAAAGGTTCGGTTGAAGCGCAGGAATATGAAAGTTTCATCTTTTAAAAACTTTCTCTAATAACTGTGTCCACACAGGATGACTTTGTAATTATTGGTGGGAGTGGAGCCCTTCGCTCAACATCGATCGCATATTTCAAGCACGTAATATGAGTCAATATCTCAGGGAAATAAATTACTCGTGTCGAACCAGAGCCAATTTGTATGCGAAATCAGCGATCATTTTTCCAATTCTTGTTTGAAAATCGGGGCTTTCAGTTCTGAAAGTTATTACGGTAGTCTTTCTGAAATATCACGCTTCTTTCAACTAATACTACTTGATGTTTTGACCCTGTAATGACAACGGTGCTCTGACCCAGACAATGTACAATGTACGGACTCACAATTTTTTACTACCCAAATTCGAATACATTATGGAGATGATGTTGAAAAACATAGTCATCATTTAATTTGTATGATGTGGAATACTTGAAAAATTGACCAAATTATTGAGTTCGTTGTTTTAACACGAACATTTAAAATGGGATTCTTGTAATGAATAACTCTTTTAACTACTAAAGAGGTTTTGAAACGCAGAAAAACATTAAAATTCACGTTTCAAAAAATTTATGCTAACAATATTAAACAAAAACACTGAACACTGCATTCACTTTCTGCGATAATGCTAAGCATGAAAAAACATTAATTTTATTGATATAATCCGTATGATCTCGTCAATTGAAGTAAATAAAAATTTTAAATTGTCAAAGTAATTGTTCAATTTTTGTGCCGCATAACGCTGAAATATTAGCAGAAATAATTAGCCAAATGAGTGAAAATAGAAAACACGGTTAGCGCTTGATTTGTTTAACCGAGAACCGTTTTTGTTTCTAATTGATGATTCTCTCTTTCGTGAAATACTTTCTCAATTCAGGGCCAATGATTCATGCTAACAATCAGAATTCTATAAATTTATATTCCCCCCACCATTTACATTTTGAAGGGGACACTTAGGCAACCCGCTTAACAGAAAGAGCTTATCGAATTCATTTCATTCGTAATATTCATTATTGTGATGAGCATAAATAATAATTACTATTATTCTCGCACTGATTTTTCTCTGAGATTCGAACTAATTGTATTAACTATAAAATATTTTTTTGCTCTTTCAGCCTCTAACTCTTGATTTTCTCGCTCATTTACTACTGTAACATGTTCTCTATCCGTTACAAAAAACCTCAAATAATAATTCAAGAGAAATCAGTGTTAACTTTTTAAAATATTTCTCCCAATTCAAATAATTCAGAATCATCAACATTACGCTTAAGGCAACCGTCCACATTACTGGAAACTTCATTGAAATGGCGTGTATGGAGTGAACAAATTTCTAGGATTCCTATCGCAAACTGCGTTCGATTCGGGTCCAGCCTCTGCGAACGCGCAAGTTTTTGTCAACAGAATACAGTCTAGGGATTTCTATTCAAAAACGTGGCCTTCGATCGATTTCTAAAATATTGTATTCCATTCAACTCTATTCTCAATTTTCGTTTGTAATTCAGCATCCGTTGAATCCGATCGCACGTGGCCAAATGCATTGTATGAAGGGCCTTATTACCCAAATCATCAAGTTGACCTTCATAACACATGAAAAGTTGTGTATTCAACGAATTCATCGAGGTATTCCAATGGAGAGTAAGAAATGGTCAAACTCAACCTGAGACATAAATTATTTTGTAGAGAATACAAAATGGCGGATATCTGGTAAACGAAGCGTTTTTCAATAAAAATTATTGAAGATTTTCTATTCATTTTGATCGATAAAACCTCAAATGGAAGTTTATCACTCCACATAGATGGCACACTCTGTATAAATAATGCATCAAATGATACGTTGTAGATAGATTTATCGAAAGATAATCCTTGATAGAAAATTATTCATAATTTTCAAACATTGAGAATTGAAAATTCGACTTATGATGACAATATATCATATCATTGATAAAAATCTGTCATATCAATGGGAAACTGAGATAAATAGGCGAAAGAAAACTTTTGGTATCTCTGAACTTTGGATTACTATGATATTTTTCATGTGACATTTACTGGGATAATTCGTAGATATATTTTTTAGAAGGGAAGTCGTTTCATTCATCATAAATCATAATAATTATTGTACGAGTACTTTTTATTTATTCATTCATATCGCATTACTTTTTATTATGATCTTTGTAACATTCATTCTTCATAACCTTGTCGTCCTCCATTCATAATCAAATTAATCATCGGTTAATTGATAACAAAATCATTGAAAGTAATACGAAGATGAAGATATTCATAAAGCAAACTTTGAAATCCTTATAAGTTCAAAGTAATGCCTGATCATTATACGATATAGAAAGTTAGTGGAAAGACAAACCAAGTGTACCATGCTGAGTTCCACGGTAAACAAAACACGTGTGAGTAACTTCATTTTGTAGCAAAACTCAGACCTGTCTCTAACTCACTCTTCTACTAATTATCAAGGTAAACTAAACAAAATGCAGTTCTCTCTCGAAACTTAGTTGCCTTGATGTGCATTTCCTGTAGCTCGGAAGCGGAAAACCTGATGTCTCTCTGTTTCGCTCTATCTAGAATCAAAAGTTGTACGAAATCAACTCCACAAACTTTCCGTGGCTGAAAATTCATTATGTTTCCTCTATCAATGGATTCTAACGAATATCCCACTGTCACCCAAGTTTTAATTGGTGTTATGAGATGATACGGTTTTTGTAACTACAGGTTATGAAATCTATTCTGAACCAAACAAGCTAGTTTGATAGGTTTTTAAATCTGACGATTTCCTGTCTTATCACAATTTCATGAAGCATCCGAGCATATTATGAAAGATCAACAAAGGATTCCAAAAACATTACGTTGAAAATGGAAGTTCACTACTATGGTACAGTGGAACTTTATTCTCCCTTATAATTATTCACAAAGCACCTTTGTGCGTTTCACAGTATTTTTTTTGGAAGGTAAAAATGAAATGCTTTAAAAAGTTTCGTGATGAGAAGTTGTGGTGAAATGTGAAGGAAAGTTTTACGCGAACTAAAGCTGAAATTTATATGGTTCCCTCACATTTGCACAGTCATTTTCGCATATAATTCATTGATCTGGCTTGGTTGGTTGTGAACGATTAGTTCATTCTATACAATAATTATAGTATTATTGCTCTTCCTTGTTTCTTTTCTTTCTTTTTTTGCTTGTTCATGTTTGTTGTTGGACAGAATTCGCAAACAGAAACTAACTTTTTCGCAGTACGTTATAGCTCAGTATGAAACACACAATTTTCCTCGTTAGTTTGATTCATTTTCATGAAGTTTCACAATTTCAGTTTCCTCTTATTTGCGTAGTAGCCTATATTATTATACCAGTCAATGAAGGGTTATGAAGGGACAAGTTTGCAAGACAATTTTCGACCGAGCAGTTTTGTTTAGGGTAATTCGGAGGTGAGCATATCAAAATTTTCCTGTGCTTAGGAGGTATAGGTGGCAAAGGTACAATTTTTTGTTTTCTGCATATATATCTTGGAAACTATGCGTCTTATGGACATGATTATTTTGAGAACTTTGAGAGATATAGAAAAGTTGTGGGATTAATGTTGTAGTAAAATTTTATGAGATTTAACTATTCATGAGATAATCATCTCCGTAAGACGCATAGTATGCGAGAAACCAAAACAATTACCTTTGATCCACCCTCATCACCTTAGCACAGCAGGTAGGGGTGGGAACTTTTGATTTTTGAACTATTGAGCCCGGGCTATTATATCCACATTTGTAAAACAAACTCTAGAAAAATCATTATATTGATCACCCAAAAGGTAGAGGCAAATGGTTTACTGCATATAGGTTTGTTTACACGTCATTTTCTCATTGTCAATAGGTCTGACAGTCCATAACATTATCATGTCAATAGTTTCGAATTCTATATCTATCTCGGAAACAGTTTAGTACTTACGTGGGCCTATCACAATGACATGTTTGGCATTTATCTTCAACATGTCTTGATATATTTCGACGCCTCTGTTCATGCATTCTACATTTGAATTAGAAACATGATGTTGATCACAAGAAAAGCTCATCACAATCAACAAAATTTGTCATCGGATGTCTATGAATGTTTGTGTTTACATGCTGCATATTTCAGTATAAGTTAACCTTATCACTGATCACACATACAAATTTCGATCGCAATTCGTAATTTAGTTTCGTGATGTCTCCTGTGAGCTTTGTTTTGTTATTGGATGGATGGTCAGGAACATGAAAGGGGATCTAAAAAATTATTCCTATTGGTCGAGAATGTTGCTGATAAGGGGAATGTTAGAAATAGTATGATGAGGAGAAGAGGAGCAGAAGCAGAATAACGAGGAGGAAGAAGAGGAGCTGGTAAATTTGTAGGAGTAGAAGGAATGGGATGATGAGGGGAAAAGAAGGAGAAGGTAATAGAAGGAGAGGAGGATTATTCATGTAACCAGTTAACAGGATCCCCAAAGTAACTAAATTGGCTATAAAGTTTGTTCGGCTTCATATTTATTATCCACCAGTGTGTTCAGCTACCGAGCGTGAAATTGATAGGTCGCATTACACTAAACTGATTATACTGTTGAGAACATGTTATAAGTCCATTATAGCGGGCATTTGTTGAAATGATCGCTCATGATCATAAATAAATGTTATCCATTTGAAAACCACCAAATTTCAACATAACATATAAATGCTTTCTATAGTATAATGTGTGAGTAGCTTTGTTGTCATATAACTAATTACTGTAATTTGCAATTCTTTTTCTTAAATTATAATATATGATGTAAGCAATAAAGTATACACAGTACCCATGAATAAGTGTCATCATCATCATCATCATTATGTGGCACTACAACCCAATAGTCGAGTTTTGGCCTGCTCTACAATCAGTCTCCACCTCTCTCTATCCAGTGCAGTCGTCTTCCATCATCGTATTCCCAGCTCTGTCAAGTCCTTCTCCAGTTCATCCAGCCATCTGAGTTTTGGGCGTCCCACTTTCCTTTTTCCTTAAACTGTACTGCAGTACAGTACATTCTTTGGTGCCCTTGCCGGATCCATTCTCTGAACATGTCCTGCCCATCTTATTTTATTTCCTTTAATCACACCAATAATGTCAGGTTCCCTGAATTTTTCTCTCAAATGCGGCTACAACTCTGCAATCCTCTCTAGTGAGCGTCCGGGTTTCGCTACCATACGTCAATACAGGTCGAATTGTTGTCTTATATATTTGGAGTTTTGCCTTCCTGGATAAAAGTCTTGATCGTAGGACCCTGGAGACTCCAAAAAATGTCCTATTTCCCAGGGAGATCCTTCTCTTAACTTCTATATTGGTGTCATTACTGGAGGAAATCAGGGAGCCTAGATAAACGAACTTGTCTACTTTTTCAAAAACATAGTCATTCACCATAAAATCTCCTGCATATGTTCTCCGAGGTGCAACAACCATAAATTTTGTTTTGTCCTGATTGATTGAAAGCCCCATTCTTTTGGCATTTCCCTCTACTTTCAGGAAAAGTCTTTACATATCCTCTTTCCTTCGCGTGACCAGATCAATGTCATCTGCAAAAGCCAATACTTGATGCATCCTATTGAAAATGTTGCCTCTTTCATTTACTTCTGAATACTTTATAAAGTTTTGTAGTACAAAATTGAACAGGATAGGAGACAATGGATCTCCTTGCTATAGGTATTTTTTTACATTGAAAGACTCGTGTACTTCACCCCCCAGCTTTACTTCACAATATACTCCATCAAGAGTAGCCTTCACAAGACGAACATATTTAGCTGGAACTCCTAACTCATACATTGCCTCCAACAGCTTCCGTCTATCCACACTATCATTGGCGCTTGCAAAGTCAATAAACAGGTGTTTATTGATGCTCTATCTGATGCTCTACACACTTTTCCAGAATTTGGCGCAGGACAAGTATTTGATCTGTTGTGGATCGCTGGAAACGGAACCCGCATTAATAATCTCCTATTATTTCGTCTACATAGGGTTTTAATCTTTCACCAATAACTTGAGCCATAACTTTATATACAATATTTACTAAGGTAATTACTAAGGGATTGTTCTATAATTGTGGCACTCAAACTTGTCTCCTTTTTTGTAGATAGGACATATAAGTCCCTCCATTCATTTTACTGGTAAAATTTCTTCCCTCCACACCTTTTTGATTAGGTGGGCTATAAATAGATGGGTTAGATGGGCTGGCTATACTTATCCAGAGGCTCTCACCACCATGTTTGATCATTTCTGCTGGTATATTGTCTGCTCCTGCTGCTTTATCATTTTTAAGTTTACCCATGGCATTCATGATCTCTTCATAGGATGAAGGTTCCTCCTCTTGCTCAGGCTGGACCACTTGATCTTGTCCTTCCTCCTCTACCCTTGCAGTGTCTTCCTGATCAAACTCTTTTTTGTAGTATTCTGTCCACCTCTGGAACATTCCATCTTTGTCCATTTCCATTTTACCCTCTTTGTTCCTTATGCCTTGATGTAAGACTTTATTTTCTTCAAGATTATGTAGAACTTTCTTGTATCGTTTTCTCCATAGCTCTCTGTCATCTGGGCAACTTTTCCTTCTTCGAACTGTCTTTTCTTCCTCCGGAAAGTACGTACCTCTAACCTTCTCTTTAGTTTGTAACATTCTACATTTCTTCTTGTCCATCGGTTAATCATTTTCCTCCATGCATCATTTTTTTCCTCTGCTATCCTTTCACACTACTCATCATACCATTCGTTTCTTATTTGATGTCCAGCTGCTCCCAACACTTCCTCAGCTACCTTGCTTAGTGCTTCCTTCGCTATCTTCCAGTCACTTTCCACAGTGCCTTCCTGCCTCCCATTTTCTTCCTCTTTCAGTTCGTCTTTTAACCTTTCTCGGAAGGCAGTCCTGGTGTAGCCATTAATTATGGGGTCGAGATTCAATTTTTCCACCTTATTGTATCTTCTTGAACTGGTCATGAATAAGTGTCAATGTACATGTATCTTGGTCTGTTGAAGAGATTTCCTTGTAACATAACCTATTCGTACTGTATTTGATTATCAAATCAATTCATCATGAAGTTTTATATCATATGATATATGATATATTGTATATAAATATTATACATGCTATATCATATGTATTATATTGATTATATATATGTTGATTTACCTACAAATCAACTGGTTCTACAATAATAATATTCAAATTGACTTAGTGGAGAACACTACTGGATGAGGTAAAACTAAGAAGATATATATATATATATATATATATATATATATATATATATATATATAATAAATCCCTTCACTTTATGAAGAAAACTTGTCATGATATTCACTAATAATTCATAGTTGTTCAAAAGGATGTGAGCTTGTTTGTTTCTATCAAGGATTTCAGTGATTTCAATCCAACTATAAGTTGTTCTACTCGGTTCTCAACTATTCATCATATTTTTGCAAGATGAGGATGTATTACTAAAGCAATCATCTTGTTTCAGTCATGCATATCGGTGTTCAAGGCAGATGGAAGTTTTTACAGAACATTCATTAGAACTCAAAACGTGATTCATTTCAGATCACTTAAAATGATTAGTGGAGATAAAGTATGATTATTTCGTATTTGAGGTAGATTAAAGTGATAGATCCAAGGAATTGTTTATGGAAGTTTGTCTGACTCAGACTGAAATTTTGCAACTATTTACAACAATTTAGAATTCTGCAACTATTCATGTATAGTTCGATCAGCCAACAATTACAAACTGCTTGAATAATCAATTCTAGCTCCCCACATGACGACAATTGATTGATATAAAGGATTACATTATTTTTCCTCTCCCTATCATTTTAATAATGTACTTATTGTATGAATGAATGAGAAGGATCCATTGTTTTTTCCAGTGGACTTATCAGACAGTAATGATCATTTTCCAAGCTAGAATGATTACGTAAAGCCTGTTCGTAGGTTGCAAAACTCTTTTAGTCAGTTGACTATAGAGAATCTGATATGTTATCTAAAGTATCAGAGTGGGAGTATTGTATTTTCCGGCATGGACATACAAAACTTTGTGCCTCTCATATGATAGAACATCATTATGAAACCATTCTTGTTAATGTTGTGTTTTCCATTCAATTTCCAGCACAGTGAGAGGTGTTGTCATTTTATTCATATTTTTAGAAAATGTAATGAGAAGAATTTCCATGACAGGACCTTCAGTCGAATTCAATCAGGGAATTATGAATTTGAGCTTGAGTACACAGAATAAAAATTTAGTTTCACGGTATTGGCCGAACTAATGTGATATTGATCAATCATTGTTCACCATGTAGACATATACTTTAGCTTCCTGACAGAAGCATAGAAGTAGATCAAGCATGGGCTTTATTCATTGTTTAACGTATATATTCCATAACAATGATGAATTATAATAATTCATTCACTATTGTTATTTAGCATATGGAAGATACACAAGGATACAACACATGAATGGAAGTCATAAGTCTCAAATGCATGAATAATATACACTTTTTATTCCAATTTCTTTTAAAATTCATGTGTGTTATTTGGTCCAAAAAATTATAAGTTTGTCTGATCGCCATAACTTGCTAGTCCATATAGCGTTGACCAACGTTTATCTTTAAAAACTGATTGGTAGAACAATTTTGATCCTAAATTCATTCACTATAAAGAAAATTGGAATTATGATGGAATATGTGAATACGAATGAGAGTTATATAATTGGAGCTCTATGAATGGTTTCATTCTGATGGAATTCTATGAATACATCCATATATTCTGAAGAATATTTTCGTTTGAATTTCATTGAATTTCAATTTATTGTCTCCAAGTATTTAGTCTCATCTAAATGAATAAGTAGTGGTGTATTAATGAAGCATATGAGGGAGAAGGAATAATTAAACTATCATTATTGTGAGAATATCAAGAATATCATAAGATACAAGATATTGTAAAAGATTTAAGGATGAAACAAATAATAAGACGATAAGGATGAAACTCACCAATTTCTGCTCCGCACACTCTGGGAATTGTCTCCAGTATGGGAGAGCATGATGGATCTTCGAAACATAACTGCCTAGCCACCAGACAGTTGAGAGTCTCTATCGACTTCATTTGCCCTGAAAAAAAAACGAAATCAATCATAAACATGATCCGAGGCAGTAGATCTTACAAAAATGTAAGATGATTACAATTTAGTTCGCGATGTATTGAGAAATTAGGCTCAACTCACACTACATCGACTCGAATCGTACGAGCCCAATCGAGGATACTCCAGTCTCTCGACCTTACGACTTTCTTGCTCATTGTCACGACTTCAGTTCCATGCTACTCTATTTCCTAACCATACTTTATTGAAAATATAAGATCTAATTCGTCACTAATTTGCATGTAACAAATTTTATAATAAAATTATTATGAATATTATATTGTCTTATCTAATTCGTATTTATTGTCTTATATAAAATGATAAAACATCATTTCATGAAACATAACCTCACTTTCATTACAAATGCACGGAATTAAGCAACTCAAGTCGAGGCTCGACCAACATGTCGAGTCGACGACGCTCGACTCGGTCTCACAGTCGTGTGGTCGCGGAGACTAGAGTCGACTGGTCTGAGTGTCACCATTTAAAAACACATGCAGCGACGAGAAGAGACTAGAGCCGCAGTCTCTTCTCGACTTAGTCGCGTAAGTGTGAGTTGAGCCTTACTCTAATCTTGGAAATTGTTTATTCCCTCAATTGATTGGGGAATGATGTGCCTCATTCCATTAGTAGTTGGCAAGAATTGAATTGAAATTGATTGGCATGATTGGCTGGAATCACGAAAATAAATTTGTATTTTCACTCGATTGCTCTTGATTTTTCTAAAATGCTCCTTGATGATAATCATTTTTCGTTATACAGTGCTATGGGTTGACGTATAAAAACCGCTGTTATATATTCTAGAAAATTGGAAGTGAATCTCAATTAGTCAGTACTTCTGGTCATCTTCGATCATTCTGTTTTTGTTTGAACTATCATTAATACATCACTAACTTACTGCCCATGGCATTCTGTGTAACGTACAATTTATGAATGAATGAGTAAATTTGCTAGTAAAAGTAGGAGTTTAATGGATTGTTCACATGAACTGACATGTCGGTGGCCAACTGTGAGAGCCTACTGAGACAATAGACATGAGAAATGACCGAGTCAGTTACGGTTCGGTCTTACACGGCAAGGGATCTGTTAAATAAATATTTTTGTCGTTCTTCTCATTGCTCGAAGGAGCCGTAAACCTGTGAGGAAAGGCCTTATTGAATCCTACCTCACCGCATTGAAAGGGAAGCCTGGGCTTTTACGGCATCCCACGATAGTCGAGCTGATAAATATTGAAATAGGCAACACAATCGACCGTGTGAGTGTGTGTGCGTGAAACATGAATAACTAAAGTCGGGATACAGGTGAAGCGCGTCAGCTTCCCAAATGGCAGGTTGCATAACATTTCATCGCGATAACTGATGTAATTGATAATTTTATAGAACTTGTTTTCATCACGTGTCATGTCCACATAAGTAAGGGTGAACGGAGTTATGAAAATTGGAATTGAAAATAAGAATAAATTTATACGAACTCTCAACTATTCGTGGTAATTGCCGAATTCCTTGAACTCTTTTCGAAAAGTTGAATTCGAGAGTTGAAAATCTTAGATATCCAAGAATTAGAAACAAACTATACGATGCAATGAATGATATCATTAGATGATATTATATAATATGATAGATTATGTTTTGATAAATATCCAGTGAATCAATAAATTCTAATATCGTTTATTTGTAGTATTTTAACTGTATCGTTCAGTGAATATCCTAGTTATCCATCATCCCACTGAGCTAATAAGGTGTGTTGCGAATTGAGACGTGACTGACACGTGTAGCACTACTTGATGCGACGTGAATTTTTGTAGCACATGTAAAAGTAATCTGACAAGAGAATCGACATTCGATTTTAATTTCAATTTCAGGCCCCAGATACAACTGTTGAGAACGTTAGAGAAATAAGAATGAGAAAGCTATACTGTTGAAAAATAGCCAGCAAAAGGAAGAAGCAATAGATCAACGTACACTTGAAACGTGAACTTAAACACTTCGAACGTCACTTAGAAGAGATCAGCGTAAATTGGCAACACAACAAAACGCAACACGAGTGGCATCACTCGTACAACTGGTCACATAAGATGCATATTGACGAGACTATCACGGGTGGCACGCGCTACCTATAACGAGTCAGTAAATCTTGTATAATATGAAAAATCAGCGCAAATCGGGAACACATGCGATAGCAGCGCTATCATTTTTGCAAGACATGATTCTCGTGATTTTGTGGAAGAGGCAGAGTTTTTCGTGTTTTGACACGCGCTCTAATCATATGACCATGATCATTTATATGATTGAATCACACTGGAAGAATAGCACAAATTATGTTATAATCATCATCAAGAAGTATTTTCCTATTTTATATTTAAGTTAAGTTATTGGACAAAACAGAACAGTCAGTTACCAAAAAAATGAAGAAATATAATCAGTTCTATTAAAAAAACTATTGTTATTGATTGTTTCATTGTATGCAATGGATTATTTTCATATATCCCACAAATAGCTTACAGCTAGAGGGATACTATCGCACTTTTGTAATATTCAAATAAATAAATAATACTATGAAAGGAGAAACACGTCTAGCAGAAAATGATATACGCGTGCCAACATTGTGTCGCGTCGCGTCTCATTATGTGGCTAGCCTGATAAACAACAATAAACTGTGATTGCAATGAAATATGGAACCACTTATACTTTCTTTGCTATTGAAGATAGAAACAATTATCTTCTATGATACAAGCATCATAAGGAACCAAAGATTCTAGGTAAGTCTTAATGGAATGATTACAATGAATAATTATGATTAATAATAATGATTAATGGGAATCTGTGAGATGAATGAGAATCTAAACGATAAACCTGATTAAATTTTTTAAGAGGTTTTGGGCGAATACCTCTATTTTCCCCTTCATGTTATCGCTTCAAACTGTTCAAATGAGTTAAGAGAACAAAAAATTGCCAAATATAGTGAGGTCCACGTTATAATGGCGATAAATAGAAATAGGAGAACAGCGTTGTCGATTCTCTGCCTTGCCACTCACTGCCTTCCATAGAAGATAGTTGATACTAGTATGTCTAATATCAGTAATATCAACTGTTCTTGTTTGAAATAAGGGATTGGATTTATTCGACAAGAAAATATATTTTACAACTAGTAGGTAACTCGTGCTTCGCAAGGGTCTATTTTAAAACTTTGCAAACTGAAAACTTGACGTAATAAAAAATTCGAAATTTGAAAATGGGCCTATAACCATCCTCGGTTAATAAAGAATCTTTATGCAAAATTTCAAATCAATCAGTCCAGTAGTTCAGACGTGATGATGCGTCCAACATGATTTCACGTACGTGTATGAGCCAGCTCTTTCCATTATTATAGTAAAGATTATGGATATATGGATGATTTATCAGTATCTTTGAATGAGAATAACTTTTGAACGGTTTGAGAAATCGTATCATATGACCAAAGTAAGTTTTCTGTCTTCTAACTTTGTCATATGACTACCTTCCAATTTGAAAAAATGAAGTTGAATTCAAAATGGCGGAACGAAATTTTGATGCGACAGAAAATCAGTTATTTTTATTCGAATAGGATCCCCAATCATACCTATCATCTAACGTCCCTTTTAAAAGAATTGTTCAGCTGCTTCTATACAACAACTGAAAGCATGACAAATTGAAAACTTGACGTAATAAAATCTTGAAGAACTGAAAATGGGCATATAACCATCCTCGGTTAATTAAGAATCTATATGCAAAATTTCAAATTAATCAGTTGAGTAGTTCAGACGTGATGTTGCGTCAAACATAATTCCCTATTCCTTACGTGTATAAGCCAGTTCTTTCCTTTATTATAGTATAGATAACTGAAGAAGACATAATACTTGAAAACCTCACAAAATCATATTGATTTTTTTCAATATATCAATAAATTTTAGTATCGATTAGATCCTCCTCAATTTGAATCAGGCAGCCTTTTGTTTTCCCAATTCCAAACAAAATACCTAAAATATTCGTTTCACTGCGAATTTGTGTCTGATTGTACATTATAACTGAAGAATATGAATTATTACTTATTTTATTGTGATCTATTCATGTTTTTCATATGAAATTCAATGATAGGCCTACAACATGAAGAGACTATGTCCATTTCATTTGTACTGGTGGCAAACTTTTACATTAAAAATAATTATTTGTTAAAATCCCAGTTCAATTGTAATGGAAACAAATTCCTTCAAAAAATAATTGATAATAATACGTTTCGAGGGAAAAAATCAAGAACAAAAAAATTGGGAAGAATCGGGATTCGAACGAAGGAACCATCGCTCCGGAAGCGAGCGTTTTACCGTTACGCTACACTACACGCCTCCGTTCGAAAATAATTGTCTTGTAACAGCATTATAAAACCTCCTCATAAAAAACACACTTCTGGGCCACAACAATGACAATGTAGCCTATGACGTTAGTGGAACTTCATGTACGGTAGCATGAATGAAGTTTGAGCATTAATTCTGAAAAATATAGAAGGAAAATTGAAATTTGGGCTTCCAGGTGCACGAGATTGATATTTCTAGAATCTATGTGTAAAATTTGGAAATCTAAATCATTCCTGTTTTTCTGGTATGCAATCCACAAGTTGACGTGTTTTGATGCGAACAAACTAGTGGGGAGTCCGATCTCAATAGGCATCAAACCTGCAACAGTGTAGAAATCAATCTGAAACTAACAAACGAACACACGAGCAAACACAACCCTACTCTCTCTTATTATTCAGATATAATAAAAAAATTAATTTTCATCATTTAGATTAAATATTTTGTTGATTAATTATATTCCAAGATTATTGAAAAATTATCTGGCAACGTTGCGGAGCTGGAAAAAAATAGCGCAGTTTGCTTTGTTGAATGATAAAGAATGGCAACATCAATGTTAATCAACTACTACCATCATAACGTAAACCTAACTATAGGCCTACCATCATCAGCTCATTAGCTCATGAAGAAGTAGAATCAGCATGAGCAAACATCAAGTGGGAGTAAACAGTGGATGGGAATTAAAGTTTAAATGATATTTATATTGAACGGGGAGCAACATTAATTGAGAACAAACATTTGAACATTGGGTGCCTTCATTATTGCTTTCTTCTTTTGCATTCCCCATGTTCCACGGTGCTTGGAATACGAGCTCGATAGTCAATTTTACAGTGTTTGCATGAGTATCTATTATTCTGGATGCAATGTGTTGGAAAAAGTAGCACCAGTCAATTGCAGAGAAGAAAAATATTTGATAACGTTTACCACGCGAAAAGCATAACTAGGTCGAGGCTGAATCGATAGCTTCAACTTCGATGATTTTTGACAGTCATCTACTTTGGTGGAGCGGCAATTTCAAAGGATAAATGCCCTCTCGCTTATTAGGGTTGTGTGTGGAAGAGGGTGAAGTTTTTTTGTAAAAGATAGAGAGGGAAACACTACTAATTTGTATGAATTCACTCCTAAATAAGCGAAAGGGTGAATGTATAATCAACATTTTTGCCAGTTTGTTTTCATGTTGATTACGCCCACATGTCTAAATCTAAACTGAGTAGTGATGTAGTTTTATTTCATCGTTTGATACGTGCACGATTGTATCAAGTATTGAAGTAGTGTAGTGCCATGTATTTAGTATCATTGTGGGTAATGTATTCTCAATTCTATACAATGAATCAACACTGGGAGAAATGGAAATTATAATCAAATGGCTATAGCTGTGATTCATTCCGATGAAAGTTATGTATGAGGTTTTTAGTTGAACCGTATAGGAAATATACGTAAAACTTTCAATGTTTTAATGTGAGTATCAATTCACATTCACTTTTTCAATGAAGTGGTTACAATGTACAGGTAGAACTGTAGATTGAGAGATTTCAGTTGAACAAGAGCAAGGCGTCGAAGCACTGAATGTGATTATGCCGAAAACAGAGAATAATAACGAAGTGAATAATATATACATTGTTTCGCAGATTCAAACAGCAAGTAGTAATAGTTGATCCAGTTGTTGGCAACAACTTTTTATGATGACTGAAGGGGGCTTGAACATAATCAAGAGCAGACACACTGAGTATATATATAGAATGTAGAAACAAAAAAAAAATTAACAGCTTGTATCAGAATAGATAAAGCTACACACATAATGATAACATTAATTTTCAAATCTGGGGAAACTTTTTTCAAACTGAAATTTAATCTTGACGAGATTCTTTGCTATTTTTAATTTTGATATGATCCTCTGAATACTTAGCTGATACAGTTTCAAATATTGATTTCCATGTAGTATGTGATACACGAATAACTGCTTCCTTCTTTCAATAATTCCTGTTGAAAGACCTCTTCCTCGCTCTATTTTTCGTTGATACAAGGCAACAATGTTCACAGAACTGTTAAAGTTTTTTTATATTTCTTCAGTGATATGGCTAGAGAAAATACAGACTGTCGAAAGGTTCTAAACCTCCAACTGTCATGTCAGTTCTTCTTTTAAGGCTTCTGTACAAGAACTTCCCCATCAACTTTCCTCTTGAAAAAAGTTTGACATTTCACCAAACCGAACACCTAGGTGGTCACTAAGTGCTTACTTAGATGAGATATCAGACATGAAAACAAGCATCGATAAGGGTTTCGTTTGTGTCTCAGGGAAAGATACTACAAAACAGGAACTACAGGGAAAATCAGATTGTTTTTTGATCAAAAATTAGTCCAAATGACTTGATGTGGACAGTCACTTGAAATTTTGAATTCCACTGAGTATCGATTAACCCTAAAAATTTATGAAAATAGTATATTCTCCAAAAACTTTGGTTTTCATTCTATTAGAAGCTCAATAACAATATTTCGGTTGAGTTCAGCAATTGATTCACTACTTACAATCATAATCGAGAGTACGAGTAACAGTCATAGATCACCCATATTAAAATAAACAATTCTCTCACTGGATGTTTCGACGGAGCCCACAGCTATGAAAGTCTTTACGATCTTGGACATAATAATAATGGTTCAGAAATAGAATAATAATCTGTTTTCTGAACTTACAGTAAATAACCCATGAAATATCACACCATTATCATAATCATACTGTGTTCCAGATTAGTGATAGGATTATTTAACGTTCTCAGTTAATAATTTTACACTTATAATTCAATAGAGAACTGTTTGACAAATGAGACATTACAATAATTGTATGTCTCCCTTATACACTTGATGTCTTCCAGTCAATTCTTATTACAATTATTTGATGCACTCTGAATATAACATGAGAAAAAAATAATGTATTCATTGGAAATGGTAGTTCATTTCTCGATGAAATTTGAATAAGTTATCCTCACTGAAAATGAGCGATTGCTTATCTCGATCAGAGTGTTTCATCAAGTAAGTGGTAGATTGGATTAAGCGATAGAATACGTCATAAAACCTCACTCTTCCCCCTATTGTAAAATATATTTGATTCATAGGTTTTAAGTGATAATAATTTACGATTTTATTCTTATATTATCGACGAGTACTAATTCATTAACTCTGTTGTCTCCACTCACTTCCATGATATTCAACAACAAAATCATTTACGACATGTACATTTCAATCATAATCCATTTGCTAACTGGGAAGAAAATAGGTGGGGCGTATGATGACATCACATAATTGAAGTTGCGAGAACTTATAGGAATGAGACGGCTCCCGAAAATTGTAGTAAAACTAGGTAAGTGGCCCTAAATTATTTCGATCGTGAACCATCCTACCAAGACTAATTTAAATTGGAATACTCGACAGGCTGAGTCTTCAAACTAAACTTCAACTTTCATCACATCCGAGATTCTCACTTTTAGCAGTTACGTAACCTTATCATAGGGACTTAAAATCATGTTGACACCCTGTTTCAGACAATTTCTCCTTGTCTTTTATTCATTTTCCTTCTTCCTGCTCCACGTTTTCACCTTGCAACACTCCTCCACTTCTCCATCTGATTATCTTTTTCCATATTCATTTTCTCCACCTCCTCTTTTTCATCTCAACATTTTCATTTCATACTACATGTATCTTCTTCATCACTTTCGCCTTTACTTTTTACACTTAATGTTAAGATTCGAGCAGAGATCCGCTTTTTTGCTCAATAACCTTGCAGGGCTACCTCTAACAGCTCAAATCTGAAGATGAAAAGATGAAAGTTCATGGGGGAATTGAATTTACTCGAAGTTGTCTCTCAAAAGACAAGTGAGCGGAAAATGTTTCGGACTCTCTGAAGGGATACGGTACTCAGAAGCTCAAAAACATCAAACAGAATACTGGATTGCCCAATACAGTTTAAATAATTACTGAGGTTTCTTACATTATCCAATATTTCTAATTATTATCTCATCAAAAAAACATGTAAGCTACTCAAACGTTGAGAAAATTTTTCCTAGAAAAATTGGAGACTATCACTATCCATTTTTAATCGTTTGAAACTGAATTAATACTTTACACCAATCTTGGCTATGACAATACCTACTGAGAATTATTACTACTTTCAATAAACTATAAAAACGACAAGCAAAAACTATAAACAACATCTTGTACCAATCAATATAAGCTATAGCTCAAAACAAGATTTTCAAGTTCATCATAGTATAAATATTCTCGTGCAAATATATTATAATATATGCATGTCAGCTAGAGATGCATCAGTTTTTAAGGTTGTATTATATTTACAAACCATATTATATGCATATTGAACATGATTTATACTATGCTGAGAATGTATTCTCTTGAATAAATATCCGGAGCATGTATGTTGCATCCTGGTTGTTACAATATTTCCTGTTGGGCCTCCACAATCTCTATCACATTTTATGCAACCTATTAGATTACAGAAGGCTTTTATTCGTCTTATTTGAGGTGAATATAGGCTCTTATAACCCCTTCTCAAAGCAACATCCATGTATATTACCACTGTGACATTCATGCAGTGCTTTTTGGTGTTCTACAGGTAAAGACAGAGTAGCAATGGAGATTTGATTCGAATGCTCCTTGCAATGCGAGTGAAACTAGAGTAGAGTAGTGCATTGATGGAACGAAAATCGAAAATTAATTTTATTCACTTCATAAGCCTTTTCTAAAGAAATGAAAATATATTCATTTTAAAACTATCATTCACTGAGATTCCTTACAAAAATTTACTGTTTAGTAAAGAAGATGATTCTGATTGTAAACTTAGTTCTCTTGATGATTTTGAAATGAACTGAATCAAATCTCTGACTAGATTAGAAATTAAATCGTGAGAAACATATTCTTCATCTAATTGTATCAATACTGATCAGAGTCAAATGTATTAGAATGATATTAAAAAAAAAACAAATTTAAATTGCTTATCTAGAGAGACCAGAATAGATTTTCAACCAGAATAGATTACAATATTGAGTTGTTACAATTTTCCCTGTTTGTTTTGATTGTAGACAGTTGTTCCAAACTTTTCTCTCAAAAACGTTTTATAATAATTGATAAAAGTGCGGAATATTACAACCGGCTTATGAGATGATTAAGGATATTGTACCAAATGAGGATTATTGAGATAATTAGTTTGATTCCCAGTTGAGGAGTAAATACGAACAAAGTTTCAACAGGGAAGATGTGTGAATACATCATTAAAACGATAATGAGCGCGCATGAGAAGCAGGCTGCTTGTTGCAGGTATTACAAGGGTAGCAACACCTAGATACATGTATTTTGTTACAATAAACTACATCGTTATTAACTCCCTAACACTGAATACTCTGAAATCATCACTTCTAATTATATGAATAACATCGATAATTTATAATTATTCAATCATAATCCTTAAACTTAATTTAATTATATCGTCCCTGTTGCATGATGAATACAAACTAGTAATACAAGTAGTCAGCTGGTTGTAAGAATAGGTAAAAATTAAACTATTACATTTATTTTTCATCATGCAACATGATGGTTGATACACAGGTCCATTTAATCCATTTAATAGCTCACACATGATAAATAATTAGCAATCATAAAATACAATAATTACTTCAACACGAAAATAACCGTGGAACTTCATAAGTCGGAGAGCAAGAGAAGAGGCATTTGGAATGATTGATCAATTTATTAATCAAATGATTGATTGTTTAAGGTCAGTTGACTGGTGATCAGAATTTTCCGGCTCGATTTCCGTTCTTAACAAATATTTTCTGTAACATTGTAGGATTTCCCATCAACTATAATTTTGTTGTATATATTCGCAGTTACGGAAGCTCTCAGAACGATTGAAGGTAGCGTAGGGATTTGTCTTTTAAAATAACAATAGTGATTATGATATATGATAATATTATTAATGTGCTTATATAAATCTAGTGCTCTTCTATATGAAGAAGATCCATTTGGTGTTTTTAGTTACTAGGTTTCTCTTTATTGGTTGTTGTCTATGGTTTTCATGATATTTGGAATAGTTGAGCGTTTCTAGCCTCGGCCAATGATATTGGAGGTTCACTTACATTGGTAACAGCTATTGGCTAATCGTAGAGATTGATGATCCTGTAACAACCGAATCTATATTCTCAAATTGTTTTAATAAATCAGTGGTTTTGACAATATCAAGTTTTTTATTCAATTCTTGAAGTTATGGTCAGGTCGATTCAGGTGATTCAGCTCGCTAGCATTCTTCTATATCCGTATCTACTATATCTATCAATGACTCTGTTCTTATGTTGCACAGTTGCATAGTTATGACACAAGATAAAAGTATTCTTTATTCTTTCTAGTCATCTTTGATTTTCCTTATATGGAGGATATGTATTTGACCCTATAAAACAAGAAGAAAATCCTTGTTCAAAGAAATCTTCCCTTTTTCCTTGATTCTTGAATCTATTGTGGAGGAGGGCTGGATATTTGGAAATTACAAATTGCTCAAAATTTAGATTGTACAATGTATTTTCAGGACTGATGAGTAGGCCTATTGTTCATCATGTGATTTTTTATTGAAATTTCGATTAACATTCCAATACAATCAGACAAAGATAATCAATAATCAACAAGGAAGGACAACTGTTATGAGATTTTTGTGGATAGCCTAATCACGAAGGAATGGGAAAGATGAGTAAGGGTGATGATGCGAAGGGAGTTGAGTAAGGATAGAGGAAGAATTAGGAAGGAAAACGTTTGGATGAGATGAAGGTTGAACACTGTCTTTTGTTCATTATAGAGCTTTATTATGAGCTCTGATTGGCTCGATTGATAAAGTTGATTCCATTGAAGAGGGACGGGGGAGGAAATGAACATTCTCAAAGGGTCTTATTCCTTTGCTTGATCGACAGTTCCAGGTAATATCTATAAACATAATTCTCAATTTAAAATTATTGTAAACCTGAAATATGATTGTGAATCCTCCCGTATAATGGAACTAATGAATTTTACAATTTTCACTACTTTATCTGTAACTTCTTTTCTCTGTGGTAACAGTAATATGATTGAAATATTTGAACTGAAACATCCAGTCTCACAAACGAAACTTGATATCATGAATAATTTATGATTTATCACTAATAGTCAGTTGAATTACTCTGCAGAGTGGATTATAGTTAGTGTAATCACATTAAAATGCAAATAAAGTAATAAAGCAGTTGGCTCGGTTGTCGCACTGATAAGCTATCGATAGAATAAGTCAAGTTCCATGCGCGTGTTACTTCTGATGTAAGGTTGACCATGTGAAGAGCCGACTTCTCTGAATGATATAACTTATGAGATTAAATCGATTATAGGTAGTTCGGAACCCACCTAGAGCTGTAGGACATCTCATCATCATTCATCTCATAACCAACACATTAGCCAAGTGGGTATCACCCTCACATGAAAAAAGTGTACAAGATTCATGTGGAAATATTAAATGTATCTCCATGATGACAGGTTTGATAGACTACTGAGAAAACTTTTTCTCAAGTACGAAACATCAAAATTACGAGGATAAAAAACGAAATTGAATGTTCAACTTATCTATTAGTTAAAGCATTTTTTGAAAGAATACGCTAAGTGCAAGGCACGTGCTTGGTAATTTGAAACATTCAAGACGAGAGTCATGACAAGACTGTGAAAGTCAACTTCCAATATTTCAAAAACTTGAGTTACTCTTACACAGATTACCCACACTACGAATTGGACGGGGATCAAATAGCAAGGCAATGAGAATCCGAATAAGAAATAGTTTATTTAAATGCTGCTTTCATTTAAATATTCATCGATTACCAAATTAAATAGGAATCAGATTCATGTATTTGTCCACTACCAAATTTATAATTCTAAATTATTATTGGGTTATCCCGTTTAGTATCTATTATGATGATTCTATCTCATGCAATAATTATAATAATGACAAGGAAGTAGTGGTGGATCTTATACACTTATATCTAGAACGTTGGAAACGAATTTTTATAATGTAAAAGGAGTGGGAATCCATCATTTGAGCTGAACTATGTGAGACAGCGTGCGCCACATCCTATCACTCAGTAATTGAACTCGCCCAACTTGTGGATTGGCGAGTGGAAATGGCGGGGCAGCGCTGGAGACCTCTTTCCTAGGCAAGCTATTCCTCTACTGTGGAGTGCGAAAGCTCATTCTTCATTGTCAGACACCATCTTGCGGAGAGAAATAGAGGATGGCAGTGGTTAAGGGAGAATAAAAAAAAGAGAGAAAAGATAGAGCGAGTGAAAGGAAAAGTACTAAAGGGTGAGCGAGTGAGAGGGAGATAGAAGATAGAAAGGTGAAGGATGATGCTTCTGAAAAGAGAGGAGAGGAGTAAATGAGACTGGAGCTTAGTGCTTAGATTGATTGTGGAACATTTCTTGAATAATTTCCGTTTCGTTTATCTACGTTCAGTAATATGCAAGAGTTTGATTCAAGATTTCTGAGTCTTTTCATCGGTTCAGCTCTGAATTTGGGCCCACTAATACATAGACAATATGGGCTAAATTAGTAAGTAAATAATATTAAGTAAGTATTACTAGTAAGTAAGTATCATAAGTAAGATCAGAATTGAGCTGGACTCCCATCAGTGTCAGTAAAAGTGATCGGTATAGTGAGATTATTACTGCTATAAGTTGAAATGCAACTATATTTTTAAAACTCGGCCGTGCTGAGAGAGAATTCTCCAATCATGGAGATGATATTGTCACTGTGCTGGTCTCTTTCACTGATACTGATATGTGGGAATCCAAATTTTACCTGGGTGACAGATCAAACTTTACTATTGAAAATGTTGAATAACGGTATTAACTTCCACAATAAGTGTTTACTAACACTCAAATGAATAAGATTTGAAAGTTCAGTTTTCCAGTTTTTCAGTTCAGTTCAATGTCTTCATTTATTCAGTTTATACTTGTTTATTTTGAAATGAAATTATCTTCGAAACGGTTCAAGGAATCGATGAGCAATCTTCATCGTTCTTTTTCTCTTGAAATTCCGTATTGAAATACGTGATTGATGACCACCTCCCCATTCTAAAAGTGAACCTAGATTAAAAATGGCAAATCCAAGATGGCAGACCAAAATTATTAACGAACAGAAGATTTGAATTTTGAGTTTGAGTGAGATCCCTAATCAAAACTACCATTAAATAATCATTGTGTGAGAAATATTAAGCTTTTTAATATTATTTTTTAAGCTTTTAGTCTTTTCTGTATGATAATGTATAAACAAGCATAGCATGCGTACGCTATTCAATTCAGCTGAGGAAATTAAAATTCAAAATTTTTCTGAAAATTAAGCACTTACACTATGTAGTGTGATTAAAGTCAATTTGAATAACGGTTCAGGCCATGAACTATAGAGTTGACAATGCTTCAACTAAGTGGATCAGGCAGAAGAAAAAAGGGAAGCTGTCATCTGATAGCGCTGTTATTATAAGGAACAATAATCTGAAACGGAAAACACTACCTAACATAATAGACTGAACAGTAATCTAGGTTAGAGATGACAGTGATAAACCAGCACCTATAGAGGACATTGATTTGATAGACTAGCAATAATAGAATGGGCAGTTCCATAAATTTTGAATCTGGTAATGTGAGGTACTGTGAGCTAATGTTAATACGCCTCCAAAGCCATTATGTTAACGTTCACATAATAGAGCATCCAAATCATCAAAATACTATCGAACTTAGTGGAAGAATGCAATAATGACTACCGACAAATCTTCCCAACTAATGATGTCACCAACAAAGGATATAAAATATTCAAACGCCAGTAGAAAAATAGTCACGCAAATTGCTTGTAATCTTGTTATGACGTATTGTACAAAAACGTTTCCAGTGTGACGTCATGAATGACATGCACTGTATCTACCTCACTTAAATTTTCGTTGTTCCTAACTCTCGCTCCTTATCCTATCTTTATTGATATTTGATGGTTGTTTATTGAATAAAAGGCAGCAAATACAAGAGTCAACAAGAATTCGTTTTAAAAGCAACATAGTTTATCTAATGATGAATAGCAAAAGAAAGTTGAGTGAAATCATCGTGAAAAAGTTTATTACACTGTGTGATTCGTCATTGTTGTTTAGTCTCGAATTAAAAGAATTCAATTCATCACAACCACAGTTATTTTAAATAACGAGATATAAGTATCGGTCGTTAGTCTATTGCTATCTCATAGTAAACTAAAACTGAAGTACATAATAGCAGTGATGAGCATGCGCTAAGATTGGTAGATAAATAAAGTCTCAAATGAACATCAGCAATTGGTCCAGACAAGCAACTCCCACAATCAGTGTTTCATTGAAACGTCACAGCAATGAAGCAATGGCGGTTTAAAAACCAGACAGTACATATTATAATATCGATTTTTTTTTTTGTATTACCGTACCCACATTAACGTTTAGATTGCACATGGATAATGTAATGAGATAGTCAATCGTCCATGCCTGCCGGCGGGATTCGAACCTACATCCAGGTAGCGCTAGCAAGGGTGCAAGTTAATCTGTTAATCTGTTAGCAAGGGTACTCGGCTAATCTGATCGAAAGAATTTTTACTAAAGTCAACCGCACGCAAATAGTCCGATAAAACTTGCAACAGATGAGTGCAAAGTTGACAAATAAGAGTTGATCAACGTTGTCCACAGCTGATTATAACTAATAATTAATTGATATTCAAGTAATACAGCTGAAGAATTGGAAACTTATATGAGTGCGAGGGGTGTTGAGGTACTCAGCCGATACAATTTCTATCGAACTATTTTCGGACTATCTTTGACTATAGTAACAAAAAATTGAAACGATAATCATCGTGAAAAACAGTCGGAAGATACTCGTATGATTCAATAACAACAAACTAAAACCTATAACAAAGATATTCTACGATATTCTATTGGCATAAAATCAGTTATACAAGGAGTTTTAGTTATTGTAGGTAAATTCTATTGCTCTCCTAATTCCACGATTTCCAATTTTGAGAATCAAAAAATACATAACATTTGTAGATTATTTTCAAGTATCTACAAATAAAATAGGCATGTGGTGTGTTTCATTAAATTCAGCATGCTGATTAATCAAGACCATCAGATAAAAATTGTTCTTGAACTAAAATTATTATTTTTAGACTTATTTTCACATTTATTGCAGAGATGTTCACGCTAAGTGAGATCGGACTTCCCAATAAATTCTATTCAAAAATTTGAGAGCTACATCAATTTAGTTCCCATTCAACTATACTCTGAGTGAATCGTCCCGTAGCTGGACGATGAAATAATAGTATAATTGAATTTGTGATTTCACTGGCTATTATTAGAGCCAACTTTCACGTTCTACTCACAATGATTGAAGAGTTTTAGTGCAATAGAGTTGCAGCACATCCAATCATTCCTTCCTCCATTCCTTGACGTAGGCTGGCTTTCAAAGTTATGAGCAATGCTCATCTCATCTCGGCTTACAATCAGGTGATAGAAATTTTCCTCTCCAACAAGATGAACGTTTCTCGTTTAGTGTGCTTCTCGTCCACCTTTTCTTCTTTTCTCGCATTTCTTCTTTTTCTTTCTTCGCCTCCTCCGCTTTTACTTTTTCTATTTCTGCTTCTAGTTCCACTTCACCATTGTCAAGAGCGATCCTTATCTGTGGCTCAAAGTGAGATAAGAAAAAGAATCGAAACACGTTAGTTCCATGGAGTAAGAATGGGTGGAAGATGGTTGTGTGGTGAAGAAAAGGAGAGAAAAAAGGTTGTAAAGCGAGGAGAGCGGAGCTGGTATGGGGGTGGGGGTGTTCGTGGAGTAAGCTCCAATCACACTCCCCCTCTCACCAACACACAAGAACCACTATCACACACCATTCCTCCCATCACAACAGCCGTGCAATTTATTTGACTGATTTTTCCGATCGAGCAGTCAAGATCAAATACATGAATGTTTGGCATTCATTCCCTTTCATACTAACACTCAGTCAATCACGAATATTCTCACTCTATGTCTCTCTCCTTCTTGAACTATCGGCCTCTTTTTTGTCGATGTCTAGTCTCGGACAAAAATACCAATTAAAAAAAAAATAATAATTCTACACATTTACTGTATTTTCTTTTTTTTATGCAACGCATGAGTATAATGCGAAAATTGACTTATCCTGGTGATTAATAAAGTATAAATGAAATTGGATCGAATCTGATTGTCACATGATGTGTTGATAAAAACATGTTTTGAATTGAGTGCGTGGATTCTGCATTAACCGGCCAATTGGGTAAATCACATGCCAGAAGTATTCTGATATACATGTTTCAGTAGGAAGAGCTGTTATTTTTCTTACTTATACATCATTTGTTTAAATGTTGTGTTTTGCAGCCAACATGAATAAGACTTTAATTTTTCAATCTTGCAACGAGTAAAAGCTCAAACTGAATTGAATCAGCTGGTTGGTGGTTGAATCCCAATTTGAATCTTATAATAGGAAAGAAAACTCAACATAGATTTTATCCTGTTTAAGCTGAAATTCCTTCCAAATTGGCACTGTTTAAACAGCCCTTAGTGTTCCAAGAATTGTTGTTGGAAAGATTTATCTCGGTTCAATGTAATCTTCGGTACATTTTCACAAAATCTCTGTCAGGTTTATGAAAAGTCTGAGAGAATGTTAGTGTGGAGAGCGCTTTCGCGTCTCTGTATCACCGTATGCCTAAGGTGAGCAAGCTCCATGCCACGTTCAACGGGGTGATGCTGGCTTGAACAAATAGTGGCACGTACTCTCCGTCAAAAGATAAATCAGTGAGACAAATAGAAGAGCTGCAGTTATTTTTCGTATGCTGCCATCCCGGCAGCCAATTCTAGACTTCCAATATGTCATACATTTCCAATACTCCAGATTCAGATTGTTTGCTTCCAGATGGTGAATTGTACGCGTACTTGCAAACAATTCGGAATAGAGTTTTGATTCTTGTGTCGTAGTATTGATTCTACACAAAGTCACTTGCTGTCAGCTCGGTGAACGTGCATAAATCAGTTAGCAACGCAACTTACAGCACTGCATGTGTAATGTTTAATGTCACTCGCAACTTGTGACGAATCTCGTTGAATGGAGTTAATTGATGAATGATTGAAACAGAATGTAGTTTAATGGGTTCCCAAGCTATTGAATTATGATTATCCAGCAATCGAAACACATGAAATGATTGATGTGTGAAAACAGTATAAGCCAGCCTGTGATAGAGTTAAGTTCTCTCACCAATACATCTTAAATACTCAATAAACGTGAAGAGACATTCTTTTTCAAGGTTGTGTGAGGATTCCATGGTAAAATAGACTAAAAATGACCAAACAATAAAATTAGATGAATGTTTTAATTTCAATACATCTACTACAAAGTTCATGTTGAATGAAACTGCACAAAGACAAGTAAAAACTATAACCCCAACTGCGAAGACTCTCCCTATTGTGCTTTTTTATCATGAAGACCATGATCCTAATGGGATCATAAACCTAATATAATGGAGAAAAGAAAGCATGACCTGTTCTATCGTTTCTCTACTGTATTATAAAGTGAAAAGTAAATTTGTATGGTTTTTGCTGGTGGGGAGTCCCCTGCAGGAAGGTCCCACCGCCTGAATATATAATTTAAGCCGTCAATGAGCATTACAACTGTCATACTTCAGCCGGGACTGACAGTTTAATGTGCCCATCCTATAACACAGGAGTGATCTGGTTAAAAAACTTGAGAGGGTTTGAACCCGGGATCTCTATGCTGCTACGCAAGCACTCTATCCACTAGCACTGCATTATAAAAATTGTGATGCAGTGATGTAACGTTTAATACTCTTCCCCAAGTGTTTTTATAGCAGGTATCAATGCTCAACCTCAATCGATTACATAGATTAATTCTCATGGTTAATTCATATTTTGTTGATTATCAAATGTGTTTACATGTATTGCAATGCGAAGTGGAATGAAACGAATCGAATTGAACTGATATCAATAGATAGACAGTTGAATATCAAATGACTCATACGATTGCTCTTTTGACTCTCATGAAGATGTGAATCTTTCAACTTGTTGTGTCTCTCTGTTAACAACTTAGCTATGTAAGTGATATCCATGAGACACCTGGAAAGAAAAATCTAATATTACATGCGAAGCTCACAGTAAGATCTAATAACGATATTCTGGACGAAATCAAATCATGTTGCAAATATTAGAGGATGTCTGACTTTCATATCAGCTCCCAAATCATTTGAAAGATTATAGATTTTGAAAAATGAATGTAGGCTGAAACTAATGAGGTCATTCTTAGAGACAGACATTTTCAAACTGGAATAGCTACCTATCCGTTGAATTTTGTGTTGGTCTTAACCTGCTGCTCATCCAAAACCTGCCTCAATTGACCTACTCATTTGATATGCCAACAAAAGTTTTTACACGAATAAGTAGAGCTTGTATCAGTGAGTTTGACTATCTAACCAAACCCCCCCCCCCACAACCAACAACTACTGCTGACCTATCACACCCGCGACTATACTCCCCGATTTTTTTTATTATGCCAGTTGGTTCTGCTCATCAGGTGGGTTGGCGGTTGAGTAAGACATCATGCAATAAAAGGAGAAAATTTCTCATAAAATTTGTCAAATGAAAAAAACAACTCATTTTCATTAATTGTTGTGAACCCGAATTACTATATGAAAAATTGGGAGATATTCTCAGTACCCAGCAATATGGTCTATTATTGAAACTATCATTAGTAAACGCCTCAACGAACAAACACTACATTATTGATGTTCCAATCATTATGCTGTTCTTGTGTATATTTGATGAATAAAATAAAGTGAAATAACAGAACCTTGTTTCATGGCTCATTTTGGATCCATATTTTATCTATTATGGAGGAACGTTACTGTATTTTTTGAATGGGAATATCAATAACAGCGAAGTGTTTTTGGTATAACCCAATATAAATATTCAAATAAAAACATGAATGAATGGATACTAGCAAAGAACTAAGGTGGGTTGAGTTCACATTATATAGTATTATGTTATTGGCTTCACTGCTCAAGCTCAACACTGGAAGCTTAGAAGTTGCTGTGGTAATGAAAACTTGATGAAGAACAAAACAAACTACGCCAAGTACGTTTTTCACGTATTTGTAAAATATTCATTCATTCGTGTTATAAATATTCATTTTCCATACCTATAATTTATTATTGTAAAAATTATTCATATATTTCGAATTAACCCATTTTTATATTTGCACACCCTGACAATGATGAATGATGAGAAAGGCTTGTTTTGTCAAATGGGAAGTTGAAATTAATTAGTTGGGATTGAATCGGTAAACTCTTTTTCAAAATAAAAAAATGTCATTGAGAGTCCTGAAAGTTCTTCTGAATCTCACGACTGAAATACACTTCACTGTTCTAATCGCTCTCCTGTTGGATTTTAGTTCATTCAATGAGAATCTCTCATTCCGTGGGAATTCGATCATTGATTCCTCATAATTTAACGTGATGTATATGGGAAACTAGTTCTTCATCTACTGACGTTGATTTGAAGGGCTAGTTCAAAGTTTTAAAGAAAATTAAAATTTGGATTCAAGTTTTTTAGATAATTCAGAACTCCTTCCATGCTTATAATAAAAAATAGCCTCTGAAACAGTAAACTACGTATGCTTGTTTTTTATTCACAGTTTGAAGTAGTATATGATACTAAATTCTGTTGAAATTGACCACTATATTCTGTACAAATAAACAGAATATTCGGCACATATTCTGTGTATATTCTGTTCATCACTATTGAAATTTCATCTGATATCTCTGCTAAGAATACTCCGGTCAATGGTATTGGAGCTAGGACAGTCGAACCAGACAAGACGTATCTATCGGAGCTCCCGTATTAGAAGTATACTCTCCGAATAGAATGAAACCATGACTGACAAGATGAGTGCCTCTGGTCGACAAGCTATGCAATGTTGATAACATTGAAAGGTGACATAAATCCACCTTGAAAATAGTATTGGAGGTCAACAGTTCACTAAAGGTTAAACAATAGACGGCAAGTAGCTTTGCAGGCTTGTTTATTGGCAGGCAGAAACAGCACTTGCAAACTAGCTATGAGGAAAGGAAGAGCGAGCAGCACAAAATTCGATAATAGAACCAATGAAATATAACAAAAAAGCTATAGAATAGACAACATACTGGTTCCAATGATTTCATGATGAGAGATTGTACAGCAATCCTAACAACATTAATTGATCGGAAGTGAAAAGCGGACCCATGAGTACATCAGGTAGCAAGAGTAGGTAAAATAATGATAGAAGATTCATATATTATCATGATAGAAAATCATTTGGAGGGATGAATAGTTCAAGACTCAACTCTTCAGATAAATATTGCAGTGAGAATTCGGTGAAAGATACATGACAAAACATGTATAATATATATCGTGGTAGAATAACAGAGGTCTCCAACCCCCCCCCCCCCCACCAAGAGGGCATCATTTCCCCGAGAGTTCGTTCTGTGAAAGAGATATGACAAATATAATATGCATTATAGCGTGGCAGAATTTGATGTCCAAACTCCATCCTCACCGTGAAATACATAATATGATAAAAAATATATATTCCAACGTGGTAGAATAGTGATGAGTGTCCAAACCCCCTCACTGACCACCCCTTGCCCGAGAATTCAGTGAAAGACATAAAAAACAAAAACAAAAGAAAAAAATATATATATATCGTGGTAGAAAAGGTAGAATAGACAGGAAGAAGTACACGATCTAAAAAAGGTTGTTATTCATTGTTTAGGAGAGGGGTGCGTCCATGGTCTTGGAGGTGAGGGTAGTCACAGTCAATAGTAATGAACTGTAAACTACAAAAGACTAAGCAAGAATAAAAACTTCTATCTTGTAATGGATTGTATTGTGTATTATCTTCAATCTTCATCCAAGTGAATAAATAACATGCTCGTGTTGTGAAAAACATACAACATCAAAGATCGAAACACAATTCGTATTCAAATAGATTTGAGTGTTCATCATGATCATTAATGATCCCTTCTCATCATTTTGTAGACCTACGTCACTACTGTTAATAGTGTGCAGAGAATATGATGAAACCATCCCAAAATAAGAGTCAAGTTCATGTTGCGAATGAACCCACTTTATGAATCGTGACGAAGAGATGGACCAGTAAAGGTCATCTGTTCAGTGTAATCTTGTCACTCGCAGTTGAGTTAAACAGTCGCTGGTGGTGAAAATACCAAGTTAGAAATAGATACGACGAAAATGTGACAGTACGAATTTGTGCCTAAGTGTGGAATACTGTAAATCATGTGACATGCGCATCAGCAACAACATGTTAACGTGACATTCAATGTTGACGTATATTCAATTTCGTCATCATCACATGATGTCAATCAATGATCAAATGAGAAGTCGAAACTTCAATGCAAAGTTATTTCTCAGAAATCTATTTTGATTGGAATACTGTGAGGGATGTTTCCACACCATTCAACATTCCGAGCATCAGGAAAACTATCTTGACAAATTAATGTGTCATTATGTGCCCTGCAGGCCTGTTGGATATGAATATCGAACTAGCATCACGTTTGTAAAATGAGTATCCAAAGTTGAATTATGTCCACCAATGAGTTGTTTGAAGCTTTGCGAACTGTTCGGATATATTCCAGGAATTCATGCGTGTGTTGTTGTAAAAGGCAACTCACACATTTCAATGTATCAGGCAAGTTTTGGGAATTCTGATTGAAAGTCAGACAGCCATTCAAGCAATCCAGGACTTTCCTATTAACGTTGACATGTTTGGTGTTGGATTAGCTTCGGAACTTGTTAATATTGTCTTCTAATAATATATTACTGGAATAAAAGATTTTAGGCGCTTCTGAACTTTCTACAAATCAGTTCTCAGTGCGCGTCCAGTCCAATCAACATGACAGTACTAATTAGCAGTTGCATTCATTTATCAATAATTGACTTCCAACTATCGGAAGTTCGATATGGGAAAACACAAATAAAAATTGAAAAGCCCCGTTATAAATGGCGTAATTCATTGATATTTTCCCATACCTTCTGAACCAATACTTAAAAAAGTCTATCAAGTTTGAACTTTTCCAATTCAGTCCTTATTGATAGCTCTGGGGCACCGCAAAGAGAAAGCTGATTTGTGGCGTAATAATTCTGATACACAACAGTTCCTACTTCTAGGTGATATTCTTCTCTTAACTATGATTTACTCGATTCACTCGATTGTTATTGAACGAATTGAACAAACTTTCGATGCGATGAGATTGCAATTTAATAGAGTTGCTTCTACGAGAAATTATGTAATTGAACTTTCACGATCTGTCCTGCATAGTGGAGTGCACATGGTGTAATTAGAAAAGAATACACATCTTTCTTGCATTCTAGAAAAGCACAGAAACCGCACATTCAGCAATTCAGCAAGGTACGTACAATCTTGGCCATGAATAAGTTGTGAGCTGACAGATAATGGTCTAAGTAGTTCCAGTGCAAGTTCAATTAAATATTAAATACGCGGGAAGTATCTTACATTACGCTAGAAGAGTGAAAGTACAACTTTGCATAAACTTACTTACAGTTCACTTCCAGGGGCAAGAAGTCCACACATATTATAAAATCAGGTAAAGAGCAACATGAGGAACTTCTACCATTCCCAAGGCTGATGTATCATGAATGAGTCCGAATTCATCTGAACGGACAAGATACAAAAATCTGAAAAACTTTCTTGTCACTTCGAGGAGTTGAGGTTTACTACTAACATGCATAATACATTATGAAGTCACAGAGTGGAGAATGTAATATGAAGTCGGAATATAATATTAAGTCAGAAAGTAATATAAAGTCAGAATTTGATGTAAAGAATGTACGCGTATGTAATGTTAAGTCACAGAGGATAGAATTATTTTTCCCTTTCTCTCCTATTTTTTTCCTTTTTCACTCCTCTTCACCCTTAATTCCTTATTTTATACCCTCTACCAGCCTATTTAATATAAAATTGCTAGGTATTTTCCTCCCTTTCTCTCTCTATCCAGCACACTCCACCATTAAGACTGTATTTTTGTATTTCAATTGGAAATTACTTTGCATTTTTGGTTTCATTGTATTGTTTGATTGATTGATTAATATGTATTTCAATGGATGAGTTACTAGTAAGTTGCTTATTTAATAAAGTACATATATAGATGTGTTTCATGAATTAATTTATGATAAAAGTATGCATTATATATGATATAGCAACTTGTTGAAATTTATGTTTTTGAACTTATCTTAGATTTGGAACAAGGATTTCATTTTCATCGGAGATTTTTATGACTTTTATGACTTATGACAAAGACATAGAATTCATTGGTATTGAATGGAAGTCTCAGTGAAATATCTACCTCGATTAGCATGAACCTATCTCCAAGATGAACTTAGGTAGGTTAACGTATGTTCGGGTTTAGATCTAATCAGACAAAAGATTAAAATAGGTGATTTATGAACAAGTGGGAATCTAATCAAACAAGATTATCGACATGGAGAATGGATCTGACGATCAAATCCGTAAGTGAATGATTGGAATTCGTGATAAAATGACAAAATCTGACTTGGATTACCAGAAATCCTGTTTCACGAACATCGAATCACAAAGTTTCTCATCCCGTTCATCCGTCGTATTACTCTTCCTCATCTGAAAATCCCTTGAATCATACTGTGACAAGGAAAACATATTGCCCTAGCAGCTCACGTGTATCTAAATTTCATTAAGGAGCACTCTGTTGATGCAAGCATTACACTCCTCGTGGTGAAATGTTGGATCAAACACTTAGAATATCTCATCTCACGGTGATTGATTGGTTGATGTCTTCATTTCTTAGTTAGAGAGTGGAGTTAAGCCACACACGACCCTCTCCATCACTAGAAATTATTTCGATGTATATAATTAAAGAGTATGATTAGAATGTATCAACGTTTTTATATATACGAATAACCTGGAATGAAATATGATAATTCACTGAAAATCACAGATGAAATCATTTCTCTAAGTCATCTTTCTATTATAATAATAACTTCTCTGGTCGAGAGTACAATACGATCAGAGGAGTTCATTCAAAATAGAGCTACAATTATTTACATAGTATTAATACAATTGATTGATTATTTGCTGATCTAAGAAAATGTGGCCCCATTATATATGAATATGTGTCGGGATGCCACTAAGGGCCGGTTTCGGAGCTCGGGATCTATAAGTTCTCGACTTACAGAGTCCACGACTAAAATAAGCACTCGGGTCTAAATCGACTTTCAGATTAACGATTTTATCTTCTAAGCTCCGGGGTCTATTAAGTTCTCGACTTAATTTGATTCCAGGACTTTAACGCAGTAAACATGAGGGAAATTCACAATATTTTGCTGTTGTATTGTTGGCATTATTTTGTGAAAATACGTTTTGATTTCTTTGAAGGCAAATAGCAAAACCTAACCTTTTGAAAGATGAATGAATAAACATTCAATTTTACGTTAAGCTATTATTGATCATTGATCCTAACCAGTGATTTTGGAATAAAAATTTCATTAGGCTATTGAGTTAGTATTTGTTTTTTTTTTTTAAAATGGAATAATAATTTATTATTGTTATATTTTTATTATTAATATGTTGAATATGACATTGATTAATGACATTCAGATTGGAATATAAATTCCAAGGCAATCCTTGTATTATTTTTCTTGAACATTTTTAGGTTATGTCACAGTCGTAAAATAAGGTTAGTTTTTTACGCATAATTCTGATACAATTTTATTCCAAAATAAACTTGCAAACTAAAAATTATGTATTTAGATGGACTAATCCAAATAATTTAGGTATTCCATGACATCTATCTGGCTTTTCATCTTTAAAACAATAACTGAATTATGTTTGCTTAGTTAAGTCTAGAACTTAAATTTGAACCCTACCCCAGTCGAGGGTTTAAAATCACGCTGTTTTAAGTTTTAGACTTAACGATTTTCGATAGATCCTCGACTCGGAAAGAGGCGAGAATCTAATTCAAGTCCTGGACTAAGCCCTTCTCTCAGAAAGCGAAATTATAAACTCCAGGGTCTAACGTGATCTCTAAACTCCAGAGTCTATTTAAGTCCTGGACTATGTTAACGCTCTGACTCGGAAAGCCAGTTTTCTGACTCCAGAGTTTAAAGCCAGTTAAAGTATAGAACTTAAGCTAAATCCCGAGCTCGGAAACCGGCCCCAATTTTTCTATTGAAAAATAGTGTGACTTTGTGACACTTTCTATGACTTATGTATTTTTCCGGTAGGTGGTAGTAGCACCCAGTAGTGCTGATTCTATAGACACGCTGCGAAGCTCCTCCTACTCTATTGTGATTTGTCGAAAATGTATTTCTAAATTCTGTCGGTAGAAGGCAGCACATACTAGGTGATGTACGATTTTAGTATCCATTTAGAGACACATCCATTCAAAACTCCACTTATTCTCTCATGATGGATAGGTCATGAATATCATGAAATACAGGAAATTATTTTTAAAAACTGGAAAAAATTAAAAAAAGGTACATGGAGCAGTGATTCAAGCTGCCCACAGAGGGGAGGTTTGATAACAATTATTGTGGGGGTCTCAAAAAACAGTGTTTATGCATTGACTGACAACCTTTTCTGTGAGGAGGAGAACTATTTATGGGAGGATACTAAAATATGGGATTTTATTGGGAGGCGTTAATGGACTTGAGAGGTGTGAGCATTGCATAAAGGTGTACTCAAATGCATAATTATGTATAATTTATAAATTGTATATTCTCAACTTTAATTCTCATGTCTCATTACATAAATTCATGCTCAACTGAATGAGTAAAGTAACTAGTAAAGTTTTACAAAATCTACGCGCTCAGCTTACCACCATGCTTTGAGGTTTGTGTCATTTTTCACCTCTCCAGCTCCAATTGTGGTAACTATTTGAAAGTTTCCTCATAAGGTCTACTAGGTTTTCACATTATCCACATCCCTCCTATTCGATAAATTTAGCGAGCCAATAATATTCTTCACAATCTCATAGAATAACCAATCTATAAATGTATGACAATTCTCTGACAATGCATTCTAATGCCAGGTTGGATTGGCCGAGTTTCCGTTCTTGAACCAGCCAGTGAATACCTACTCAGGCAGTGAATTAGGTTAAGGTCTCATAATTAGGATTGATCTTACCTGGTGCAACTTTGTGTAACTGTTTCAAATATAAAATGTAAACTTGGTTTGGTCATCTTATGTATTCAATGATTTATACGATCAGAGATGAATTCAAAAGATTGAACGCATATCAATATTTATCTAAAAACGAAGTTATTTATTCCTGAATTGTCTTGAACAGCTCACATTATAGATATTCTATTGATATTGGAATTTATTGTAACTAGCTGAAAATCGATGACTTTCAAAATTTGCATGAAGAATGATGAATATGATTGTCTTATTGATCGTATTTAAAGATTTTTTGGTTCAAAATCTATTTGTTGGCCAAATTTATTTGCCGAGTTGACTAAGGCGTTGCAACATTCAGTCTGCAAGTGCTACCTGGTCGTGGGTTCGAATCCCGCCGAATCCCATCAAATAGCCATGGACGTTTGATTTTGATCATCTCATAATTCACCCTCGCACTTCCCATTACCCACGCACAAGCAGAACGCTCATGTGGGCATCTTCCGCAGTAAAAAAAATAATTCCATCAATGAATAATTAGTATATTTTTTATGAATAATTAGTATTTTATTTTAAAATTTAGCATGCAATTCTGAAGTTTGTTTAATTTCTGTATAAGTTGTTTTTTTTCTTCTTCTGTATTATTTTGTGTGGAGTGCGGTTTTGAGAAGTGTGCCTGTCGCATCCACACTGATTATACATTCACTACAATGAATTTTTTTTTAATGAATTGAAATTAAATTGAATTCTAAGAATATATTGGAAACTAGGAAGGGTGAAGCATTTTTTTGAAGATAGAGACAAAATCATCAATAATTTGTTTTCAGAAAAAAATTGTATGAAGATGTGGGTTATTACGACTGAAGCAATATTTAAGCAAGCCTTCAATATTGATTTAATGTATATCGTAGGCAAATATTGCGGAATATTGCGGAAATTGGACTTTTTAAAGTGAAAGTGACATCTTAACCTTATTCTTTTTTGAAACTTTTATTTGTAAAAATTTGGGAAAAGACAGTTTTGGGCTATGCCTGTTGTCTTCTCCCAATCATATTATATTTATTATAATTATGATCTGTAATGCCAATGGAATTAATAAATAAATAAATAAATGTTTTGCGAAGCAAGTTTGTTATGGTTTCAGAAAATATGGATTACTTGTATATGAATAGATAAACGAAAATATTCGTTTATCTAACGTTTACTTAACATAGGCATAAACAAGAGTATCATAAACATTGAAGTTCGCATTTAGACTAATCAGTTAATGAATAGTGGAAGATTGTTGCGGGAGACTTGGAAAAACCATTTGGCTGAAAGGAATTGAACAGGAAAGCTCCAGCTGCGCACACTGTGCAGTGCATATTAAAAGGCATACATGGGTTCTCAGCGAGTAGATAAGGAATCCTGAAAGGCCTCTTTGGTACAGAGGGCTTTTGTTTAATACGGAGTAGTGCATCACTCATCTCTAACAAGCTTCATTCAGATTGATCACCAGATTCACTGAATCACTCACTCTACCTTTCAAGATCATTCTCACCACTCCACACTCAACAGAATTTGCTGAATTTGCTGAATTTGCTGAATTTGCTGAACCATCTCATTTATTCCCAACAACGATTAAATTTACCACTAAATCATACTATAGAGCATAATGTACATTCTATACTCTCTGACAATACGTCCTCAGACAAAGCTTTGCATTTTAGCAGAGAATTACTCATTTTATTTTACTTTTAACAAAGACAGAACAACTATCATTAAATGATTGGGAACGGAATAATGTTTATGGATGATTGTTTTGAATCATTAACTTCAAGTTTCACCTACTTTATTTAATTCCAATCATGTCTAGCAATAAATAATATATTGGTTGCAGACGGGGATTGATCAATATAAATCATATGATCTACCAGCAGCACTTTTACTCTAATCTCCTGATTGATTAGTTACTGGAAGACTAATTTACTTTCTGTGTTGATTTTATTACATACTAGCTGGCCCGGCGAACTTCGTACCGCCAAATAGTTTAATGCATCTCATGACAAATTTTAGCTGGATGCACACCTGAGGAGGCGCGATGCAGCATTCCATTTATATAGATAATTTTCCAACTGCAAATAAATAATTTACTAAAAATCAATTAATTCTGAACACCGAAGACATCACAATAAATATTCGAAACAAAGCAATGTCTTTAGAGCATGTAAGTCTTTAACCTGAGGCTACACTGCAGGATGGTTACACACAGAACAGTCATTTTGTTTTTAGTCGAGGCGTTTATAAAAAAATATATGGGCGGATATGGAGCAGCACACACTCTATGTCTACTGCACACACTCTGTCTACTACCAACGGCTGTTGTATGACGCAATGATTATAACAGCTGATTTTTATATCTGTGTCTGGCCAGCTCACAAATCTTCTCCCATAAGGATTACATGTAAACTTTAAAGGACCTTAGGAAAGAGTCCTGAAGTCAGATTATAAATCTGATAGGCCATAAACCTGGTCCTGAACATAACGAACACAACTGAAAAAAATAATCAAATTCGGTGCACACTTAAAAAAGTTATTGAATGTCAAAATTTGAGGCTCGATTTTTATTTATATAGATTTTGTTCTTTTTGAGCTTTTATTTTACTAGAGATTCATAATAGTGTAAAAAGGAAACTAGTTTGTTGGAATGTTTCAATAAAAAAATATTTGTCAATGATGTTTCAATTATGATAGAAGTAATAAATTTTCATTAATTTCCAATAATTGCTCTAATAATTAGTGATTGTTTCTAACAAGTGATTGTGGCAATTTCAAGTAATGAACATCATTCTGATAGAAGTAGTAAATTGTAATTAATTTTAATAATTTCCAATAAATGTTCTAATAAGTGATTGTGGCAATTTCAAGTAAATTTTATTCAAAACAAAACTCTGATTGATCAGTCGATCACTGTCATTCGTATTTATAGTATTTTATAGTCACTTAATTTATAGTATCACCCTTAAAAGTATATTCCCAACCGCACATGCTCACATAGGTAGAAAAACATTTCATGAGTCACTCATAGAATTTGATAATATTCAGGTAATGTGACTTACCGTACTTTGGTACTAACAAATATTCACCTCTCTTCTTTGAACGCTATATCAAAAACAATATCTTCAAATATTGAATATTCTTCGAATAATCACTTCAAATACAGTTTATCTCTGCCAGTGTGTAATTATTGAGATTACTAGACTGTTTGCTCTCCCATGATTCCACAAAACTTAATAGAATAACCATTAAGTATTGTCATAGAGAAACAATAGCGTAAGTAGATATACCATGGTATAGGGCGTTTATGTCGCAACTTTTACTGTTATCTCAAGCCGATTAATGTCGATTTTTACTGTTTTGACCGGGTGAGATTGTATGAACGGCACAATATGAAAGACTGACAGCGTCACATAGCTTTATGGGAAAGAACTGCGAGGACTATCGGCTTGAGATAACAGTAAAAGTTACGACATAAACACCCTATACCATGGAATATCTACTAATGCTATTGTTTTTCTATGGTATTGTATAGATGGAAAAAAATTGATGTCTCCTTTATATAATTCAATAGTTGGCTCAACTATAATAAATTCATAACTCGACAAGCAAAACGAAAAAGAGCAATTGATATAAGAAGACTGGATTGCTTTTCAGAAATTTATCCATGGGAAAGCTCAATTATAATGAAAGATTCAGTAATTGAGTTATTGTGATCCTCCCTTCTGTTAGGAGCTTCTGTTGTTAGGAGATTCATTGAGGGACGTCATGCTTTTCAGATGTTGGAGCTCGAAGCGTCATAAGATACATGGGTAGTCACTTCAATTTAATTTCCAGTCCAACTTTAATATTATTAGAATACTTGACATTGGAACAGAGCTGCAGAAGTCAACGTTGAGAATATCAATCTAAGTGATCGGATCAGAATCTCGTGGAATTTGAACTCGGGCTTGACGTGCAAAATAATTGAATGGTAAGCGTGGGTATGAGTGGAGTGGGTTGGGATAGTTGGGACACGGGGTTGAGTTTGTATGCACCGGTCGGTAGCTAAAGGGTGAGATAAGGTCACTGGTTATTGACCAGCAAAGCCAGAGTTGTGTTTTTAGCCGGCTCTGTGTGCTATTATTAAGGGGGCACGCAAGAATCCAATCCCTTCCCTTCTTGGTTGGCTGGTACTTCTCTTATGCCTGCTTCCAAGTATCAAATAACTGACATGGTTGAAGGCTTTGCACCAGCAATCACAATTTTGCCTTCCCAGCATTGATAACAGCCCCATGTCATGCCTATGCGTTCTGCGTTCAATGGGCTGTAAGTTTCCTACCCCCTTCAGCAGACTCTCCTTCCTTCTAGAACAATGTTCTTACTCGAAATTTCCCCTTTTTCTTATTAATTTTCTCTTTGGAACTACACACGAATGCATGTAATCGCACTGTATTAATATTAACACACTACTCTCCAATTTTCACTCCTTCTACATGTCTGCTAAATTTTTCTCTTTCTTTCATCGTGAATTCATCAAATTTTACTTTATTTCCTTATTAAAGTTGTATGAAGGTCGAAGCATGAATCAACTAAATAAACACACCTTCAGCATGAAAGCTCAAGCAACGTACATTACGAGTAATGAACATTATTTGAATGAAATTGAAATTGTGCTATAATTAATAATTATTAATAATGAGCGTATGATCTCTTGCCTTCTTTTAAGACGTGATTACAACTACGTCCTCCCACTTGAAGAGAATGAAAGCCTATGTTCTCAATCTTGAGCAGAGAACTGATTAAACCAAGCTAACTACCCAACCAACAAATTGTATCAGATACAAAAAGAGAGTAATAAGATTACAAAAAGACTTATATAGAACCTCAGATAACTTGGATCAAAAATTTTCACTTTTTGGAAGAATTTCACTCCACTTTTAAAATTATTAATTATAACTAATTTCATCCAGAGTAGCAATTTTAGAATTTCAAAAGTATTCCAATAAAAAGAGAATTCAGGAACATCTACATATATGTTATATATCATTTTTCAATGTTAATACATCATATCGCATGATATGTAATACTTTTGAGAAGCTTGAGCAAACAGCTCAAGCAATTAACAGCAAAAGATTGACTAACTCAGTTGGTGGCAAACCAAGATTCGAATGAAGCTTTAGCTGAAATGCATAACAAAAAATTGAGAAGAAAAATAAATGAAATCGCAATATTCCGGAATGAGCTACTGTACAGACGAACACAAGGACGGACATATTAATCTCAACTGAGAAAATAATATTAAAGAATCCAGAGTTGAGTCAAAAGTTTGAAACTTTTATTTGCCTCGTGGACTGGCAAAAACAAAATTGGAATACTTTTAAAAAGTTGAGAATTGCTCTCCAATACGGTTCACATACAACAGAGGATTGAGCCAATGAGAAAAATTAGATTCAAATCTCCAAGAGAACAATTTTCAAATGACGTTTCTGCAGAATCGTGTCTTTCCACGCTCTTTCTAGGATTTATTCTTCATTTTATAGAAGGATAACATCATGTGACTATAATAAAACCAGTTGGTAAGCATAAAATCCACCGGAATTGGAAGTATCCAAATCATCTTTCATGAACTTTTTCCAATCTCTTTCTTTGATGATTTTTCTCCAATTTCTCCTGACTGATTTTATCCGTTCCATACAAAGAACATCACAGGACATCTCAAACTCTACGCTAGTATAGTTTCACATCTTATTTTTATCGCTCTCTCTCTTTCTCTTAGATATAGATAAGATAATTATTTTATTTTTTATCCATCCTTCACCTTTTTGTGAGCAAGAATTTAGAACGCTTCAGAAGTTGACTTGATCGACTAGAAGCATTAATTAGCGCTCCTTGATTGGCGATATTGAACATTGTCATGAAGAAATTTACAAGACAGGCGCTATTTAAATACTAATTCTACAATCTACAGCAACAGAAAAGCCAAGGTAGTCGAACCTCGGTGTGTTGTAAAGCCAAGATTCACCTCTGCAATCCCTGGTATATACAGGGCTTGAAACTTATGAATTGGATTAATATATCCACTCAAGTTCTGTTTAATAATGTACTTTTAAATGATGATCATCCCCTATCAACGAATCAAATTGAAACAAGAGCTCAGCTGAACACTTTTTTCCCTCAATTAAAACTGTACAATCGCTGAACCTCCTGAGAACCCCTTTCAAAGTTCATAAAATACTCTGTGTAATTGGAAGGTAAACCTTGTGGTAAATTTTCGCCATCAATTCAAATACCATAATATGACAACATCTAAAATTGAATTGACAAGCACTTTGTGCCGGGGTTGGAAATCATAAATGGATAACAAAATTCCGATCAGTGAAACGATCGATTGAAACTTCACTTCACTAAACTAGATGATTGGCAGCTCTTGGAAGCTCTGATTCCAGGACTTTGTCAAAGCAAGCCTATGTTCTCCATTATTACCTTCACCGATGCAAATATTGATATCAAACAAACTTTCCTGTGTTCAATTAAATACTTAGGTTCAAACGCTTCAATCATCGTAAGTGAATTTTAATGCGTAAACATCATAACAGTTCTATAAAGTGTTAACATGGTGTGTGTAATTGTGCTCATTTATGAATTATGTGTGTTCGTTATAAAGCGATATCGATCACGCTTACTTCCAACATATATCCCAGACTAGAATCCATTCATATTATTGAATAAAAACTATTTGATTTTGTAAAAACCTCTGATCTATTACAACTGATCTGATCTATTACAACTCAACCTCTGATCTATATCAACTATTTGAGATATCATTTGATATCCTTTCCAGAAAGCCGACAATTATTTGTTGGCTAAAAAGTTTAAAGACAAAACTAGTTTTAAGACATGGAAAAACCATGATCATTTCTCCTTTTTTTTTTGCTAGAAATTTTTAAGACGAAAAGTTTAAAGACAAAACTAGTTTAAAGACATGAAAAAAACCATGTCCATTTCTCCTTTTTTGCGTTAAAGTTTTTTATTTAACTTACTTGTTTTAAGACAAAAGTTTTAAGCTGGCTTAAGAGTTTTAGCTGAGTATTTTTATTATTTTCCTTTAAAAACCGCCGATTTATGCAGTTCCGTCACAATACTTGATAATAGGAAAATAATTTTTAAAACTTTGTAAAATTCTTGGAATAGTTAGGAATGAATAGTGTGTAAGCCAGCATATATTGCAACATACATGAATATAGACCCCTAATCCGATCTCCGCATACCACTCCAAGTCGAAAGTTAGTTTTTATTCGACTATTATGGCTGTCTATCAATAATTAAGGTTGAGCTCTACTGTCATTGGCCCAGACTAGACTGGAATACTTGGGCGTGTCTAGTCACGGCTGTAGCGCTCAGCCTCCATTGGTCAACAACTGATGGCCAATCGGAAGGCTTTACTCACACTATAAATATTCTGCTGTTCAAGCCCTCAGATTGATTATGGAGATCTGGAGGTTGATTATGGTCTTACAATTAAAACTAGTATCCGAAATTCTTTTTAAATATAATTAATAAGTTCATTTCAAAATGGTTGTTGAAATATCAACCACATAAACACAGAAAGCCACTTATATTATATTATTAGTATTTAGCGTGTTTGTGTGCAGTTATATTAATATATAAAACTGTATTATCAGCAATTTACATTCTAATCGATTATTTTTTAGTAGAACGTCTTTCTTTGTTAGTAGCTCAGACTTTAAGTGGAGAAGAGGTGTGAAGTCTTGTAATATTATTCAATGTTAATGTATGTTAGAGCATCAATGTCGATTAATGTTCATCATTCATCAATGTATAATAATTAATGAACATTATGATTCATATTGGTTTATTTTAATGTAAGAGAGCGCCTGTCACCCTACCAGAAACATATTACCTATGGCATTCTACTCCATAGCTCATTCGATAACAAATAGTCAATAATATTAATGTTCTTGATATTTTTGTATCTCGCGTTCTTCATAAAACTATTCAACTATCAACGATGACTACTTCATACTTGGTTATTAATATTAGGATATGCTTTTCTTCTACGAGGTATTCGATTGTGTAGATTCTTGTTTAAGATTGCCGCTTAAAATTTTTTATGAATTCAGCAATCTCATATAAGAATATAAATAACCTGATTGATGAAAAGCGTTATGAATGTTAATAAATACAGTCATTCATGTCCATCACAATTTATTGCCGCAGTCTCAACTAATTTGTTACACAGAACTTCCCTTCTAGTTGAATCATGAATCGTCGTAGCAGAGCTATCGAGCATTCAAAGTTCAAATCCTGTTTAATCAATTGAATCTAATCAGAGCAGAGGAACTCGGTTGTGCCACTGGTTTTGGACCGCATTCATATATATAGAAAGACCACGGTGGTGTATTTCAGTTGCAGGTATTATTGATTTCTGTCAGAAATTATTTCAGTACGAAGTCAACCACCGAACGGAGTCAACCGACTATGACAGCAGTTATAATTCGAACGGGAACCGAGGCTTTCTGTTTTACTCACACAAGCCTCACATACAGTACGCTCGGTTATAGAAAAACAACACTCCCACACACCGTGTGTTTTTTATACACGTATTGTTCTCGGTATGTTATAATCATAATGCCGTACTTTTTTAGAATAAACCAAAAGGTACAAGTTAATTTATTTGAAAAACTATTGAGAAGCCCTAACAAAAAACATGAGTGAGATTGTGGATATACTCTTCAATGTTTCTTCTCATTACGTACTCCTTGTTGAAGATAGCTCTCAAATACTAAAATTACGACATAGCAGTCTGATTTATATTATTGAAAGCTTCTACTCATGTTTGTGGAGCGCTTTCGGACGCAGTGTGGAAAAAGCGTCCAAACTAAGGACCCTAGGTTATTCGCAAACGTGAGTAGAAGCTAATAGCTTTCAATCATAAAATTCAGACTGCGGTGGTAAATCTCGGTATCCACTTATTTTGTTTAAGTATGTATATAAACCATTCACAGGACTTGAAATTCAAGTGGAACACAATTCAAAGCAGCTGCTACACTAAATCAATACAGCTACAACATGTGATCTAATGCTACTCTAATGAATAATGATACAGTCTAGGTGAAATAATTATTTATCTCTAATAACAGTTTATAATAGTTAATCTCCAATAACATTGTTGCTGATATAGTTACAGAGTGGCCGCAAAGTACTGCATCTCATGAGACTCCACAGAACATGTGGATCATAATACAAACTAGTATTAATCCGTCATGTTCCAGAGATAGATGTTGGAGGATTACTTGAAACACCCAATATACATGTAGAATGTACATGTCTATGTGTATGGAATGGCTGTCTACAAAAATGAGAATGGATGACGCGATGCAGAATGACCTGGTCTCATACATCGGCTGGCTTCAAGCCAAAGTTCTCATTTCAACAGGGATTCAGAGAACAGTTCTCCAGCCCTTCCGTCCCATACTTTAGTCCTCACACATTAATCGCCTGCAATACCAATCAATCGCGGTCCAACCAAATGATTAACTCATAAATGATCACCCAAAATCCTGCATAATTAATTAAATTCAACCAATCCATGATCGATGGTCCGAAAACATTAATCTTGTTTTATTCATGGATTAAAAAGGTCGATAATTATTTATCAGGATTCAGTCCCAGATGAGAGTGCTACTCTCAAATCAATAATAACACTGTAATGCAATCGAACAATCTGTGGTTAAGGCGTATATGTGGAGAAGGATCAATGCCAAATTGTATTATTGTTCCCTTAAAGTATTAAACTACTTCCATAGTTGAACTTTTCTTACAAAAATTCATCAATTTTTCAGTACAACATAATGATGAATTCCCCAATGTGTTCAATGAAAATTTCATAGTAAGGAGATTGAATGAATTTACTTCAATTTAAGATCAGGTTTGGAAGAAATGTAAGTACTACATTCAATGGAACAGTGAATGATTCTCTATTTTGATAGATTATCTATATCAACAACGTACTGAATATTAACAACTAATTGACAGAAAATAAATGAATATGAATTCCCACTGGGGATTGTTAAATGAAGCTGCGTGAATACTTTTTTTGTGTAAAAATGAAGGGAGATTTGATTATTTTCTATTCTATTCTCTTCAACTTAGTCCGTTAATAGGAGAGTATAATGTTGAAATTTATTTTTTTAATATAATATTTCTTCTTGGGTTTACAATCTTTCAAAACTATACTTCATCTATACATTTCATGACACACAAATCACAAATTTGATACAGTTTTTTTTTGTAGAAAAAACAGTTGAGATAATATTTATAATGTGGTCCAATTTTTATAAAATATTGAATTTTCCTATTCTTCTCGTATCTCATCCTCAATATTTCAGTATCATTCAATCCATATTATCACACCAATCATAAAAAAATCTGTTGGAATAGATTGCATTATTGACTTTCACATCAGTGGAGAAGTTTGCACTCGTGGGCCGCTTACGAGGCAGCTACACAGTGGAGAGAAATGAATTAGGGTTTGTTTGACCACGAATCACCAGTGAAAACTGTGTCTGAAAAGGGCTAAGTTGGCAGAAGGCAAAAATACACAAGTTGCTGGTGGAAAAAATGCTGTCGATTTATTCTGTTTGTCTACTTGAGGGTTACTCGGGCTGATCATATATATCGCTGTTAACTCTTTGTTCAACATTGCAACCTATCGGCTGGATAAACATTTTTTCCCTCTCGCCTTTTCAATCAAAATCTACATCTTCTCATGAATCAAAATGCTACAACAACTGAATGGAGGAGATTGGCGAGTGAATTTCTATACACTTTTGTCATGTCATGTGTCTGGATGGAAAAGCATGTGATCTCAAATAATGTTTTGCATGTTCGAATAAAATTATCATTGTAATGTACCTTATATTATTGAATTACAAATCATTCATGTAATCATGCAGAAGATTTGGAAAGCAATATGATTCATAGAGTTTCAGATAAGTTTGCATGGATAATTCTGAATAATAACAGTTATATTTACAATTAAAATGGTTATCAATGTTTTTCCTAACAAATAGGAACTTGAGAACAAATTGAAACATTGATTATTGGTAGAGAATAACATGTAAAATGACAATCATTCCAATCTATACACTCCTGTAAACGATGTGAGATGATCATACTTTTGTGAAGCATTGCACACGAGACCACGAGTGAGGCAGTGGTCTTCAACAAACAATCACTGAATAAAACAAACAGTAGTGCACGGAATTTTAGCTTGGATGACTCCTGGCAGTATTAACTGAAATGTATTTATGAAAAGGCTGCCATTCAACAAATTCTATTTCCAGTCTATAACATTGTTTCGATCGTTCCACTACATTTTATTTTCAATGGCAACATTTTATGGTTTGTCAAACTATTTGCAAAATGAGTCTAAGTAATTGTAATGAGACTAACCCTGAGCCTATATCAATCTTGGAGATATATTTATTCAATATGTTTGAAAAAATTTGAATGACTTTTAATAAATTACATAATTACCTCATACTTTTATTTTATTCATTTTGGAGAGTTGCAAACCATAATATTCAATTTTATCGTGACAGGAAACTGGCAGAGCCTAGAACTGTCCCTCCTCGATATATTTATTTATTCATTTTAGATACATATGACAGCACAAGGATAATATCCCATGATTGCTCTCTTATACATAATACAAGTAAAACAATTGAAAATGCAATATTTAATACAAATATTGAAAGAAATGAATTTTTTTACGAAAAGTCTTTCTGAAAAATATACATTATAGGAAATTTAAACTTAATTTTAGATAGCAAAAAAATGAACACAGCAAATAATAAAATGAAAATATGAAATAAAAAAAATTTCTACGATTATACAGAAGTTATTCTGAGAAGAGAGGAAAAAAATAACGAGAGGAAACAATTAAACACAAAGCTTGGAGGAGTAGTAAAAAACAAAGAGATCACACTGTCACAGAAGACTTTCTCCAATCAAGCTCCAACCATCAACAAGGGATTGACCTCACCTCTCTCACTGACCCAGCAATCTGAACATTCAAACTCGATTTGTTCATCAATCTCTGCACTCTTATGAAAGGTGAGAAAAAATGGTGCACCGTTCTGGACCTTGGAGCCGCAAACAAGTTAGCATTCCGCCTACTGGCACACTGATATTCAGCATTGCAAGCAAGGTGGGAGAATTTACAGCACCATCCAACAATGCCCAAACAAACAAGACAGATGCTTTATCTCGACGCTGACGTAGAGACTCTAATAGGAATAGATCCCTCAATTGCTGAGTGGGGAACCCCAGGGTTCCTGTGTTCATATTCATGAATACTGCAAAGTTTTCGAATGTTAAAAAGTTTCCAAAATGGAATGGAAAATTATCTATCTGATAAAGTTGATTGGGAATATTCTTGCCATTATAAGATTGAAGTATGAATAGATAGATAATACAAGAACTCTTCTTAGCTATTTCTACTATCATATTAAATCGTTTCGCATTCATATAATATATTTGATAAAATAGATATTGATAGAGTGGAATATGAGATGAACCTCATTATGAAGGTACGAAGAAAATATACAATGTCGGATAACCCTGGAATAACGAGTGAGAGGTTATCATGGATCAATCTGATTTGGAGCTGATTGGAATGATATTCCGAAACTCCTTCGAGTGAACTCAAAATCATTTTTATTCTATTTTGCGATTATATTGGCTTCTAACTGAACGATTTAATAATAATTATTATTATTATTGTTTTAGTCATTAATGGGTTTGTATTGTTGAGCTAAAATAATATAGCTGATAGAGGGAAATTCTCATTATTGATATTTCTTTAACTATTCATACACAGAATTTCGAAGTACAAGTATTAACTGTACCTAGTTAATCTAGAATCCTTGGTTTGTTGCCATTACAGCTGTGTACAGAGCACAAAGTAGGTCTACTGATGCAATCAAGGCCATGTCATGTCACCCTGAATGTTTAATTTGGGCTCCTATTAGTATTGGGGTACCTACTGCTCATCGTCTATTAACAAGGGCGCGTCTACATAAACTACCAGTAAAGACAGGGCGTGTGGGCGTGTTGGCCCCCCTTGTGTAATGCGATTGATTGGAATTAAGCCAAATATTTACTTAATGTTGTTGAATAGTCACTACAGTGACTTCTTCATATCAAATAGTGATAGCTTTTCCAATTTCTGCTCTCTACCAATATCACTACTGTTGTACTGTAATTATTCCCTTCATATAGTGATGATTCTCTTAAATTCTAATTTACGAGAAGAGAGAAAAAAATGAACTTGAGCGATTTCAATTATATTTTATTCCAGTAACTCGTAGTTTAAGTGCGGAATTGAGAGAGAAAGCTTTTCCTCGCCGGATTATTCAAGTGAGTAGTGTCCTTCATGAGATTAAAAATTTGCCCCCATAAGCTCAATATTATGACTGTTATCATTCAAATATTATATGATGAGTATATGAAAAAACTGCACCAACATTCTCCAATATCCTCGATTTAATATTTTCCACATCTCTTTGTTACAGGAGTATCCCCATGATGCTCTCTCTACACCTCTACAGAACTTCCTGGCTAACTTCCTAGCTCCTATCTGAATATAAACATAGTGAGTGAGATGTGATATAGCTGGAAAGAACAATATCTGAGGTGAAATGTCCCGAACTTCATTGAATAATGTTCCAATACTTATTTGCATGAGTCTTGTCATTTGCTACAAAAACAGGCCATAGTGTGAAATTGGAAGGTGAAGTTTCCTCCTAGATTTTTCTCAGTCGATTCTCCTTATTTTGGTAGCGCCTTCGATGAGAATTCAAATTTTCTCCAAAAGATTTTCATGTATAGGCCCACATTTCCTCCCTCTCTACGAAAGTTTACAACCCCTTTCTAGAAAGTCGTTAGTGATTCAGCCCCCATTCATTAATCTGAGGCTTGAAAAAATTGTAATTTTGATGGACTATTTGTCGAAAATTGTATTAAATCTATCCAATATTACATAGACAGAGTAGGTTCATAAATTTCCAAGTTTCTTCATTTCAACCAATGATACAATGCAAAAATACCGCAAACATACAATCATTATACATCAATAATTAACGGAATTTCAGTTTCAAACCAAAGAACTGATAAAAAGTCAGAAACAAAACTTGATCAAAATCAAGCTGCAAGATGTAGGTCTTCCATTGGTCCAATAGGCAACATTATATTGGCTCTCAAAGAAATGATTTATTGCTCAACAATCTGTAATCTATGAATACTCTGCATGGAAACGTTTGAATGGTTTTGAAAACATTATCTCTCTCTTGTTCTATTTATTTGTTTTTATCAGAGCAATCAGTTACCAACGCATAATTTTGTTAGCTTGTAGTTATAACTAATAGCATCATCCAGGGTTAGCCCTAAACGCACAGCGTGAAATATATGCAAATGTATCATCGAGGTCTTATTTGATTATTTCTTTATTTCTGTTGATTATGGTTTTCATAAATGCACGTCAGAGTTCAAAATAATATCAAAATGTAATTTTTCTTTCCATCAAGGGAAAAATTCTACAACATCCTTGAATACAGTGTTCAATTCATCTATATAATAAGAGAGAGTAGGGTTGTGTTTGTGTGTTTGTTCGTGTGTTCGTTTGTTCGTTTGTTCGTTTGTTCGTTTGTTCGTTTGTTCGTTTGTTCGTTTTTTCGTTTGTTCGTTTGTTCGTTTGTTCGTTTGTTCGTTTGTTCGTTTGTTCGTTTGTTCGTTTGTTCGTTTGTTCGTTTGTTCGTTTGTTCGTTTGTTCGTTTGTTCGTTTGTTCGTTTGTTCGTTTGTTCGTTTGTTCGTTTGTTCGTTTGTTCGTTTGTTCGTTTGTTCGTTTGTTCGTTTGTTCGTTTGTTCGTTTGTTCGTTTGTTCGTTTGTTCGTTTGTTCGTTTGTTCGTTTGTTCGTTGTTCGTTTGTTCGTTTGTTCGTTTGTTCGTTTGTTCGTTTGTTCGTTTGTTCGTTTGATCATAGATTCTAAAAATATCAATCTCGTGCACCTGGAAGCCATATTTCAATTTTCCTTCTAGACTTTTCAGGATTAATGTTCAAATTTATCTATGCTACCGTACATTAAGTTTCATAGGCTACATTGTTGCAGCCCAAAGTGTGTTTTTTTTATGAGGAGATTATAATGCTGTTACAAGACTATCATTTTCGAACGGCCGTGTAGCGCACCGGTAAAACGCTAGCTTACAGATCGATGGTTCATCGGTTCGAGTCCCGATGCTTCCCAATTGTTTTGTTCTTGATTTTCTCCCTCGAAACGTATTATTATCAATTATTTTTTGAAGGAATTTGTTTTCATTACAATTGAACTGGCATTTTAACAAATAATTATTTTTAATGTAGAAGTTTGCCACCAGTACAAATGAAATGGACCTAGTCTCTTCATGCTGTAGGCCTATCATTGAATTTCATGAGAAAAACATGAATAGATCACAATTAAATAAGTAATAATTTATATTCTCCAGTTATAATGTACTATCAGACACGAATTCCCAGTGAAACGAGTATTTTAGGTAATTTGTTTGGAATTGGGAAAACAAGAGGCTGCCTGATTCAAATTGAGGAGGATCCTAATCGAACTAAAATTTATTGATGTATTGGAAAAATTAATATGATTCTGTGAGGTTTTCAAGTATTATTTATTTTTCAGTTTTCTATACTATAATAAAGGAAAGAACTAGCTTATACACGTAAGAAATAGGGAATTATGTTTGACGCATCATCACGTCTGAAATACTCAACTGATTAATTTGAAATTTTGCATATAGATTCTTAATCAACCGAGGATGGTTATTTATGCCTATTTTCAGTTCTTCAAGATTTCATTACGTCGAGTTTTCAATTTGTCATGTTTCCAGTTGTTGTATAGAAGCAGCTGAACATTTCTTTTAAAAGGGACACTAGATGATAGGTATAATTGGGGATCCTATTCGAATAAAAATAACTGATTTTCTGTCGCATCAAAACCGCACCGATTTCTCAAACCGTTCAAAAGTTATTCTCATTCAAAGATACTGATAAATCATTCATCTATCCATCATCTTTACTATAACAATGGAAAGAGCTGGCTCATACACGTACGTGATGTAGGAAAATTATGTATGACACATCATCACGTCTGAAATACTGGACTGATTGATTTGAAATTTTGCATAAAGATTCTTCATTAACCGAGGATGGTTATAGGCCTATTTTCAAATTTCGAATTTTTATTACGTCAAGTTTCCATTTTGCAGTTTTATAATAGACCCTTGCGAAGCACGGGTTACCTACTAGTTGATAATATAACGTACATTATACAGTATGCAGTAGTCGCTGGTGTTAATCATCAGGCGAATATCATTTGCTGCGATCACAATAGGAGCAAAAACTTTATCAGTTTTCCCTTTTGTGAACTTGACGGGAAAGTCCAGAGATAACTAACTACCTATAGTTCAAGGCCATCAATAAACATTTCAATGACCGGCGATCGGCCTCTTGATTCATGAAAGTTTGAGAGTATCTGAAGAGGATGAAGGAGAAGGATTTTGAAATTTTAATCGCTATTCGTATGAAGTGCTAGAAATGGGAAGGAGCGAATTTGCATGCACTGTTAATGAAGTATTGACATCCGACCAACGCCAGAGTTAGGGTGGAAGTAACTGCTGACCTTCAATGGGTCACAACTCTCAATTATTGACAAGCTTCAAGCAGCCGGGAATAGTGAACCCTCTGCCTTCACAAATAAAAAATAAGCATTATCTTCTTTTTCTTCTTCCTCTTCTTCGTCGTCTTCTTCTTTATCATCTGCGACTCCTTTTTATTCCTCTTTTTCGTTAGCCTATACCTACTGACACCATTCAAAAATGGTGACACCATTTCTACATTGATCCTCTCCACCCTTCACTCTAGGGATCAAGGAGGCGAGTGAAGAAAGTTGAATAAGCCAAAACTTGACGCATTCTGAAATTCTCATATTAAACTCTGAGATATCAGGAGATCAAGTATCAAACTCAAAAATACTGGAATGACACTTCTTAGCAACTCTATTGTGGCCCACAGTGCTCTACAATCCCGAGAAGAGTTTCAGAGAACATTGTGAGATCTCCGTCTCCAACCTTCAACATCGAATAAAATATTTACTTAGCTTTCCTTGATACCTAACTTTTTAATATTACGAATTCTTAGACTGATGTAATTCTCAACATTTTAACAATTCAACAAAATAAACAATCAGAGGAAATACAAGCGATAGAATAATCGGCTCGCATAATTTACCATATTTGATTTTCATTGTTTTAATTTTAAACGTAAATGAATCATTCATAATGGTTATTGGGGAAAACCGATTCTTGACAGACTTGGCCAGATATTCACGCCCCTGTAGTATAAGAGTGAAGTTCTAATACTGATTAACACTAATAAACAGTGATCTGATACTTTTTTCCCGCAATTCTGAATATTTTCACCAAAGTTGAAGATTACCCAAGTCTCCTTAAATTGTTTGTAGCAAGGAGATCAATCGTAACTCGGGTTGTGATTGAATCTGAGCTACTGGTTTCTATGAGTGGATTTATTAAAAATTAAAATACAAATTCAGAAATTAATAATCTACTATGATTGAATAATTTTTTTGGGTGAACATTCCTTTGAATATCGTATCATATGATATAATATATATATATATATATATATATAATATATATATATATATTATATATATATATATGTATATGTATATATAGTATATATCATATAATAATGATCATATTATTACCATTGATTGATTATTCAGTCTTATCTCAAAATCTATTTTATTCAATTAGGCTACATTATCTGTTTATTTACCTCAATTTTTAAAATGCTTTCTCAGCCAAGTCAGTAGTATCATTTTGTAATATAATAACTCTAGATAATAATCATATTGTTTTGCATCTACATAAATTGGCGGAGCTTTGGACATATCAATGTCCATTCTTCGGAAAGAATATTAAAAATATCCTCCCCACTAACTCTCTACCAAAACGTTAATTTCGTTATTTAAACTAAGGATTTATTTATTAATGGAAATATTGTAAAAGTTTTAATCAATATGAATATTAAAGAGAAAAAAAAACAGAAAATTGATAGAGTAAAATAATTATATAGGTAGATAAGATCAAATAAATAAAATGAAGTAGGCTGAAAGTAGATCAGGGTTATCGACTTTCAGTAATAAACAGCATTATGCAGTGGATAATTGAAATAACATGAGTTTATATAATATATATATATATACAATTCGTTCTATAACATGGTTTAAAGGTTTGTATTTGTGGGATGGGTGGGGGATGGATGTCATGTGATCGTTCTAGGGCCGGACAGTTTCAGTCATTTGTTCCAAAAGATGTTTTTTTAAAGTTAGGATGAAGCTCGCTCGGCTCTCGATGGACCTGATAGAAACAGGAAGTGCATTCCATGCACGACAGGCACTGACTAAGAAGGATTTTGTGAAAATAGTAGTTCGATGATTGGGTATCCTCAAAGTACTTTCTCCGGTTCTAGTATGTGAAGCATCTATCCTCCTACCTTCAGAGACAAATTTGAAATCATCTTTAAAATAGTTCGGATTACCGTATATCAAGATATCTCTAACAAGCTTGACTATTCGAAAAAGCCTCTGATCGGGAAGCTTTAATGTTGAACTAGCAATGTGGGCTGGGGTGATATGATCATGGCGTTGGAGAGAGTAGACGAAACGTAGACAATAATTTTGGCAACGCTGTAGTTTATCATTCAGAGTGACTTGCATATCGTTAAGAACAGAATTACAATACATTAAATGTGGGAAGATGAGAGATTGAACCAATAATAATTTAATGTTTCTAGGGAGGATATCGTGCATTTTCTTCAATGCATGCATGGCTGAGAATACCTTTTTACAAGTTTTGTTCACTTGTTCTGACCAGTCAAGAGTATTATTCATAATAATGCCTAAATTCTTAATTGAGCTATAGTAAGGAATGTCATTACCGTCTACACTAATTTTGTGAATCGATTCAAGGTCAATATTGTTTATAAGACGAGAATATCCAATTATAATGGGTTGTGTTTTGATGGGATTAAGCTTAAGGCCATTTTTCTTTGTCCATTCCACTATTGAATTGATATCCTGATTCATTATTTCAACTGTTTCATTAATTTTTGTTATGGGACAGCTTAAATAGATTTGAAGGTCGTCTGCATAAGTATGGAAACTGGAGAATTTGATAATGGAAGAAAGGTCATTAGCATACAAAGTGAAGAGGAGAGGGCCTAAAATTGAACCTTGTGGTACTCCATGCATAACGTTTTTCCAAGTTGACTTTTTGTCACCGACAGATACACATTGTTTCCTACCTAATAGATAGGATTTAAACCAAACTAACGAGTTGTGACTGAAACCAAGAATAGCCAACTTATTCAGAAGGACTGTATGATCAACAGTATCGAATGCTTTAGAAAAATCAAATAGGGTGAGGATGGTGCATTTTCTTTGGTCCATAGCTAACCTTATATCATCAGTGACACGAAGCAGAGCTGTCTCAGTTGAATGGAATTTTCTAAAGCCTGATTGAAAGTTATGAAGCTTACTATTGTTGTCTAGAAATTTTACAACTTGAGCATGAATGAGTCTTTCTAGCACTTTGGACAATGCAGGTAAAATACTGATTGGTCTAAAATCCTCAACTTTATTGGGTGATGGAACTTTATTTAGAGGGCGAACCAGAGCAAACTTCCAGTTTTCAGGGAAAATGCCTTCTTCAAGTGACTTGTTGAAAATGTATGTAATGGTTGGTAAAACAGCAAATAACATCTTCTTGATAAATTTAATAGGAATTTTGTCTACACCAGTAGCATTACTATGAATACGTTGAATTGCTCTGAAAGTGTCTTCTTCTGAGATTGGATGGAAATGAAATTGATCAGTGATTGGTAAATCTAAGTTTGTAACCTGCTCTTCAAGATCATCGATGTGATTAGCAATGACAACTTCGTCGCGTTGGTTAGAGTGTGAAACGAAATGGTCATTTATATTATTCAATGGTAAGTCAATTTGTGGATTCGATTTCTGTTTGCCAAGCCCGAATTCTTTTATTCCCTGCCAAAGTGATTTAGAGTCTTGTCTATTGTTTGTCATAAACGAATTCAAGTACCTAATCTTTGAGTTCCGTAATTCCTGTTTAACCCTATTTCTAAGGCTCCTATACTCTATCAAACTGTCCAAGTCAAATGTCTTTTTAAATTTTCTATGTGCTTTGTCTCTACGTCCCATCATCTTAAGTATGTCTTCAGTCATCCACGGTACTCGTCGTTTTCTATTAATCCTCCTTGTCACATAAGGTGCATGTTTGTCATACAAAGTCAAAGTCCAATTCTCGAAAGTCTTGACCATGTCATCAACTGAGGGTAATGCTTCAATTTGATGCCATGGAGTCTGAGCCACATCAGTCAGGAAGGCGGCTTCATCAAAGTTTTTGAAGTCTCTATAAGTGATAATTTTCTGTTCTGGCTTGGGTATCTTATGGGAAAGTACACAGTAGATCAAATCATGTCTAGAAATAGCTGGGACTGAGATTTGGCCTGCTTGAACAACCTCATTGGGATCACTAACAATGAGAAGGTCAATGAGTGTGTCTGATTCATTAGTATGATGAGTTGGATCGAGAGGTAAAATAGTCATGTTTAGGCATTGGAAAATTGTAGTCAGTTGAAAGTAGTCAAAGTTACGATTTGTCATGTTCAAGTCGGTGTTCATATCCCCCATAACTAGTATACGGTTATAACAAGGCATAAGAGAAAGCAAGGCATTTTCGAAATCTGTGAAATGACCTATTTTTGGTGGGCGATAACAGATACCAACGAGTAATTTATCAGTACTAGATAAGGATAATTCAAGTAGCATAAACTCTGGTCTGGAACAATACTCTTGTTTAGATGTGATTAAAACTTTTGTTTTGATACCTTCTTTCACATAAATTGCTACACCCCCACAAGCTTTATTTAATCTATCATTCCGGAAAAGATTATATCCAGGCAATGCAACAAAATTTGATGAAATACTAGGCTTCAAAAATGATTCGGAAATTCCGATTATATTGAAGTCCTGAAAACGGAAGATTGCTCTGAGTTCATCAATGTGGCAACTGAGTGATTGTACGTTAAGGTGAGCAGCCTTGAAAAGTTTTTTGAAAGAGTGGAGCTTATTTGCTAGAAACATACCTGCGTCATTATTACTATTATTGAAATAATCATACCTACTTGAGGGCGAGCGAGCTGACGTGTCAGTGAGAGGCATCATGGAAGCAGCAGACCAATCGTGAACCGACCTCAGAACGACACATGACGGGGAAAATGGGGATGAAACTGATAAAACTTAACCTAAATGAAAAAGTCTCTTGATTCGAGTGCATTCAGCATGCCTTGACAGTTCGGCTCCCTTCACTATTTAAAGCACTAGTTCAAAAAAAATTCACTAAACACAATAAGATGTAGATGTGTGGAGTTCCGGTGATGAATAATCCTAATGGTGAATAAGATGAAGATTGAGGAAGAACTGGTAGTGGGAGATCTGGTCCAAGTGGAGATAGAGCGAGTAGGTATCCAGTAGTGGAAGAATCGGGTCCAAGTGGAGGTAAGCGAGAAGGAATCCAGTAGTGGAAGATCGAGTCCAAGTGGAGACAGAGAGAGATGGAATCCAGTGGTGGAAAATCGAGTCCAAGTGGAGATAGAGAGAGATGGAATCCAGTAGTGGAAGATCGTGTTCATGGTGGAGATAGAGCGAAATGGGATCCAGTAAAAACTGAAAAAGAGAAGAAAAAGCCAGCAGAAAAACGAAAAATCTTTGAAGAAAGTTATCAATTGAGAAAAGATACATAATACAATTGATAATGAATAATATTCGCATAAAATTGAAGAGGAATAGTATGATTTAATGTGGGAAAGAATCGAATATTATATGGATAAATATATGGATATTATAATATAATATATGGATACTAGTAGAAGGTAATCAGATAGAAAGAGAAAAGGTAGAAAGATAAATAGATATAGAGAGAGAAATAAACATTTGAACATGCTGGATAGCTAGTGAAAAAAAATCACAGGGAAAATAATGATAATAATAGGGAAGAAAGAGGAGAAAGAAGGAATGTGCACAAATTGAGAAGAACTTATGAAACTGAACTATAGAATAAGAAATAGAACATCGTATTGTGATCTTGAATTAATCAAGGAGAGAAGAAGAAGAAGAAAAGAAGAAGAAAAGAAGAAGAAAAGAAAAAGAAAGGGAAGAAGAAGAAGAAGAAGAAGAAGAGGAAGAAGAAGAAGAAGGAGACGAAGAAGAAGAAGAAGAAGAGAAGAAGAAGAAGAAGAAGAATAGAAGAGAATAATAATCATCATCGCAAACAACAATATTCAAGTAATCATTATAAATATAAGATCAAGAAGAGAAATTAGAAAGAAAAATAAGAAGTAGAGGAGACGATGGAGAAAGTGCTAGATTATTTTAGATGAGTTTTAAATAGGATTGAACGGTGAAGTGTGAAAAATATTATATAGTATTTTACTATACTTCTAATAGAAGTATAATTAACCATTGGGAGTTGCAATAACAATAAAAGTAGTAAATTGAGAACTGTAATATTTTAGTGATGAATGTCTAAGATAACGTTAAATGAAACACAGCCCCTATATAAGCATATGAACCCACTCCGTCCGACTACCCACCCCTCCGTTCTATCAATAATTCTTCACACATTTGCTTCTATTGCTCGAGCTGTGGCAACAGTAGGAGATATCATTATGTACACCTTATATAGAAGAGATTACTATCTTTACCTATAGATTACATCCATATCTATAACGTATGTTAATCATCCAATTTATTTGAAATTCAGCATTTCGAAAATTATTAATTATGGAAATAATTTTGGTAAGAGATGTAATAATTATTAGTAAGAATAGAGATAATGATTCTCTAAGTACCCTCTGGAGTATAGTAGTTGATGCATTGAACGTAGTTTTGGGAATTAATATCAAGATAAATTATTAATCAGTATTAACAAATGTGGATCTCCTTAGTTTGAAATAATTGCCTCATACATAATCATAAATAGCAGTGGAAAGATTCATTTATAGAACAGAAAGCCAGCTCATGAAAAATGCCAAGGTATATCTAATGTGAAATGTTTTAATACGAATTTCCTATTATTGTAGTGAAGGGCACCTTAGTAATCGAATCCTGAAATGATTTAATTTACCTTTATTTTTTGAAGGTCGGTCATCCTCTCGACTGTGTGGACCCTCTTGGATCCTCCCTCGCCGATAGAGATCTTGATCCTCCCGTCCGATGACCAGACATTCCTATGCCCATGACGGTCGGCCGCAGCGTTGAGGATCTTGAGACGCTCCGCAGTCAGATCCTCGCGAATGGTGACGCCGGAACCCTTCAGCTTCTTCTTAGCGTCGAAGATCATCTTCCTGGTCCGGTAGCTGCAGAGTCGAACTATGATGGGTCGGTCCTTAGGTTTCGCTTGCCCTTGTTGAGGTGGTTGACGCCTTCCAACGCGATGCGAGCGGTTGACATCCGCCAGAGTCACGGGCACGTTCAGCTTCTTGTTAAAGACATCGAGCGCCAGCAGGTCCGTGTCTTCTTTGTCGCTCTCCGGGATCCCAAAAATACGTATAGAATGTCGGCGCCCATATTGCTCGAGGTCGTCGACCTTCAGGTGACAAGACACCTCCAGCTCACGAATTCTATCGTGCAGCTGTTTGTTCTCCTCCTTCAATGCCTGAAGTTCCTCGAAAATAGATTTCACAGCCATTGATACAGCACTGTGGACAGACTCTTCGATTTGCTGTCGAATAATTCGGAGGGTCTCTTCAGACAGTGATCCAGAAATAGCTGGCCCTGGCTTCGGAGCATTGACCTCATTCCTCGGAGTGCCTCTGTTCGGTCGAACCATCGTGTACCGTTAGGTGGATTTACACTTTTATAGGCTAGGCGAGAAGGTGAACTGAAGAATTAGGAATGTTTTTTCAAGATAAATAAAAACAGTGTGAGTTAATCAAAATTATAATTTCACTATTGAATTTAGCTCGAGAAACTGAATAACTAGATGTATAATTTGGAGTGAATTGAACTATATAACCCTACGAAATATCTGTTAGAAGACGGAGCAGAACTGACACACGTTTACTCACTCGACATAACCAAGAGAAGGAGACATAACCAAATTGAGAGACTACCAGCGTCACACAGCTGCATAGGAAAGAACTATGTGAACTATCGGCTTGGGAAAACAGTAAAAGTTGCGACATAAACGCCCTATACCATGGGATATCTACTTATTCTATCGTTTCTCTATGGTAGTATCCTCATGAACGTTTAGACATTTAGGCCTATATTCCCCTTAATTACTTGTATACTAGTATATCAATCATTTCTCGTATCTTCAATTCTCATTCACTATTATTCACCAATTCATTTTCATTTATCTATATCATCATGCATATTTTCAACCAAGATTCTTCTCTCTCCTTCACTTGTTCGATGTCTCTTCTTCTTTCTCACTCGGTCTCTATTTCCAGCATTGCTCCAATTTCAGTCTGATATTGATTCCAGATTCACCTATTCACTTGAGATAAAGTCTGAATGGAATATTTTGATGTGAAATACCAGGAATCTTACAACCCTCGAACAATGCGTAGAAAGTTTCAGGAAATTTATGATGTCGAAGTTGCGCTATTGCTCAGTGTTCGGTTGGAAAAGAAAGTTGAAACTGACTGATGATAGCTTATTGAGCCAATAGCTCACAGGACAGGCGAGTAGGACGCTCGACTTATCGATTCGTGTTCTGCTATTTGTGTGATTGTGTTTGTGTGCAATAAAGGGTTTTTCTATAAGTGTAACACGCTATGTGCATTACCATAGCCGCTTTTTTTCATGTTCTAATAATTCGAAAAGCGGGTCAGGGTCAACCATCTGTTTCAACGAATGAGAATCAAAGCTCACTGATCAATAAGTGATGACAAGTACTCCACCCGTTTAGTTACGTTTTTAATATTCGCTCAACAATCTGCATTTTAAACCCTATTTATTTCCTCAATGCAACAACATGCTGAAAAACTCTTCACCCGTCGTTCAAATGGTCACAACTCAATTTATTGAAAGTTATGCTAATTTCTCAAGAAAAGCAGCTTTGGGCAAGGGAATTGTTCTGTGGCTTCCAAAATCACGAATTAATTGCGTCTCTTCTCCCTCCTAATTATACTCTCCCATTAATATTCTTATAAATCTATTCAATTCTTTTTCTAATTTTTACAGTGGAAGTTAATGCTTTGATGATGAATTTCTGAGAAACTTAAGTTTTTCATTCAAAATAGTCGGTATATGATAGGAGTAGGCATCTTCTATCTCTTCTGCACCCATAGGTGCGGAATATGTTCACTTTACTTTACTTATCTTTTCTTGTTCGTCACAATTATTAAACTGCATTGAGGGAGCAACGCTCCCGCAGTATATGACACGTCAAAGTTTAATCTAATATAATACCATCCTTCATATTTCAGCACAACAGTCAGAACAGTCAATAGAACACAACAGATTTCACATAACATACATTAGTCAAACCATTTTGATTTTGTTTCGTGATGTTATGTTCGAAGTGGCTGAATAGTCTGCACTTCTTGATATTTGTATGATAAGTATTATAGCCATCACTCAAGTTGAAGACAACCTTTCACTCTTTGGATTTATATTCATTTATGTCTTTTAAAACGAGTATGACAAGTCAAAGTGTTTAAAACAAATTATCAAATAATTTTCAGTTATCCATTCTCTATTGATATCATTCATCCACGAATCGTACATTGAGTTCATTCAAACTTTATACCTCTCTTCTTGAGTAATGACAATCTGTATAATATATTACAAGAGCGAAATAGCACTAATTCATACATTTATTCAATTATTACTATCAACAGATCTGGAAATCAACTGGACAAATACGTTTAAATTTGGCAGGTATGCCAAAGGTAGGCCTTCTAGAGCCGCACTAAGAAACGGATTTGAAGGATTTCTTAAATATACGCCAAAAATCTGCGTTTTCTAAGATTTTTCAAGAACTATTTCCCAAACATACTCAAATTTCATACACAGGATCAGCTAAAATGTAAAAATTTTGTGTTGAAAGGGTTTCGGAATCACGCCAATGATACGCCCTAAATCGGCGGTTTTTAACCGTTTTCAGTAATTTTCTGCGTTTTCAAAAGCAAGTGAAAAAGAAATGATGTATTTTTTAACAGACATTATTTAGTCAAAGTGTGAAAATTTTTTACTAGAAGAACTCTCATATAACGCTAGAAATACGCTCGAGATCACAGGTTTCGAGTGTAGGAAACGCAGAAAGTTCCAAAAACTATTTAACAAAAAATGTTCAAATATGGTGTGAAAAACAAGTATCAGAAGGGCTTCAAAATTACATCAAACATACGCTCGAAATCACGGTTTTTAGCGTTTTCCAACATCGTCAGTTTATCCAAAACTAATATTGACAGAAAACGTTGAAATGTTGTACAGAGGTTCAGCTAGGGTAAAGAAACTCTATGTAGAGAACTTTAATATTTTGCTGAAGGTATGTTCAAGATTGGTGTTTCCTTTAATTGTGCTTTCTATATTTTCTCAGCTTCTTCAGTAACTCATTGACAAGGTTTACCCAATATTTCTAGAGTTTAAAGTAGGCTAAGTTTATCAAGAATTTTTAAGTACGAACAACTTGTATGTCTTAACCCGATATGAATGGTTTCAGCTTAAGTAATTGTGGTGCTGAATTGGAGGATTCCAATTCTCGAATTTTTCATTGAGTTCTCATAGTTTTTTACTAGCTTTCTCAAGTAAATTTGAACTTGAAAGGGTTGATATTAATGTTTTCTATCTAAAATTTCAAATAAATAGACTGAGATACGATAATTCCCATAATATCTCAAAGTCTTAACAATTGTTATCATAATAACGATTTTCGCAACTCCGTGCTCCATAATTCAAATCAACTGGTGCTTGAATCCAGCCTGATAGTCTCTTCTTAGTTTTTGGCAGAAGGAAGCTCAAATAATGTGAACGGAGCGAATCTAGGCTGCTGGTCTCATTTCTATATGATTCAGCCGGGGGTCCAGGGGGCGGAGCGAGCCTCCCTGCTAATATGAAATATAACTTTCAAATTTGTTAATTCTCCAGAATTTAGTGAGAGAGGCTGTCAATTCTTGTTTTGATCGTCGAGCATAGAGGAAATGAAAGGAATTGAAAAATTTCTACAAAGAATATGTTCAATATTTATTTAGTTCTCGCAGAATCCAACTCACTAAGATTATACTTTCAGCTTTTCACTTTATATTGTGATTATCGATGAAACTCAATGGAAACTTTACATATTTCTATATATCATCACACTGAGGCATAACATACATGTTCGTTCAATTACTCTACCCACGTTTTCGAAATTTTCAGTTCTCTTTTTGAAGATATGTGCACCCAGAGAGATGGGCGTTTCGAGCTCCAGCGGTCTTAAGAAGGATATATTTTATGGATATATCCTACTCATTGATATTAACATTCATATATGTATATATTTCATATTTATCCTCCTAACACCACTCTTATCCTCCTAGGTAAAAAAATAAAGGCAGCAATTCTATTCCATTCTATTCTCTTACCGCTCACTGCTGACCGCGGTGATATTTTATTCTTAGACAGTTAAGAGAGATATTCTAGTCATTAGGGAGAAAGTTTTGCCAATCATGTCTGGCAAACAATGTAGAGCCTATTTCAATTCTTGAAGATTGTTATTCTCAATTTATTTCAATAGTATTATCAATCTATACAAAAAACTGAATCAGCAAGTATGCACGCAAAACTAATTGAATGTTACCTTATTGAAGAATAAAAGAATGTGTCTGAGTAGTGAGTGAGTCAAACTTAAAGTTTTTGTTTCAAAACACAGAGTAGACATGGTTATTTGTAAAACTTACACGAAAATTTTCAGACTATTTTGTGATTTGAAAAGTATCAGTTGCTATTTTATAAATCATATACCCATTTGGCTACTCCTCACTAATAATCGTCGTTTGAAATAGAAAAACATAGACAGCTTGCTGACGAGGCTATTAGCGCGGGCTTATTGAATTTTGTGATAAAGAAAAAATTATAAATTATCCAAATGAACATTATGTTGGAAATTCGAATTGAATGAATTAGTGTCTCATCGGATTACTTGATACAGTTTGAAATGCTTGAAAAATGTATCAATCATGAATCCCAAATGAATAAATTAGATCGATCTCATCAATTACCTGCGCAAAAGTAATCTCTGCAGGTAACAAGTATTCAATTGAGTTCAATCTATATTCATCTGATCGCGAATGAAAAATTTCAGCAGAAGTTATTGAAGAAGGATGAACCAAAACTCGAAGTAATATTGAAGCGTACTCAATGATTCCAAGAGAATTAAAGCGGTTTCTCAGAAAAGGTGGGAGTTATAAGTAGTCCTAATGATTTGAGAGATTCAGCGAAAGGAGCTACTTTCATTAATATTTTTATACAGAGGGAAGAAAAGAAATCATCTCAACCTCTCATCATTCTTTAAACTCGAACAAAATTCATAATTCTCTTTGGATAAAAGAGGATTGAAGAGATTTTCAATGTTTAATCTTATAATTTCCGTGTTAATTCTATTGTTATTCAATAAGATTAATTTTCAAATAATTGCACTCAAGCCCTTCAACCCAAGGATTGAATGGAATTCAGAATAACTGATGTTCGGTTTCATATGTTTCATATCTAAACCTACTCCAATGAGCGAAATCTTGTTTGAAACGCTTTACAGCAGTAATTAGACATTCGTGTAGTATCACTTTATATGGTAAAAAGTTGTTGAATCACATTTTTATTGACTAATATCAACACTTTATTGAAATTTAAACAGTACTGGAGAAAGTGAATCTATGAGAATCAATTCAAAGGAACTTGATCTCTCTGATTTTCTTTTGTCTTTGTGAAAATTAATAGTCATGGAATTGTAAAGCAGAATTTTTAAACTCTTCCAAAGATACATAAATATAACAAAAGTCTAAAGGATTGAAATGAACTGAATAAGAATTAAGAATTGAATAACAAATTCTAGAGTATCAATTCAAATAGATCATCGATGAAGAGGGAAAGAGAAAAAATTGTATTAAAGTCCAGTTAACCCGTGTAACGCAGAGCTGAGCGAGGAAAGTCTGATGATATAAATAAAACTGAGAGTTTAAATTTGATTTCTCATGAATCTTGAATGTATTCTATTCAGAGCGTGTTAATTCTCATCACTTCTCTCGCAGAGCTGACAATGCGAGGTTTAGCATTCCAGCATCCAAGCGAATGTTTCCGCAGACCAGTTTGTCATTTCACTCTCACTAAACTCAGACCAGTTGTTTGTGAGTATGAAAATAGCTTTTCTTTTCCTGGATGTCAGGAAAACTCAATTTATCTAACATACAAATTCACGGTTCAAACAATTTATGGAAGAATTTTATAATTCCATCTCATTAGTTCAGCAACCATTGAATTTCATGGTCTCAGTTACTGTTATCTTTGTTAATTAGATACCTGACTATTGATATTGCTATTAATATTGCACATTCCAGTTTCACAAATCTCGTCTCATAATTCGAATTCTTCTTTCAACAATTCCAGTTCTTGTTTCATTCTTTCTAATTTCTTAAAATAACTGAAAAAGCAACCGGAAAATAAACGGAGTCAAATATCATTTCAACAAATAGAAAATTTTATCAAATAGAATTTTGATTGTCAAATAAATTAACTCAAATATCATTGAGGTTGAAGAATTCAACTAGAGGTAGAATATTTTTGTATGAGTAATAAAAAATAATGATGCGTTGAGAGCATCTACCTGAATTATTCCGGAAACGAGAGAGAAAGTGGATTATTTGAAGAATGTATTCATTCCTTTTCATGAATGACATTATTTATGCATTTCAAATGAAACAGAAATTTCTTCATCATTTTATTTATCTCAGAGCCAGAGCTGGTTTTCAAAATGTGATATATTTTTTGAATGCATGAATGAATATAAGAGTAGAGATTGAATGACTTTTCAAGAGGATTGACAATTTGAATTATTTCAATGCGTGGCAGATTATTGGTTGTTTGTTTTTACTTTCGACTTATCACTTAATCTCAGTGAAGCTTTGAACAGTGGGTAGATCCGATTCATAGCTTCTCAATACTTCGAGAGTGTAATATGAGCTCTGAAATCACACAGGAGACACGTTCTGATAAAGTTCTAGACTTCAATTTTTCGTCATAAAGGAACGTGATATATCAATGATTAATTAAAGGAGGATTTAGAAGTTTGGAAGTAAAATCCACAGTATTATGGGCGAATTAATTTAGCCATGATTTCTTACTGTCTGTTTTTGGATACTTGGTATCCATACTTGGATAATTGGTACTTGAAAGCTGATACAAATCCATTCCAATAGATAATGTTAAGAAATAAGAAATTAGTGTTTGCGATTCATATAATTTTAATCAGAATAATTTATGAGATTGAATGAAAAGCTGTATAACAATAGTTACAATAAATAAAGGCACACGATAAAATTTTGAGGTTCTATATTGATGTGCAAGTTGAAAGAGAAATGATAAATTAAATAGCTAAATAACTCCCCCTATCCCACAATATCATCCTATAATATTATTCAGTACAACCATAATCATTGAAATTATCAATTAAGTACTACTAGTATCCTTTCTATAAACTTATTTATGTACTCATTATTTACCTTGGGTAATCTTTCTAAAGATTCATTCAGATTCCAGATTCAGATTCAAATTCAAATTCATCCATTTGCCATTGTTTAATGTGTTCTCAGAAGATGACTCTCTTTAAAAAAAAAACATTGAAATATTTCCAACATTTCTTTGAAGTAAATGAAGGCCATTGCTCAATATATCCTCTGAATCTTTCACAGTGATGCCTACACATCAAGTTCACAGCCTCCCCAGTTCTAATATTCTATGGATTTCATTTCAAGACTTGATTCTTCTCAAACAAAAACTTTGTGAGAGTTACTGATTACTTCGGGTGTGTTTGAAAGTTGTTTCAATTACTGTTTATTGTATCCTTGAGTGATTTAATGATTTAATAACACATGTATTCAATATTCTTTAAGGATATTACATCATGGATTCAAGATTCTGAAGTTTGATATTACTTGGAGAAAAGTTTTGAACTCCTTGTAATACTTCAGAGTAGCTTTAAAAGTAGTTAAAAGTGTATAAAGTTGAGATAGAAATGCTTGGAGGTTATGTTTTTATGCGCGGGCAATAGTTTTCTGCAGTTTGGGGGTCGATATTGTAAGCTTTCAAAGTTTGTATAGTTGGAAGAGATATGCACAATGTGAAATTGATATATAGAGAGAAAAAAATGGGAAAGAGTGATGCGGTTACCTGGCCGTGTGACTGAGGAGGAAGAGATGGAAGGCGACGGCGGAGGATCGGGAGTCACTGAGGCTGACACGGCCGGCAGCGGATAAACGGGATCGCAGCATTCTCGTTCGGGGAACTCGCTAGCTGTGACAAGTTGCAACAAAAGTCCGACAACAGTCAGGAGGACAACACGTGACGACGACGGGGCTAGCGTCATTAGGGGTGCGTTTTTATAAGCCATGCAAAAACGCTCCACTGTCCCATGTCAGTTGGCGGTGCGATTTGGTGTGACCGAGCGTCCGAAGCTCCAACTCGCGACTGTGTTGAGTTGCGTCTAGTGCCGTGCTCATAATAACCCGATGACCCGCAAACACCGACCCACGATCGTTAGAGGCAGAACACGTATGCGCATGCGTTAGTCGGCGCATACGTCTCTTCGACCTTCGCCTTACTACACACGCTGAGCCCACTACGGCCCATGGCCCACTCAATCACTACTCACTACACTCTCTCACTTCCGCGCCCAACCCCAAAACGTGTACCCATTGCATTTCAACCCCCACCCTCACTCATCCATTAACCTTCTAATACCCACCAGCAAAGCGCTCCCCAGTTACTCAATCAAACCCCACTTAGCCCACACTGTATTGGAAACCGATGATTCAAAGTTACCAGTTACAACTTTCAAGAAATTTTTCTCCCGGAAATATTGAGTAAAGCTTCGAAACCCAAAAAAGGGAATCCCTTGTTACAATGTATCTAATAAGAATACTTTCCGACAGATGAAATTTGAATAAAAAAGAACTGATGGCTTAAAACTTGATTTTCAAGTTCCAAATTTCCTTTGAGACTTTCATTTCGACAAAAATTCAAGGAAAATTCAGAAACAGATAAGCCGCTCTCCACAACTTACCTAACAATAAATATGTTCAACATACCTATACATAGAACTCGTTGTAAAGTGACTTTGATATCAATGCATTGATAAAGTTTTTTAGCTCGTTTAATTATATGGGAGTATGTCTGTTTACTACAGTTCTGTTATTTTAATGTAGGCTAATTTATCTGCCCGTGAATCTATGTTCCCCAAAATGTCCATAGAAAAGAGCTGCTTCTGGTTGGTACAACCAAGAATAAATTAACAAATTTGCCAGCCGGGTTGGTCTAATGATTGGAGCATTACAAACTTCAGTCTGCTAACATCGCTTGGTATGTGGGTTTGAATCCCGCTGATGGCATGGACGTTCGATCATCTCATCAATTCAGCAACGCACTTTTCAACACCCACGCTCAAGCAAAAAGCTCATGTGGGCATCATCCGCATTAAAAACGAAAATAGGTCCATTTTTTATAATGAGAGGAGTATAGAAACGTTGATCTCAAATGAGCGTAAAGAGACTGCTTCTAAGTAAATATGAGTCATTTATTTCTTACAGTAACTATATAATCACAGTATAGCCATTGACTGTCACGCTTTTGATTGGCTAGCTCGATCACGTGGTGATCATTGAGATTCCAACAAAACATTATTGCTTTATCCTATCTTATTGCTTTGGAGATTCGGAAACTTCTTTCACAGATTTTTCGTGGCTCAATTGAATATAACACCTTATGAAATATTTATAAGGTGCTGATTAAAGACGTCTTCTCTGATTGACTTCTCTTTATTATTGAGTGCCCTACCCTACCTTGAGTACCTATGTTCAATTGTTCAATAGCTGTGGATATTTGAGTTTCGAGTTGCAATACCAATGGAAGTGGTTAGGATTTGAAATATCTATAAATATGAATAACGATGGTTATGAATTTTTTCGCCTAATTCCACCAAATAAAAATTTTGTTTCATTTCATTTTTCCGATTTTGAGCTTCGTTTGTTTTCAATAACTTCATTTATATTCATTTGTATTATATCAATTTATTAGGTTGCATAAAATTTTGCTACTATTGCAAATTGCAAATTTTTGTATCTATGCGAAATAGTACAAGAACTATTATTTTTATATAAATAACTACCCACTGATAAATAACCTACTATTGATGTTTCAAAATGATTATTTGTTCTCTTGGATAAAAAGACTATTCTATTTTGCCGTTTATCCCAATTTTTAACAGGGTTGTTATTTGAGTCGGCAGTCGATTGCAAAATATCAATATCAATAAATAAATAATCAATTTCAATGTCTCAATATTCAAAAAAGTAACATTAAAAAGTACATAACGTAAAGAACGTTCACTTCAATGTTTATTTTTCTGTATAGGTCACGATCCACGTATTTCTATATCTATATAAGCGTATACCTATATACACCATCACCGTACCTTACCTACCAAAACAATCCGATACCATTGTATATACCTATATCTCTATTAATAAACACGATGACTCCTAAATGTTTCTATAATTGCCAGCTGTTTAGCGGCATCGATCGGAACCGTAATCTACACCACGACCCACCCGTTCTGTTCGTACCGTAAGACTGATTACTCTCTCATATTATTACTGATTGACCATTACCATATTACTGACTCTCTTGCTGGACCCAATTCTCACAGTCACTAATTGGGCAAAATTCTTGATCATGCCACTCTGTATTAGTTTTAGACTGTACAACCTTAGTTTATTAGACTTATTCAGTCTGTTTTAATTTTATTAACCCAGCTTGTAGTAAGGTTATTCGTGTTTGTATTCATAAAAGTGATTCAAGCATTCGCTATGGTGAAAGAGCCAGGTAGGGAATTTTCCTCTTAGATGGGAAATCTACCTGCCTATGGAGTGATATAATCTGAGCTCTCCGAGAAAAAGGGAGTGGATTAGGTGGTATCAATACGGATTACCATGGTGGGCCGCCGGAATCCACTCATTTTTGAGGTCTACATGTTGTTTTTTCAAGGCAAATAAAGCCTTTCACCTCAAGCTCGTATTTTTTAACTACGGCTTGATCTCTGACACCCGAATAAATTGAAGTATTACGTTTTATGAAATCAACAAACTCAACTCAAGAAATCAATACAACAAAAAATCAATTTTTTGTGCAACAAATAAATTTCATAGAAATTCAATGGTCAAACTACCTACCACATTGATGCCCGGTTGCAGAGTCGTCACATAAAGTTAAAAAAAGGCAGTTAACTCATTTACGAAGTCATAAATATTCACTTTCCGTTGCACAGATATCAAAGTAAACTATAGCTTCCATAAAACTAAAAACGCCCAATTAGACACATGATTTCGTTGCACAGTCGTCAGAAAGAGCTTATTAATGTATCCAATAGTTAAAGACGGTCAGTTATGTTATGGGCCTGAAGTCGTGCTGTTAAAATGCATTTTAGAAGTTCTGATAGCTTTTTGAAAGATGTTTACGAAAAACTATCTGTAAATTATTTTCTCTCTCCCCATGTTTTTTTAAGTTGTTTATAACCTCCAAATCGCTAAATATGGTGAGAAATCTTGCCAAAAACCAAGAGTCGCCATATTGTTTATCAATTTTATGTGAGGTCTTTTAGGTCTGTTGACAGTGATGTCGATTGAATCTTTCCCGATGCCAAGACATTGGTTGGATAGAAGCATACACGGAAATGTACGGAAAAAGTGAATAGAGCTGCAGTGTGACCTATGTGTGATGCTAATTCGAGATATAGCTAAATGGGCTTTGGCAAACGACTGTGCAACGATCAACCAGTTATATCAGTAATTTTAAACTATGTCTCACATAGCTATGTTTGATTTTATGTAACGACTCTGCAACCGGGCATGAGTGGAGTAAAGTTCTCACAGTTCAATATCGAATTCAGGATGCGAATTTGAAGTAGGATAAGTCCGATCTGTTTTGAACTATCCAGGAACTATTCTTGACCTGAGACAGATGCTGCGACACCATTCTTGTCCAAATCAAAGTGGTCTCGAGTCAAGGATCCACGAGAACCACTCAACCACACACTCTTGTGCATACTGTGGCACTGGAGCTTCTCAAGTACCTTCCTATGTACAGTCTATTATGATGTTCAGTATTGGTGTCCAACATTATCTGTGAGATTACTTGTGTGAGGTTCACACACTACTTCATTCTGGTTGACTGCGTTGTAACTTTGATTGTTGATGGTAATCAATTGCTTGTCTTATTTATTAGCTTCAGATCCATGATTTTCCTATTCACTTGCAGCCTTGTTTGAAAAATACGTTTTGGAATTGGATAGATGAATTATACTTGATGGGGATTATTCTAGTATAATGTAGTTTAAAATAGGCTATGAACATTTGGTATTCGTGGATAAGTTTAACAATAGTCGAGAAGAGAGTTTATTTTTCATAAATGATAATAATTTCCAGTCATTCAAATTATTGTATATTGAATATGAAAACTTGAAATGGTTGAATGCTTCTTCTGAATACATAGGTGCCCACAGGGGAGGGGAGGAGAGGACGCAGACTGAGTCCTTGAAATTCTTGTGGGAGCTGGTGCTGAAATTTGTGAATTTGGGATAATGAAGGAGGATTTGCGTCTCGTATACCTATTTGTATATATGAGCGTGGAAGCAAAACACTGAAAAATGCAACTTTGAAACCACCCTCATCCCCTTAGCACATGAGTTAGGCATGGGGACTTTTGATATGTTCTCCTCCCAACTGGTCTCAACAAAGCTGCAAAGTCAAAAATTGTGTTTAAAACATTCCCTCCAAATTCCTTTGTCAATTGGTCTATTGTTGCAAAAATGGAGATTTCACACTCAACACTAAAGCTGCTGAAATAGGTGTAGGGAAATTCGTAAAAGTGTGAAATTACACATCAAATTGATGACAATTTAATGCTCTATAAGCTCATAATCAGCATGGATTTTTTCCATAGATTTTTGAAAAGTTATAAGAGCAAAAATAGAAAAAATAGGTAGCAAACGTGTTTTTTTTTTCAAAAATGTCACACCTTCAAGAGCGGATATCTCGGAAACTAGAGGAGATATAAAACAAAATTGTAGGATCGATATTGTAGGAAATTATATAAGCTTCAATTTGTTATATGACAGTCAAGTCTTTAAGATAAATAGTTTTTCAGTTTTATGCGAGAAACCAAAAAATGGTACCTTTAAACCACCCCCACCCACTTAGCACAGGGGTTAGGGGTGGGGACTTTTGATATGTTTACCTCCTCACTACCCTAAATAGAACTGCAGAGTCAAAAATTGTCTTCCCAACTTTTCCCTCTATAACCTTTCCTTGACTGGACTATAAGCTGAACTTGTGTACCAAATTTGAACATTTCATCTCAATGAGCTCTTGAGAAAGCTTAGAAAACGCAAGAAAAACGCTAAAAACCGCCAATTTTAGGCATATTTTCAGCTTCATTTCAAAACCCTTTCGATACAAAAATGTTACACCTAAGCTTAGTTTGTATACGGAGTTTCAACCTTTTAATCAAATTGTTCTTGAAAAATTTGAGAAAACGCTGAAAGAACGCTGAATTGGTTGGATTTTTTTCCAATCCATTCTTAGTGCGCCTCTAGAATGCCAATTGAATATATTACCAAATTTGAACGTGTTCTGGTCCTGGTAGATTTCTAGTTCTGTTCATGGATGAGTGAATGGATCAGTGCCATTTCGCTTTTATATATCTATATATAGATAGTGATGAATATTTTTCAAATCTAATGGAATTTTTAAAATTTTGTTTGGAGACAAACTCTCTCTGATAATGGAGGTATCACAGAGATCTTCCTTCTGAAGTTTTTCATCACTAGTTTTTCATTAAAATAGTTTTTCCGTCTCATATTGAAAAACCAGGGATTTCCCCCACAACACCCTCTTCAGCTAGTATCTCCCGGCTTTTGAGGGATAAGGACATTTCCATTTTTCCTTGCGAAGGAGTATTCGACATTTTGAGATTTTCAACATATCATGGACTTATTGCAAGCTTTTTTTCTTCTATATTCTCAATGATTATTTATTTTGCTATAAGAACAGCAAAGCTTCTTTTAGATGTTCGTGCTTCTTGCATTATCGCATTGTGAGTTTAATCAAAACACACATGATGCATATGATCTGATTGCATATCGTATCACAATTAAGATGGCACCACTTGAAGGAGATTCGTCTATCACTGTAACTCTTGTCACCTTGCATCTGAATCAATAACATTGCATACGATGATTCTTGTTGAAACTTGTGTGCGTTCTCATTCACATATGTGATCTCTATGAGTTCACATATATACACAATGTGTATATTTCAGTGAATATTATATCAGATGGAAAGTGAGAGAAAGAAAACTATGGGAGAGAGTTTTATGAGTGTATATGTTGATTTTTATAGTCTACAATTCCTTCTACACTTGTTTGCTTGTTGGGATTATTGTCACCCATATCCACAGAGTTCACTAATTAATTCTGTTTCGCTTTTGTACGCATGCGCTAAATTTAAACTACAGCTGGTAACAATGGAAACGAGAGAAAAATTGAAGAGAGAATCAGTTCAAGAGAGAGAAAGAGAGCTTGTATGTGTGCGTGAGAAAGAGAGAGTTAGAGAGCGAGGAAGTCTAACTCACACCTGCATCATTATGTTAACAATAATGTTGTCTGAGTCAGTGCAGTAGATAGATCCGTCGCAGAGATCGGTTCAAGTCGCGATAATACACGTTCTCTTCCACTTCACAAATTCGCCTTAACTATATTGAGTAAGTACTCACTTCGTATTTCTTCCGCTATTTTGTAGTTGTATCATGATCTCTTTCTAAAATAAGTTTGAAGCTATTAGAAAATGCCAAGAAGGAGAATAATTAAGCCCTTCTAGCATAATACTTTCTTATAACACTATTATCATGCATTCGTCCATTATCATTAATACAGATTCTGCTATTATAGCATTGAAATCTTTCACGTTCTGTATTTCACTGCTTCTAACAATACACACTTACAAATTAATACACATTCTGTTCTTGGAGTATCAAAATCATTCACGTTCGGGAAGAAAATTATAAAATGATTTTTGTATTTTCTCAAAACAGGACGGGAATGATAATAGAAATTCAGTTGAATCTATTGTTTAAGTAAGAATATTCCAATAATCCGAATATATTATGGAATAAATGTATTATTCACATGCTTACATGCTTATTGTGTTATACAGATAAGTTTGGGATAGGCCCACTACATGTTTTCACGGACCTGCTGGTCCGTTTATAAGCTTCAGAATTAATTCGTGATCTATTCTAATCTAGGCATTGAATAATAAATTTTCAGCTATTCTTACCATTAATATTACTTTCGAGCGATAACGTATATACTATGTACGGATTACATACTATAAATTAAAAAGCGTTGTTGAAAATATGTTGTTTACATACTATTGATTTGGAAAAAAATACATTTTCAGGCTAAAAATATGCCATGATTTTCAAAATTTTAATACATTTGAATTTTAATATTATGCTTATACTGTATAATATTATATATAATGAGAGAGAAGTGAAACTCCTCTCATTTAGATTTGAAGAAGTGATAGGCCGCAAAACTATAATCTAGTTATTATAGAACAGATAACAGATTAAAAGATAGATATTTCGATATGGTATTAAGGTGATTTTTCCATAAACTGTAGGTTTTAGTCAGAATCAATCCACGTAGATAATAAAAATGAGTAAAAACTTCATTGGGGGAGTTTTTTTATCTTGACAAGGCTTCGATTTCCTTGAAAGTGTTGAGTGTTTTGATTACATACTATTACATTGAGTATAGCATACAATTACACACTCTCATTCTTCTAGAATGCGAACACCATTTTAAAATTCTCCAAGTATGTTTAAGAGTTTCAATAATTTAAGATTAAAATGCTTGCTTAGTTGCTTAACAGATTCTCAAGAAGCGTAGTACTATTAACGAGAGTCTGGAAAGTACCAGCTGTATATAATAACGTACCTGTATAAATTGTACCAGTGTAGAACGTTTAATTGAATACCCGTATTCACAAACGATTTCAGATATACTGGAGAAACGTGTATCTAGGTTCACTTACCATAAACAAATCCAAAACTGAGATAAAAGTGTTACCTGAAATCTAAATTGATGTGTTAACTTGAAACATTTTGAGAATTATTGCCAGCTCTTCAAATTTATGTAAATCACTATTTATATTTTCATATATCTCCCTTCTATTCTCAATTATGGTTTTGTTAAGTAGGACGCTAGGATCTACAAGCTTTTAAAAAAGAATAAATCAGCCTATAATAATAATAATATTTGGGCTCATTTGAATGGAACGAAATAGAACATTTGAATATAATTGAAATCATTTCAATAAAACTTTCTTCACATGAAATATCCTAATGGATAATATTTTTATTTTTTTAGAGATATTCTGTCCAATCCATCCTCTGAATAGAAGTATCCAATTGTAATTCAAATATTCGAATTGAAAGATCTTCATAATCTGTACAAATTTTCTAAAATTATATTTCTATCCAGTTATATCATTGGAATTTAATATACTAGCTATGTTCTAGTATAAATTCGACGATTTTGTGAAACTTGGAAACCTCTTCAGCCACATTCTTTTTTTTCATTTAATATCACAATTATAGTTGAAGCTTGAAATATAATATCAAGTCTCTGCTCCATAAGGGGCATAGGAGAGTTAGAAGTTAGAAGATGTGAAGATGTATTAGCAGTTATTCTCCAGTATTTTCATATAATATGCTTAGCCTAAATGTTTACTTCTTTACGCTCATATTCGATAGATAGCTTGACATTGTGAAACTCTATACCACTAAAATATTCTATGTTCCAAAATAGTTCGTCACAAGAACTACTAAGGGATGCATTTGTATGATGAGGAATTTCAAAATCGTATTTATGTGAGTTTTCAAATCCATATTTATTGAAGCAATAAAAGTAAGCTAATTTTGCACGAAAACAGAATTGCAAATATTACTACATTTTGAATTGAAGCATCAAGAAACGAACATGGTCTCTAGTATTATGTGTTCAATTCGACAAACAGACGTGACGTCTTCAAAAAATAATTGTTTGTTCAAAGCAGTCTTGTTCATTGATTCCGAGAAATTGCGTCATAACATCGTCGTTTAAAATTCAATGTCACATGATCGAATTGATGGTTTTTATATGAGGTCGTCGATCACTATCTTGATCTATACTACAAACCCATTAAGATTAATCTTGACTATGCATCAAACAAATGTTCCAGCAATTTGGATGTCTTAAAATTTCGATTTTGTCAAGTACAGCTCCATTATCAGATACAGCTAGCTGATTGATATTATAAAAAATAGTGTAAAAAATTCTATTGCATTTTGATAGGTGTGATGAAATCTCCAGATCGAAATTTCAGACTTTGAATTTTTCACTCAACGAACAATTATTATTGATGAGGTCAAAGCTTCATAAAAGAATAACATTCATTATCCACCTGTAGATTGTATCGGGATTTACGATACTACACCTCTTAAATTTGACAGGTATTTTCAAATGAAAACTATGTTCTATATTTTATCTCTAATAGTCTGATAGAGATTAGAATTTTCATGGAAGGCGGTTTTCAATTCTCTGAAATTTGTAAAACCATTGTCGAGCTATAGACCTCCACTTTTATTTCCTTCGATGACAATCTATTAGTTCATCCCAACAATTACATAGCATATAATTATGCTATGGAAAGCCACAACGGGCTCAGGAAAAATTTTTATTCTCAAGAACTTTGTTGAATAATAAAATTATTGATTGTTAAATTCGAACAATTTTTTATTTCATTGCATATTTTGAACAATTATGCTCTCAACATTAACAGAGATAGAGTCTCTGTAGATATATTTAGTTCAAACTCGAACGCAATTCTATGTCTGAATTGATTTATAACTCGAACGCAATTCTATGTCTGAATTGATTTATAAGGCTGGGCGTACATCGGTTAGTCAAGACAAGACTAGTCACAATACTTCACATAGTTGCTTATGAAAACATGTTTAATTTCAATGACTAATCAGTGTGAGTTGTGTCACAAGCAGCTATGTGAAGTATTGTGACTAAACGTGTCTGATCATGTCTTGACTAACTGGTGTGCGCCTAGCCTAAGAGTGAATGATCTGGACTGGACTCCAAACAAAACCAAACACTAGATCCAGAAACCCAAGCATATTAAGGTCTTCACAAGATTTCAAGTGTCATACACCATAGTAAACATCCCATGTAATATTTGAATACACTCCTCAAGGCAGTAATATGAAATTGATGTAAGAATAACTGAATTAGTAGTCCACGTCCTCAAACCCAAGGAGCTGTCTCCTTCAATGAGACAAGTTAAGTCACTGTGCAATGAGAGTGCTTGTTGAATTCGAGGCGTGGCTTACGTCAACATAGCCACTCCCATAATTTTTGAGTCAGTACTGCTTTTCTCCGCTATGATAATTATATTATTGTAACATCAATTCTCAAAGTTTATTTCGTTATCCTTATCCGTTATCTGAAAGACACTCTCCATATAATTTTTTGAAAATGTTTGCCATATTCAACAGAGATATTATTTTTCTACACGTAATTACGAAAAGATTTATATATTTTCAAGTCTGTATCTTCAAGGAGTCATAAGATATAAGGTTTTCTCATCACAGGTTTGGCATAATATGGTGGAAAAATCATGTTTTTCCGCTGAAAGATGTATTTTCTCTCTTTTTCTGATGACGATCCATCAGCCGAAAATGCACCTACAGACTCCAACTAGACGCCATTTCAAAGCTTACGGGATCGACTACAACACTGTGCCAATACAGACATTTTGTTATGTACATTTTGTACTGTAATGATATTTACTGAGTGGAACGTAAGATTAAGCCCCCAGAAAGTTCAGGTTTAAAGTTCTTGTAGTTGAATTAATAATGGAACAAGTAGTTGAAATGAGATGTATATTTTGGCTATTGTAGTATAATTGAAATTATATAGAGTAATTTGAAATTACCAGATGGATGAATGATTGATCCGATAATATCAATAGTAATAGAAATATGGGCGATTTCTTGAAATTCCACAACTTTTTTGCCTCCATCTTGTTCTTTCATGAGAAAAAAATATTTCCAACATTGGCATCATGGATATTCTTTTTCTATACATGATAAAGAAGAGATTGGTACCATTTCCAAGTCTCTAACTTCAAGGAATCATGAGGAACACGCTTTTCCAATTGTTAGGTTTGGCATATGGTGGAAAAACGTGTTTTTTGTTGTAAATTGTACCTTTTTCTTATTTTCCGATGACGCTCCAGCTGTGGAAAATGGACGAATAGCCTTCAACTAGAAACTCAAAGCAGCTATGGAATTATTCAAAAACACTGTCCGAATAATATTAGTGTATATATTATTTAATGCGAATACATTCACAGGGTGGAAAGTGAATTTTTTTCACCAAAAAATGTATGTTTCAAGCTTTTGAAATTATATCAAACATGAAAAGAGTACTTGAAATAAGACTATTCTCTTGAATATTATAATTTGGGTGATTCTCAATACTCTAGTGATCAATTCGATATCTCTCTCCATTAATGAATAGCAATCGATAAGATAAATTCTGTCAATTATGGCCGCAATCTTGAAATTTTCTATGATTATGATTATTTTTGTTGTTTCCATCATCAGCAAGCCACCAAGCTTCTATTTGTTCAAATCGAGGCTTTTGTCATCATTGATAAATGATACCTTAGCATAAGGTCATTATGATTGGCAGGGTTTGGTGCATTCATGCTCTCATTCCATAATTATTACTTCTTTTCTTTTTTATTAAAAGTCTGATCATAATGCTTTGTAATAGGACTACCTTCTTAGTTTATTTCTAACCTATTCCATCTACTCTCTATTGTATTGTATTATGAAGTTTAATATTTCGAATACTTTCATGATAAGTTTCATTCCACATGGATGCAAATAACAACTTTTCTTTCCTCCAGTATTGCTAATGTGATCTAGTATAATGTTGATAGCTTAATATATACTATATTATTTTCTTCGATATTTGTAATTGATCAATACTAGTGCAGAACTGTTGAATAATTATTATTTATCTCTTAAGTTTGATTTAATTTTATTGTAAATTTTTGTAAATGTTCCCAAAGTAACAGCCTAGTAACAATTATCAATAAATATATCTATATCTATCTATATCTATATCTATCAGCATTCTTATTCAGCTTGTTCTAACTGAGAGATATGGACCATTTGAAAGTCTTAATCAAGAAGTAGCCATGAAAAAATCGATTTTATAGTTCTAGCCTGTTACCTCGTACGTTAGGAAAAACGCACCAGAAATCATTCATGGTTTCCTTTGGAGGGCGCTGGAGAACAGATTTATTGACGTACAGCGCGTGATGACAAATCATCTTTAAAGATGAGAATACGTTCTAATTTTTATAGGCCCCCTTGCATAGAAAAGAGTTATAATGGTAAGAAATTTTGAAAAAAATGGGAGAAAAATTTCTTGTTAGGTTTTGAGAAGCTATAATAGAAAATGTGTTTTAGAGGGAATTCTTATAAAATGAAAATTGTAGAGGAAGGCTATTCTAATATTTTCTTGCAATGAATATCTTGCACAGTTAGCAAAGTACAAGCGTTAAAAGAAAGTCTGAAAATTTTGGCGGCCATCTTGGTTTCGTGGTGTTTGTCTGTGATTTCGACTTGATGCATGTTCCGCATTATACTTGTCCTATAGCCCTAACAAAGAGATTGAGACATCATTTACGGTTGTTACCCATGTTTTGTTTTATTGACATAAATATTAATATTGGCTACTCTTACTTGCGCTCAGTAGTTTGCCTTGCCGGTAATTAGGCTTTTTTATTGAATTTGTAAGTTCTCGTTGTAACTTATTCTGTTTCGTAAGAACCTTAATATAGTTTGATTTGATTTTTTTGACATGTATAATATTGGAACCACAATAATGATTATTTTTTTTGTCATGTATAGTTTTGTACCTTAATATAATTTGATTTGATTTTTTTGACATGTATAATATTGGAACCACAATAATGATTAATTTTTTTTGTCACCAGGCTGGTTCGTACACTTAATAATATGACGGACCCAAGGCTCGAGGATCTATTCCGCAGCTGTGATAAGAAAGGCACCGGCCTGATAGGTCCGGATGAGTTCAGAGAGCTGTGTGCCGGTTTCGATATTGGACCAGCGGATTCGGACGCCATTTTTGAAGACCTCGATCATGACGGCGACGGCAAAATAAGTCTTAATGATTTTGCTTGGGGCTTCAGGAACTTTTTGAGTTTGGACTCTGAGAACAGAAGACTGTCGAACGAAATTGCTCAAGATGTGAGTCGGCTCTCATCAATGCGAAGACAGTCGGAAGCCCATGTTGCTTGGGGTCACCTGGTCGCTGGAGTTGGTGAAGCCAACATCGACAAATTCCTGAATAACAGGTTGTTTCTCCTTCCATTTTCTTTTTTTTCATTAAAACATACCTCCCCTATCAATTCAAATTTACTTCTGAAATTATTTATGATGACCCACGTGGATAGAAAATAGTATATACTACCTACAGTACAGTACTACCTTGAGGTCTTAGCTATTACTGTATTCAGTAGACTCCTATGTATAGATTTTTCCATCTCGGAGAAAGAAATTAATTTTTTGGAAGAGATGTCAAAGCTGGATAATAGAAATAGATATCCATTATAGAAAAACATGAAAATTAGAGTACATTACTCTACATATAGTTCATATCATGAATTTGGCAATTAGTCGAATACTCAACTGTTCCAGAAACTGACTTTGATCCTCAAATTATACAGATTTTCTCATCCATTTCTATAAAACTACATGCAGGTTTTTCATAAAATTACACTTGTACTAGTACTGATATCCAGTACTCAGTACTGTTCCCAACTTAAAAATTAAGGGTTCTATAGTAATTTTATGAAAAACTATTTTTTTACTGTGAGTTAGCTATACTTATACTAGTATATTGCGAGTATAAGGTGAGTCTCTTACTTCACTTCTTTGTTTATTACATCAAAAAAATTGTATATTGTTTAGTTACTGTTTCACTTGATCCTTTGGAAATATGCCATCCAATTCAGTTATTGATAATTATTATTTTTGGAGCAGGCTAGAATATTTGTGTGTGAAAAAGTAAAATTTCACGTTTGTTACATTCATTCAAGCTATTCGATTTATTCTAGAGTTCTACGTATGATACAATTCTCAGCCTAACAAGATGAATTTATGAATAAAATAAACATTAAATCATTATTCAATGAAGAGTTCAGCTTCAACAAATGAACTTGTGAATATGCATGATCTGCGGATGTTTTCCTTTTTTATATCACATTTTGAAACTTTTCCTATTGAGTCTCCCATGTACTTCGTATATGGAAAATAAAATACTTTTTTTTTATTGTATGGTTTGAGAATGAACTTGAGCAAGTTTCATAAATTTTCAAGAACCTTTTGCAAACTGATGTTCGGTGGGAAAATATAAAACGAAAATGCTTGATAAGTTTGAACGTAGCTTTGACTACACCCTAATGGCTAAGAATACATCGAATTGCCACGAAAGCATTTTTTAATTTCTTCAGATACGAGTATATATAAGGTTGTAGACTGTTTTTCGAGATCATTCATATGATTATCGATGACAGATTAGTCCGTTGTTTTGAATATGAAATATATCTCACATATATGTGAGAGATTCTTTATTGTTAATGTTGTACTATTTTATTCCGCTCATTGTTCATAAAATTTTTATCCCGTGAAATAAGATTTCAATTTTGTTTTCATGACAGCTCTTTTATCATGTTGTGTGTGTTGTCGAAAAATAAATCAACTTACAATATAATTTTATCTCTTCCCAGTGGGAAAAAGTTGGCAAATCTATACAAAGAACTTCAAACAGTAGACAACTGTCCTCAACTTGTCACACATTTTGAAGGGGCACTCAGCTCTCTAGTGGAGGATGTCAAACAGTTGCATGAAGACAATCAGAAACTAGAAGAAATGTTCAAGCGGTGAGTTATCACCATTAATTACATCACAGTAATTCAGTTGAGTTCATGATAATAAGTAATTTTTTACGTATCGGGACCCAGTGGTTCACTCATGAATCGGAGACATTAGATGAATTGGAGACATTTATTAGATAGTACAATTATTCTACGATGCATAAATATTACTTACTTGCAAAGGTGTAGCATACACAATAGACGCACGTATGTGCTCCATAATGTTAGGAATTATTGCACTGTACTCTTGTTGAATTACATCGTACATCACAGAACACGGTTTCATCCAAAAAAATCAAATCAAACACTAAAAGAATCACTAAAAGTGTGTAAGTTTATGTATACAATCCTTTAGTATTCATATATTGATATATTGTTCAGAGATGTTCCATTTGTGGAGAGTATTCATTTCATTCCAAACTCATCAATATTTCAATAACGAGATTGGCTAAGAGCAAACTACAATGCGAAAAACATATAACAGCGAAAACGTGTAACAAGTTGATTTATTCAATCCTATTGACTTTACTTGCTGATCAGAAACTCTTCATCTGTTGAGTGTACTACTGTACTTTCATTTTAAGCCCATTAACATTCCAATATCCGGTTTAATTAGGAACAAACTGCAATGAATTTATTAATGGACATGCACTGATTCAATTCACTGTTTCAACATACATAAGCCACTTCAAAATGCTATGTTTCTCACGAATGTATTACAGCTGTCTATTATCAATATCGGCTATTGCGTGTACTGCCTATATGAATAACGTGTGGCTCATAATAAATCAATCATGTTTATCTGATGATCAGTAGTTCTTATACAGAAAAAAGAACGTAGATTCACATCAAATGGTCATTGAATAATATTTTTTCTTTTAGGAATCACACTGTTTGAGCTCAGTTGCTAGAAATGGACTAGCTTTTTATATGGAATATACCAATTGTATTTATTCCAACAGGATAAAACAACAACAATACGTAATTTATATATACTATACAGAAACGATGAACATTTTTCAAGATTCGTTAATTCATTAATTTTTTTCTTCTACCACATAACTTCTCTCCTTAAGTGAGCATTCATAGCTAGAGAGCATCTCCATTACAATACGATGATTATGGACAGTATGATGTATACTGTATTAAACTGAATTCCCATGCAACAGTGACAGTGAACAGTGGCAATATAATTCCAATATACTCTAATGGTATTTATACTCGTTCGGCCGAGTTGAATGGGAATAGGCCGATTAGAACAAGAGGGAATTATAATAAATTCAAAAAAACACCACAAAATCTCTCTCCTTAACTGAGCATTCATACCTAAAAAGCATCTTCATTACAGTTTGATTGATTGATTGATTCGCTGCCATTATTAAAAACACAGTATTTGACTGTTCACTGTCACCACCATTATAGTATCATCATACTTACATTACTATACTATATAAATAATATACATTCTACACTGAGAGAGCCGGTTGCTCCCTAACTTCGCCATCCTACGTTTTCAATTAAGGCAGCGAATCAATCAATCATACTGTAATTAAGATGCTTTCTAGGTATAAATGATTAGTTAAGGAGAGAGGTTTTGCGCTAAATGTAAAGAGGGCCAGCTGCGCCCTAGCTTCACTCTCCTAGGATACAATAAAGGCAGCTGCGCCCTAGCTTCACTCTCCTAGGATACAATAAAGGCAGCAATTCAATTCAATTACTGATTTGAGGGAATCAAATTTTCCAATACGGCCTTACAATAGTAATGATTGATCGATTGAGTGCTTCAAGGAGAAGATTTTGAGATGTATGATGAACGTGAGTGAGCCAAATCATGCAAAATCTTAGTATACATATATCATCAGATAGACAAATATAGACAAATAGAGACTAACTTACGCTTATCCTTCCTCTATGACATCATTCACTATTCAATGATAAAGTTTTGTTATTGTTGTTTGTCTGATTTAGGGAGAGAGAAAATCATATATCACGACTGAGGGGACTTGAAGAGGAACTTGAAGCCCAAGTGGCGCGAGTCGAGGCCCAAGCACACGAGGAAGCCCGAAATAAATTCGATCAGGAAAAACGGTTACTGGTTAAAAAAATGGAAGCTGAAACTCTTGAGCTACAAACACATCTGAATCTATTCCAAAAAGTAAGCTCAAAAGTTTAATTTCACAGTAGATTTTAATCGATTAGAACATGTTTCTTTTCCACAGATTGAGGTACTATCTCATTCCATTACAAATCATATCAAACCATCACACTACTTATTGCAAAAGATGAGAACATTTTTATTCCTCTATTGATCCAATGATACACAACTATTTTATTAAATAATTTGGTGGAGGACCAACAGGCTCAGCCCAGATCTATTCCACCTCCAAATGTTGATGATCCATTAGACTAGTCCATGAAGTAGGTTATATTTCTCCACTTTTTACAATTTGTTTAATTGTCTGACCAAAAACTCAAAAACAAGAAGAAATTTTGAATTTACAAAGATTAAAAACCAAATTTAAAGCAAAATTCCTCTCACTTTGTAATCAAAACTGTAAAATTATAATTAATTTGAGAAATTTTGGATCTGAAAATTAAGAATAATCATCTTCACTAGAAGCACGTGAGAATAGGAGAACGATACAGGATAAAATAATCATGACTGATAGATATAGAGATATTGATAACGTGACTCATTCACATATTAAATCGGTGACATTCATTTATAAAGACAACAGGTACCCCTCATGTGCTTTCTTTAGCATATAGGATGGATATACAGTTCAATGAAAATATAATAAAATAGAAGACGCAATGAAAAATTATAATTGCAATACTAAATGATCGAAAAAAAGTTATAGAAATAGCTTTATTCAACTATAGACATAGTTGAATGGAAAAGATATCAGTACTATATGAGATCTTATTTATAAGATATGGTAGATATGGATAATGAGAGATATCAATAATGTACAGGGTAGGTCGGTTAAACTTACTTTTTTAAAGGTGAATGTAAACGAAACTACTACAAAAATATCAACGTGATACTTTTTCCACTCAAAAATACTAACTCCCAATTGTCGTTTCATCTAGTTTTAAAATGATTTTGGTTAACTGACAACCTCTATGAGATTGCTTTTGAGAGATGAAATGTTTCCGTAAGAATTCATTGAGACTAAGAAGAAGAATTCATTGATGAGTTTTGTCTGAGATCTCATTTTTTTATGTTGATTGTCATCAAAACTAGTCTCAGAAACTAACCATTAATTCTCATTTCTCTATAAATCTTAGTTACTTTGTTGTTGGTGAAGTTGATTATCAATTATTTGGATTCACTCAGCTTAATTCAATAGTGAAATTATATTTTTGATTAACTCACACTCTTTTTATTTATCTTGAAAAAACATTCCTAAATCTTCAGTTCACCTTCTCGCCTATAAAAGTGTAAATCCACCTAACGGTACACGATGGTTCGACCGAATAGAGGCACACCGAAGAATGAGGTCAATGCTCCGAAGCCAGCTATTTCTGGAGCATTGTCCGAAGAGACCCTCCTCATTATTCGACAGCAAATCGAAGAGTCTGTCCACAGTGCTGTATCAATGGCTGTGAAATCTATTTTCGAGGAACTTCAGGCATTGAAGGAGGAGAACAAACAGCTGCACGATAGAATTCGTGAGCTGGAGGTGTCTTGTCACCTGAAGGTCGACGACCTCGAGCAATATGGGCGCCGACATTCTATACGTATTTTTGGGATCCCGGAGAGTGACAAAGAAGACACGGACCTGCTGGCGCTCGATGTCTTAACAAGAAGCTGAACGTGCCCGTGACTTTGGCGGATGTCAACCGCTCGCATCGCGTTGGAAGGCGTCAACCACCTCAACAAGGGCAAGCTAAACCCAAGGACCGACCATCATAGTTCGACTCTGCAGCTACCGGACCAGGAAGATGATCTTCGACGCTAAGAGGAAGCTGAAGGGTTCCGGCGTCACCATTCGCGAGGATCTGACTGCGGAGCGCCTCAAGATCCTCAACGCTGCGGCCGACCGTCATGGGCATAGGAATGTCTGGTCATCGGACGGGAGGATCAAGATCTCTATCGGCGAGGGAGGATCCAAGAGGGTCCACACAGTCGAGAGGATGACCGACCTTCAAAAAATAAAGGTAAATTAAATCATTTCAGGATTCGATTACTAAGGTGCCCTTCACTACAAAAATAGGAAATTCGTATTAAAACATTTCACAATAGATATACCTTGGCATTTTTCATGAGCTGGCTTTCTGTTCTATAAATGAATCTTTCCACTGCTATTTATGATTATGTATGAGGCAATTATTTCAAACTAAGGAGATCCACATTTGTTAATACTGATTAATAATTTATCTTGATATTAATTCCCAAAACTACGTTCAATGCATCAACTACTATACTCCAGAGGGTACTTAGAGAATCATTATCTCTATTCTTACTAATAATTATTACATCTCTTACCAAAATTATTTCAATAATAGTAATAATGACGCAGGTATGTTTCTAGCAAATAAGCTCCACTCTTTCAAAAAACTTTTCAAGGCTGCTCACCTTAACGTACAATCCCTCAGTTGCCACATTGATGAACTCAGAGCAATCTTCCGTTTTCAGGACTTCAATATAATCGGAATTTCCGAATCATTTTTGAAGCCTAGTATTTCATCAAATTTTGTTGCATTGCCTGGATATAATCTTTTCCGGAATGATAGATTAAATAAAGCTTGTGGGGGTGTAGCAATTTATGTGAAAGAAGGTATCAAAACAAAAGTTTTAATCACATCTAAACAAGAGTATTGTTCCAGACCAGAGTTTATGCTACTTGAATTATCCTTATCTAGTACTGATAAATTACTCGTTGGTATCTGTTATCGCCCACCAAAAATAGGTCATTTCACAGATTTCGAAAATGCCTTGCTTTCTCTTATGCCTTGTTATAACCGTATACTAGTTATGGGGGATATGAACACCGACTTGAACATGACAAATCGTAACTTTGACTACTTTCAACTGACTACAATTTTCCAATGCCTAAACATGACTATTTTACCTCTCGATCCAACTCATCATACTAATGAATCAGACACACTCATTGACCTTCTCATTGTTAGTGATCCCAATGAGGTTGTTCAAGCAGGCCAAATCTCAGTCCCAGCTATTTCTAGACATGATTTGATCTACTGTGTACTTTCCCATAAGATACCCAAGCCAGAACAGAAAATTATCACTTATAGAGACTTCAAAAACTTTGATGAAGCCGCCTTCCTGACTGATGTGGCTCAGACTCCATGGCATCAAATTGAAGCATTACCCTCAGTTGATGACATGGTCAAGACTTTCGAGAATTGGACTTTGACTTTGTATGACAAACATGCACCTTATGTGACAAGGAGGATTAATAGAAAACGACGAGTACCGTGGATGACTGAAGACATACTTAAGATGATGGGACGTAGAGACAAAGCACATAGAAAATTTAAAAAGACATTTGACTTGGACAGTTTGATAGAGTATAGGAGCCTTAGAAATAGGGTTAAACAGGAATTACGGAACTCAAAGATTAGGTACTTGAATTCGTTTATGACAAACAATAGACAAGACTCTAATCACTTTGGCAGGGAATAAAAGAATTCGGGCTTGGCAAAGAGAAATCGAATCCACAAATTGACTTACCATTGAATAATATAAATGACCATTTCGTTTCACACTCTAACCAACGCGACGAAGTTGTCATTGCTAATCACATTGATGATCTTGAAGAGCAGGTTACAAACTTAGATTTACCAATCACTGATCAATTTCATTTCCATCCAATCTCAGAAGAAGACACTTTCAGAGCAATTCAACGTATTCATAGTAATGCTATGGGTGTAGACAAAATTCCTATTAAATTTATCAAGAAGATGTTATTTGCTGTTTTACCAACCATTACATACATTTTCAACAAGTCACTTGAAGAAGGCATTTTCCCTGAAAACTGGAAGTTTGCTCTGGTTCGCCCTCTAAATAAAGTTCCATCACCCAATAAAGTTGAGGATTTTAGACCAATCAGTATTTTACCTGCATTGTCCAAAGTGCTAGAAAGACTCATTCATGCTCAAGTTGTAAAATTTCTAGACAACAATAGTAAGCTTCATAACTTCCAATCAGGCTTTAGAAAATTCCATTCAACTGAGACAGCTCTGCTTCGTGTCACTGATGATATAAGGTTAGCTATGGACCAAAGAAAATGCACCATCCTCACCCTATTTGATTTTTCTAAAGCATTCGATACTGTTGATCATACAGTCCTTCTGAATAAGTTGGCTATTCTTGGTTTCAGTCACAACTCGTTAGTTTGGTTTAAATCCTATCTATTAGGTAGGAAACAATGTGTATCTGTCGGTGACAAAAAGTCAACTTGGAAAAACGTTATGCATGGAGTACCACAAGGTTCAATTTTAGGCCCTCTCCTCTTCACTTTGTATGCTAATGACCTTTCTTCCATTATCAAATTCTCCAGTTTCCATACTTATGCAGACGACCTTCAAATCTATTTAAGCTGTCCCATAACAAAAATTAATGAAACAGTTGGAATAATGAATCAGGATATCAATTCGATAGTGGAATGGACAAAGAAAAATGGCCTTAAGCTTAATCCCATCAAAACACAACCCATTATAATTGGATATTCTCGTCTTATAAACAATATTGACCTTGAATCGATTCACAAAATTAGTGTAGACGGTAATGACATTCCTTACTGTAGCTCAGTTAAAAATTTAGGCATTATTATGAATAATACTCTTGACTGGTCAGAACAAGTGAACAAAACTTGTAAAAAGGTATTCTCAGCCATGCATGCATTGAAGAAAATGCACGATATCCTCCCTAGAAACATTAAATTATTATTGGTTCAATCTCTCATCTTCCCACATTTAATGTATTGTAATTCTGTTCTTAACGATATGCAAGTCACTCTGAATGATAAACTACAGCGTTGCCAAAATTATTGTCTACGTTTCGTCTACTCTCTCCAACGCCATGATCATATCACCCCAGCCCACATTGCTAGTTCAACATTAAAGCTTCCCGATCAGAGGCTTTTTCGAATAGTCAAGCTTGTTAGAGATATCTTGATATACGGTAATCCGAACTATTTTAAAGATGATTTCAAATTTGTCTCTGAAGGTAGGAGGATAGATGCTTCACATACTAGAACCGGAGAAAGTACTTTAAGGATACCCAATCATCGAACTACTATTTTCACAAAATCCTTCTTAGTCAGTGCCTGTCGTGCATGGAATGCACTTCCTGTTTCTATCAGGTCCATGGAGAGCCGAGCGAGCTTCATCCTAACTTTAAAAAAACATCTTTTGGAACAAATGACTGAAACTGTCCGGCCCTAGAACGATCACATGACATCCATCCCCCACCCATCCCACAAATACAAACCTTTAAACCATGTTATAGAACGAATTGTATATATATATATATATATTATATAAACTCATGTTATTTCAATTATCCACTGCATAATGCTGTATATTACTGAAAGTTGATAACCCTGATCTACTTTCAGCCTACTTCATTTTATTAATCAATTATTTGATCTTATCTACCTATATAATTATTTTACTCTATCAATTTTCTGTTTTTTTTTCTCTTTAATATTCATATTGATTAAAACTTTTACAATATTTCCATTAATAAATAAATCCTTAGTTTAAATAACGAAATTAACGTTTTGGTAGAGAGTTAGTGGGGAGGATATTTTTAATATTCTTTCCGAAGAATGGACATTGATATGTCCAAAGCTCCGCCAATTTATGTAGATGCATAACAATATGATTATTATCTATAGTTATTATATTACAACTGCTTTTTCATATCATATACAGTTCAATAATTATTTTCTTAGTCTATATTATGTAAATTCATCTATAATTTTGCTGTATTGTAGCTATTGTATATAAGTGATACCAGTATATATTGTAATCTACATAAATAAAGAACTCAATCAATCAATCAATCTCTCTCTCTCACTCTCGCTTTCTCACTCTCTCTCTCTCCTCTCTCTACTTACTTACTCACTTCTCTCAAATACTTCGATATTCTTTCAACATTTTCCGTAGTTCTTGTGGAAGAAATAAACCAGAGCATTATTGCGGGTGACTAGATGGTGGAGAATATTGGGGGACTGACCCCTCAGATGCGCTTTTCCTACTTATTTATCTGCACAACAAACATGTTGGAGGTTTCTTAAATGAGTATCTATTATGTCTCTCTCTCATTGTATATTTAATTCACATTTTATTTCAATCGAACAATTATAAACAAATCATGAATTGTATGAATTTATATTCCAGTAATACAGTATACTATAAAGCATCAATTTCTTACCATAGTATTATAAATCATAATTTTAACAATATAATCATGAGCACAACCTAAAAAAATATAAAAACAATTAACTGGTGGAGCAATATATTTACTTGCACAGTGATTTTATCAATCACTTGAGGACAAGCTGGACCATTATATGAGATTCTAAGAAATATTGTGGAAATACAAGTATGCGTTCAACCTCACACATCCATAAAAAACTAAACCCATTTAAAACTCCCTTATTACGGAGTTTATTGTTAGTGTCTCTGGATGAAATAGAGTAGTACCCAATTACCCCACTACTGAAGATTAATTGATTGGCTATGTTATTCTATAGGACCATAGTGAACAAGCTCTCAACTATCGAAACTCCAAGAGTCGATCTTGAATTATTTTTCCTTGAACGTTATGGATTCATTTTTCTGTATTTTTCATGGTATAACGCTGAAGAACTTAGGTAAAGCAACAGTAAACATTATTGGAAAACTGAAATGTTTGATAAAAAGCTTTTGATTACATGCCTGTTACTAAGCTTGACGAGTTAAGTGTTAGCTAGGTCTATCCCTCTAAGTCAGATTCTTCTCTGAGTTGTGAAGGTGATGTTATGGTAGATATCCACATCAAATGAAAACAATAATGTCGAGGGGAACCACTGCTTTAGTGGAACAATTCGAGATGATGCTCTCCATTAAAACATTATCATTCTCTGATTAATTGAAAGATGAAACATTGAGCAATCAAACATAGTATGGGTGAAGCCCTACGATTGGCCATAGTCTGTTGACCAATGAAGGTTGAGATCTGCTGTCATTGGTCGAAGCTATAGGAATTTAATTTGTTGACTTCCTATGTTTTAATTGATTAAATGAAACTAGATGAATGATGAAATATTTTTAATGTTGGAATGACAAAATTGAACTCTGGATAAATATTGAGAAAAAAAAATGGTTACAAGTGATAAACAAACTATGCCGGTTGAAAACATTACAGATGGCAATCATATGATTCGCCACATTACCCCCCCCCCACGGGCAGACGATTTGGCCATCCGAAATTTTGAAGCTCACTTTTTTCCTGGAACAGGGTGGGAAGGCTGAGTTGAGTCGTCTTGTATGCTGGATGTATGCTGGCTTCCATTTGCGGCACTTAATTCGTAATTCACAGGAGAACATCGTTGTAATTGACGTCGAGGAAAACGACTGAGGTTGTAGAGGCTGTCAAAGACTTTTCGTCTAAAAGTTTGTGAATAAACGGTCAAGGTTTTTCTGCAGATACATCACAGAGCACAGTAAGTGGTGATCCAGGAATGGTACACGTTCCAATGAAAGAGAAGAATTCTCTGGTGTTATCTTCTGAAGTTGGGTACCTTTAACATATTGTATATCCGTCGAAAACTCAGAGATGAATGATAATTGATAGAGTTGAATTGGTGGAAGTTGATTGGTTGAGTTTGTGGAGTTGATTGGTTGGTAAGCATAGACTAGAGGCTTGTGGTCTGTGCAGATAGTGAAGGGATGTCCTTCTAAGAGGTGGCGAAAATGCTGTACCGCTCATAAACAGCAAGTAGTTAGCCATAGTATACTGGCCAGCAACTTTCTTTTAAAGGTAATTTTTTTGAAAAGAAAGCAAGAGGTTGCCATACGCCTTCAACCAGTTGTAAGCATTCTCCAACTGAGTGGTTGGAAGCATCAGTAAATAAACCAAGTGCTTAATTCTTGAATGATTACTCTTCTTTCCCATTCCTGAATTACTGTCATTTATCGATGCTCCATGTTTCAGAAGTGTAATGTTCATTTTTGTAGAAATTAAAACTTGAAAGTGTTCAATGCAAAATTTCATCCTTTCATAGGTTAATGAAAGCTTTGAAAATACATTTTTTTAGCATTTTAAATTCTCGGCAAAAGATATCCAATTGATGCTGTAATATTGTTGAACAGAACAGAAATTTGTTCTTTATCCATCGTGGTGGATAACTTGAGTAATTTTTAGGTCACTTTTACTCACATGAAATATTTGTAAAAATGCTTGCTGATGATCACGTCGGGGTCACCAATATAGGAATTTAATTTGTTGATTTCCTATGTTGAAATTGATTAAATGAAACTAGAGGAATGATGAAATATTTTTAATGTTGGAATGACAAAATTGAACTCTGAATAAATATTGAAAATAATCTGTTACAAGTGATAACCAAACTATGCCGGCTGAAAACATCACAGGTGGCAATCATATGATTCGCCACAAAGCTAATGGGTCATTGGTTTAATGTCTAAATGGCTAAATGTCATTGATCGAAGCCTAAATGCATCGCATCACCCACAATATTCTGCTGCATTGTTCAAGCTAATAATAATAATAATAATAATACTGAGGGTGATGCCCACATAAGCTCTTAGACTTGTGCGTGGGTAATGAGTGGAAGGGATGATGATGAGATAAGACGACTACTTTTTAGGTAATCGGGACCGACGGCTTATCGTCTTCTCCGAAAAACGGGAGACTATCATTGTACTAGAAATTTATGATGGTGCAACAACAGAAACAAAATCTCAAATTGTTTTCATGATGGTGCAACAACAGAAACAAAATCTCAAATTGTTTTCATAAATAAATGCCTTTGACAATATCAAGTCGTTCTCATTTAATTCATATTTCTTTGTGAGGGAGAATTGATAAGAAAGAGGGTCGTTGGTTTTTCGCCTAGGGCGTTGAATCTTCTTCAGCTGGGCCTGGGTGAAATATTAAGAGGGAAAGTGTGGAGTGGGTGGAGTAAGAGAGAGAGTAAGAGTGAAAGTGAGTTAGAGTGAGAGTGAAGAGTAACCAAAATATAATAGGTTGTTTGTTATGACCTAGGTTAACAAACTACTCACTGAGAGCAAACGGAGGGGACGCTTAGACTCGGAAATGCCTTCCCCAGCCGAATGCGAAAACCTCAAAATGCTTTTATCCGACACTAAAGCCAACCTGGAGCTTGTTAGAGCTGAAATGGTACAACTCAAGTCAGATTATGAGAGAAAGTGTAAAGAGAGTTACAGGTGAGAACTCAACAACATTAATTTTATTACTTTTTCATTTTTTCCATTACCTTTTCACGTTTGAAAAGCTGTCTTACTCTTTATTATTATTATTATTATTATTATTATTATTATTATGGTGATATTGTGTTGAATATCCCTAATGGATAGGAGTAATTTGCGAAAAACTATGATTATTTCAAAGTAAAATAAATCCCTAATCTCTATTCAGTGAATTTATAGATTGTTAGATCTCTCATTCATTTAGAGAGAATTATTCTTATTCTTGCAATGATAATATATATATATATATATATATATATATTATATATATATATAATATATATATATAATCCGTTTCAAACAAAAATATTCATAGTCACTGTATGATAAAATTGTGCCTCTTTATGGTTCAAGGTAGACAACTGAGATATAATTAAAATTTGCGTAGCCTCTGCTGGAGTAATGCTATAGGAAAGGTCAGATTACTTTGTCAAATATCTACATAATTTTATGAGAAACAAAAACCTATCAAGCTGTTCAATCAATCAAATATATGAAATTTTCTTAGAATAGTATTTCTATTCAAACTTCAGATAACTTTCTATTTATTGTTTGTTCCTTTACAGTTGTTGGTGTTTCTTTCCTATAGTGAGCTCCACGTTACAATGACAGTATTTGATTGACATAAGTGTTGCTATCCTTGTTTTTCATCGGACCATCCAGATAGCGTTATTATATTTTCAAATATGTAGAAATATAATTAATCAACAAAATATTATTTCTCAATTATTGAATAATATTATTAAAAAATTGAAAAATAATATTATCGACAAATCGAAATTTTTTTAAAAGACTGAACAGTTGGTATTACATTGAATATTATACCGATACCAGCTATCCATAGAAGGCAATGACAAGGAAGAGAATTGGTACATCTGTTCTATCTTTCTCCTCTGCCATTATAACGTGGACCTCGCTTTCATTTGCTACAAGAGTATAGCAGAGAATAGTTTGCTCAAGTTATGATTTCTTGTAAATTTATCGGTGTATTGTATCACTCATTATTGAAGAAATTAAATATTCTCAATTATTCAATATCCACTTGAAGGGTTAAGTGTAAGAGAGGGCCGACTGCGCCCTAACTTCGCCCTCCTGGGTATAAAATAAAGGCAGTCATTCTATTCTATTCTATTCTTATACAAACTGAAATGTTTTCCAGCCAGAAAGAGTTATTGATGGAATACATGAATAAAGAAGATCATGCTCATCATCAACTCCGTCTATTACAGTAAGTCCGTCCAATTTAAAATGCAAAATTATCACTAGTCTAATTCTTCAAAATACGAGTACAATTATTTTACTTTTTTATTTTCTTGTTTTATCATTATGTTATAAGATATAAGTGCTATTTGAACTGTGCCTGTTGCTCTTACATACATAATATTTTGAATGGAAAAATATATAATCATAATCTCTCCTTTATCTACTCAACATAGTAGTCATGAAGGTGATTAGTTCTACAGGTAGTTTTACAGGTGATTAAGATCAACAATTTTATATGTTATTTCTTTCACAAGAGTTTCTTAGGAGAAGTAGGATTGTTTAGATAACAATAAATCATTGCATTTGAATTGAGGGGAACGAGATTTCGATAGCAATATTTAATATGGATCTACGGTAATAATCCAGGATACTACGATGTGGTTTTGTGATAGAATTGAAACACTAGAATTGATAGACAGAGAGTTAAACTCTGATCTTTTTCTGTTTACGACTTAGGGGCTTATATGCACAAAAATTACGTCACTGCGGCAAATTTGATAACTTCTTAAAAACTAAATTTCTTTTCAGAGAAGCCAATTCAAAACTGAACGACACCAACGAGAGTTTACTGAATGTGATGGATAGAACTTGTGTTCGTTCCCCTTGTTTTTCTCGTGCAAGCTCTTTAGACTCTGCAGAAAGGAAAGTAAAAAGGTAATGACAAAACATCTCATCATGAGTTCATCGAAAATGTATTAAACATAAGATACTTATGACGCTCCATAGATATAATAATCATTTTCATAGACGAGAATATCTTATTGAGAGTCGAAGCTTATTCTTATATCTTATTAATCTAAACTTATCATATATTTGTTTCCCTTTATCTCTCTTATAAAAAATGCCGTTTAATGTGCATGATTTAAGGATACACGTTCTAGAATGTTCCTTTTGAATTTTTAACACTAATATGAGGCCAGACTACTATTGTAGAACTAATGTCGGAAGTTTTCTTACTTCTTAAAAGTTTCATTTCTGAGGGTGATGTCCACATGAGCTCTAGGTTTGTGAGTGAGTAATGAGGCGATGAGAGGTAAATGGACCAATTGCTCAAGGTGTTTTCGAACCACTGGAAAGCGAATTTTAAACCCAATGATAATAAAAGGAGTCGCTTCTGCAAGTGGTGACATTCAAAACAAGAGTAGCAGGCGCATGAATCTTGACTAATGGTCGAAACACAGTAAAGCAGCGAAGGTAGCTTCTAGCTTGAGAGTGTTGAAAATAATGCATGTATTTCAATGTTTTGACCCATTGAAATGCATGCATTATTTTCAACACTCTCAAGCTAGAAATATACCACTCCATTGTGTTTCAACCCATTGAAATACATGCACTATTTTCAACACTCTCAAGCTAGGAGCTACATTCGCAGCTCCACTATGACATTACTTAGGCTACCTAAGAGAAGCGATAGAAGCGATTGAGAAGAGAATGCTTATTGACGCATCACGGAACCAGCCGCTTCATTGATTTCAATTGATTGTTTGGAGGAAAAACCTAATAATAATATTGAAAAAAATAATGATTCTAGATTTGATTCATGTCTCTCATTCTAAGGTAATAACAACAGTTATTACTCACACCAACTGAATCACAAAATGATTGATGATTACTATAAAATAAATGAAAATTTATTGATAGATTTTCTTCTCATTTTTTATATCAATGACTCAACTTCTTCAATACAAAACGTAATGGATTATTTATCTGGTTGAACTTCTCGATAATGTATTCCTTGTGATGTTTCAGACTGGAAAAAGATGGAATGTCCGATTGCTCCAGTGGAATAAATGAATATTCTCTTAGAGATGAAGAAGTTGTGCCTTTTGGCATTGAAAGGTTGATAGAGGATATTGGTAAGTACTCGTAGTAACCATGTTCATTTGTTTCCAAAAACGTATTCAGTCGAGTAGTAAGATTATTACCATAGATTACTTGATATTATCATAGAATAGATCACTATTAGAGAATGCAGTTTCTGGAGAACAATCTATTCTTTTTTCAGACAGTGGAAGATCAACAATGAAGGACACGGCGGACTGTGACAGTTATCAGTCGAAATCGATCAAATCTTTACAAGAGATAAATCTAATGGATAGGAAATCGCAAAATGTGAGTTTAAGAAAATAATCGTTATAGTAGGCCTATAAGTAGAGAATTTTGTATTAAAAGGTTTTTAATTTTAGCTAGCTAAGCTCGCATATCAGTGTGTAAATGTGTTTGACGGCGAAATGGACTTACCAAAAAATAGGTTTTTATTTTGCGTTTTTATTTTTAAAATTGTATAAAAAAGCTATGTGAGAGATATTGACGATTTTTTTCTGTTTGGAGGCCCATCACTGTCAATATGAATTGAATATGACAGAATTCAAATGACTGCCTCCGATGCGGGGATCTGAGAAGTCCCTATAATTTACATGATTCTCCATAAATAATGTGGCATATAACATAAATTATTGTTCAGCCCGATTATTGATGACTTCAGTGATGATTCACAGCTTATTGGCATAGATCTGTAACTTATAGCCCTACAAGAAAAAGTTTAGCGTAGTCAAATGCTCAAATCACACGATCTAAGTTGCCAGTTAGTATTATTACCATGTCTGCGAATCGACAATCCAGAATGTCGATTATTTTGTACATAAGTCTGGCAAATTGCAGCAGCTTGTTGAAATAACAGATTGTTCACATCCTTATAATCTAGTCTAGGCCACAAGAAGTCGATAATCATTGACAGTATTTGCCCAGTTCAAGTCAGAGAGGCTGAATTCTTGTTCACGGCAACTGCCGCGGTTTCTGCTGCACATACTCACGTACATGGATAATATTCTTGGCAGTCCTCGCGATCTGTTGAAGTTTGGGTGTTGTCGGAACATTCACCGAACAAGTTTTCTTAAATTCATTCAACGCATTGTGATTGGTAATCTAGGTAGGACAGATATTGCGACTGTAAAATGGATATTCTCTTGAAACATCGCTTGCACAACGCAGAGCACTAAATTACTACACAGCTAGAAAAACATGAAAGTAATAAATCTTGTCTAATATAAAATACTTATAAATTATATTTATAGTTATCCCATGTAAGCAGTATAGTATTTAAGTCATTATGATCAATGTAAGTTTTGATTTTTAATGATTATGGATAACAAGGGCTACTCTTAAAAAATAAAATTTGCAAATAAAATGGAAATATGCCACATTACAATGAGAGTGGATAAAGATAGGAGAACAGCGTTGCCGTTCGTCTGCCTTAATTGATTATATTTCAACATTGTTAAAAACGTATTTGGCAACTTTGTGGAGCTAGAAAACGATAGTGTCATGTGTTTTGTGGAATAATAGACAAGGATATGAATTGAATTGATTTGAATTGACGAATTCTCTACCAATTTTTTTCACTCAATAAAGTATTACATTACATAAAATTATTTTAATGGATATTTATAACTATGATAGTTCCGATATCTCAAAGTCATTATTTTATCGTAAAAATAATTTTGGATTTTTCTTTACTGACATTATTCAACGTGGAAGAGTCGAAGAAAATCAATTATTATGAAATTGGAGAGTATCAAGTATGAACCGGTGAGTATAGAATGTAATTTCTTCTATACATTTCATAGTATAGATTAAATAGAATCTACAATGTTTGTAGTATAGTTATCAATAGAATAATAAACTCAGAATGTATTTTGCCTGATTTTAATATTATTCTTTATGTAGTAAAAGTTGGTGGAATTGGATAAATCCTTCGGATATTGTAGTATGATTATTTTTGAGCTTCCAGATGGCTTAATTGATCCGATATCCTCGACATTATTAGAATTACAGACGATTTATTGAAAATCGACATATTTTTGCCGCCATCTTGTTTTTTCATGATCACAAACATTTTTGAGATTGCCAGTATGGATAATCTCTCTCTACACACCATCACAAAGAGTTTGATACCATTCCCAAGTCTGTACCTTCAAGTAGTCATGAGTTACACGGTTTTCTAATTGTTGGAATTGGCATTTGGTGGGAAAATTGTGTTTTCCGCTGCAAACAGTACTTTTTACTCTTTTTCCGATGACGCTCCAGCCGTAAAATATGGACTTACAGCCTCCAATCAAATGTTATTTTAAAGCTTTGGAAATATTCTATAACACTGTGCCAATAATACTAGTGTTTGTCCACTGCGAATACATTTATACAGAGTGGAAAGTGAAATATTGTCCCCGAAAAATGTATGTTTCAAGTTTTTGAAGTTGAATAAATAATAATGGGAAGAGTGGTCAAAATGAGATGATTCTCTCGATCATTATTGTTTGGTTGATTCTGAACACATTGGTGGTAAAACCAATCCGATATCTCTCACAATAACTGAATAACAAGCGATATAAAAATTTCTGTCAATAATGACCGCCATCTTGTATTTTTCAATGATGTCGAATATTTTCTTTGTTTCCATCATCAATATTCTTATTCGTGTTGTTGTAACGAAGAGATTGAGACCATTTGCAAGTCTCTATCTTAAAGTAGTTATGAAAAAATCGATTTTATAGTTCCAGCTTTACCTCATGCGTATGGAAAAACGCACCAGAAATCATGCAGGGTTTTCTTTGGAGTGCGCTGGAGAACTCATTTTTTGACGTACAGCACACAAAGATATATCGTTTCAAAGTTGAAAAAACGCTCCAAAATTCATAGATTTTAAATTTCTCTGTATCTCTTGCACAAAAAAAGTTATAATGGAATTAAATTTGAACAAATTTAGAAAAAGTTTTTTTGGGCTTTTGAAGGTTATAACTAAAAATATATGCGTTTTAGAGGAGAATTTTATAGAATAAAAATTGTAGAGGAAGATTTTAAAAATATTTTCGTCTAAAAAACGGTTGATTATCTTGAACTGTTATTGAAATACAAGCGATATAGCAAAATCCTGAAAATTTTGGCGGCCTTCTTGTTTCCGAAGTGTTTGCCTGTGATTTCGACTTCATCACGTTCCTTATTATGCTAGACCTAACGATAGAAATTGAGACATCTTCCACGGCTGTTACTCAAAAATGACCACGGAATGCCTTATTCATGCATGACATTTGCGACCTGACTAAATGCTGAATATAATAAAGAACTTCAAATTAGAATAGTCAATTGTGTGCTACATAAGTAAATTCAAGACCATAGAACTCTAAAATAGATCGAGTTAACATTTTTAACGTTATTTGAGTCAACCAATAATCTCTACTAAAATGTATGGATTGATCTCGAACTTCATTGATTGTTTTTAAACTTTTTGATATCTTCATAAATTACAGTAGTGGATTCCTTTACATTTTTTCATAGCTTTGAATTAATTCCGAGTTGTTCAAAATTACAAGAGCAACAACTTGGTTAGTTTAGATGTCATTGTAAACTAGAAATTAGAACGATGAAGGATTGATTCATTCGAGAAGGATAATGGATCATTCTTACTAAAGCTCGAACTTTCAGAAACAAGAAATCTTATTTGATCATTTTTTGATAAATCACGGCTTTCTGTCCACGCTGTTGCAGTGTAGAGAAACTGTATATATTTTTAGACAGACTCTGCCACCTATCAGCCAAAGGAAGAACTACGAGTCGAATTATCTCACAACGTATCAACACTTGTATATCGACAGAGAGTGTCGACTAGACTAGTCGACTCCCTCTTCCCATCTGATTTGCATATTATTAGGATGTAGGCTATCATTCGTAACAAACTTTAGTCTAACTAGGAATTTTTCAACTTTGTGATAATGAATTCAAAAACTAAATTTCATCCTGAAGTTTTCAAGGTGTTTCACAATATCCTATTAGTACTCACCTATTTCATTAACCATGACGAACTGCAAGTAGCCTAATAATCCTTTTGTGAACTATTTTAACGACACTACAGTCTAATATCTTTGAATATTAGTTTTTAATAAACAGTGAGTACTAGTTTTAATAACTGATATTCAACGATATTAGACTGTAGTAGATAAAGACAATATCTTTGAATATTAGTCTTTAATACACAGTGAGTACTAGTTTCAATAACTAATATTCAAATATATTAGACTGTAGTGTCGTTAAAATAGTTCACAAAAGGATCCTATTAGTCTCTTTCTATGAATACTGTATATCACCGTTGAATCCTTCAATACCATTTATGAGACTGCAGGCTATCTTCAATAGTTTCTGAAAAAAATATGATCAAAAACCGAAAAAAGTAATTAAAAAATATCAAGATTTTCTGTTAATTTTCACTTATTGGAGGAAAACGTTCATAGAATATACTTAAAACAGTTTACTTCAAATAAATGTCATCCTGTTATTTAGTTCACTTCTAAGATTTGAAAAATTTTCAGATCATGATATGCTTTTCTTGTTTTGTAATCATTCCAATGCTAAAGCAATACACGATAACTAAAAATTTGATATTCAAAGTATCCTGGACTAAAAAAAATCTGAGATACTAAAAATCTTCCAAAAAAACTAATTACTTGAGAAATTGATAAAGGAATTAAATAACGCTCGTTTCAAGAACTTCATCTATCAAGTCCATTCAAGTAAAAAAACCTGAATGAGATTTTTCACAGCTTCCATAAAAAGTAATATCCTCATTGAGTTCTAGAATAAGAACATTTTTTCAATCACCTCATAACCGCTGAAACATAGGTACCGTTTCTCAGTCACAAACCGCCAAATTTTTCGAAAATGGATGTAATTCCATATTTTTCTAATGCCGTCAATGACAAGAAGACTGTAAATCTACTATATGAAGAAGAAATCTATGGATAATATTTCAAAAATATTCACAAAGATTGAACTTTGTTTTTTTTCAAGTCATTGCAAATAGCTTGAAAAACTATTTTTTGTCATTTATTCATTTCCAATCCAAAACTACAATACATAGGTGATTGAGATATATTGGAAAATATTTTCCAACCTGGCACAAGAAGGAAACTCAAAAAAATTCAAAATTTATTAAGGCACATGCTGTTCGTTTGAAAGAGCATTGGCTTTATTACCATTTTTGGCATCACAAATGCATAGTTTATGTATGGGAACCAAAGCTGATTTTTAAAATATTTTTATATTCAACTTCAAAATTATATCAGGCCTCTGAAACTAATAGATGAACTTGTTTTCTTATTTTTTTGCAGCATCTCTAAACAAAAATGTTTATAGCCTAAATAAATAATTTGACTTATTCAATTTCGGGTTCGCCCAGAGGGTGCCTGCAGAATCATAGAGCGTTATATACTATAGAATGTATCATAGAGAAATTAGTACTGAATGTTTATTAACATTTATTTAACATATATTTTTTTGTCTCTGAATGTACGTGTATGTAAAGTATAATCTGTATGTACGTACGTATAATTATAGTATATTTTATAATTAATTTCAATCATTCATTTGCAAACTCCAGTTAGGTACCCACTGATACCTACCGTACATATATCATACCGTTATATTCATTTATTGTTTTCCGTTTAACACACCTTTTTAATAATTGTATATCAGGTACTATAATTAACCAGCACTATTTATCGTCTACTCTCATCTGTTGTATAGACAATATTTTCGTTTTATTCGTTATCTTAATAAAAATAAATATATAAATAATACCTGAAATCAACAAACGTGAAATTTCAATTTTTCAGATGTGCAACTATGATTCTGCAAGGTCTAGTCCGACAAGAATGGATTGTCCACAGCATTGTACAACCAGAGCAAATTCCATCCTGCTTGGTAGCACATATGGAGATATGGACCCCACTGGACCACCTGATAGAACCTTCAAAATCCTGTTTGCTGGTGATTCTTCAGTTGGAAAGACAAATTTCATACATCGATTCTGTAAAGGTCTCTTCTCAAAAAACCTTGGATCTACTGTGGGTAAGAACTTTTATTATCATAACGATAATATATTCTACTGAAACAAGATTATTTTTTTTTTGCTAGCACATGGTCTACTAAATTATATTATAATAAGTATTACCTTTCTTGAAAAAACACTATGTATTCAGTAATATTATAATAATTCATGATACGGTAAGTAATAATCATAATAATTAAACAGATGTTCACTCAGTATTGGAAATAAATAAATTCATCCATGTATTCTAACAAAATTCATGAAATCACACTAAACCTGGAAATGCTTTGGAATTTCTCCATATCAAGGTTGTAAAATATTTTGTCTGTGGAGCTGATAAAATCTTGTTTTTTTTCATGTGAATATTCATAAATATAATTGTTAAGCTTTCCGCTACAAGCTGCTGTAACTTTTGTATTTATGAATCCTGCTAAGAAATCTCAGACGGTATCGTACCTCTATATTTTTTTCAGGGGTTGATTATCAGGTGAAAACAATAAGGATAGATGAGAAGAACGTCACTCTTCAGCTCTGGGATACTGCAGGTAGCAATAATAATTATTAAAGCTTGCAATTATCTACATTGAACATATGTTATGAATTAGTGTATCCATTTGATAGATTGGTAGTGGAATGTTAATCATAAAAAAAATTATTCATTTATCATGTTCTCAGTGATCAAAAATATTCAGTTTGTGGTTTGTTTTGTAACATAAATTGTTACACTGTATACATATTTTTTATGTATGGTATAAACTCTGTTATTGTATATGAGCAACAACATCTTAAATACATCTTATGAATTTAAAATGATTGAGTTACTGAGGGACACACCAATGTTTGGAGAGAACCTGATGTGCGCCATGACACTGATCATATTGAACTCTTCAATCTTTATTTCCATCACGAACTGCTCATTATTGAATAACTTTTTGCTATTATCATATACGGTTCTTGATAAAACTGATTGAATTGCTTTTTCATTTGAGAAATCATTTTAAACTTAAAATTTAATGCAACAAAAAATGTCATAAAAAGTTGAAACCACGATACTGGTACCGTACCATATTCATTTAAAACATCTAGTAGAGCTATATCATGATGAAACCATTATGATATCACAGACAAGGTGTGAATCTGTGATGATATTGAAGTAGAGAATTCGGCAATAAATACAGTACCCACATTGAAACACAATACAATTTATCAAGAACCCTTTTCATTTTGTGGAATCACAACTAGTTGACTCATTAGAGCAGTTTTCAAGAGTAGATAATTGAATTTGCACTTGGAAATGCTAATATTGTTGAAATTATTGATATAATGCTAATATTGCTGACTCTGAGTTGAAAATACATGTTGAGATTTGATAAAATGAACAGGGTACTTTTATCACGTTCTAATAATTTCAGTAGCCCTATAGAGAGTACCCACATTATCTAATCTATACTGTATCCATCATTTAGTCAAACTGAGTAAGGTGTCCCACTATCTTTTAATACGTTTTATATTGTATATTTAAACGTTTTATATTTAATACAAATTATTGTTTAACTTCATAATAATTGAACTATACCTGTTTCAATCAGTTCAAGCATTTTCTTCCATGAAATAAAAACACAATATATTATTAGATTTTCTACTCAATTTTTTATCAATGTTTTACTTTATTCAATATTTTTCAAGGTCAAGAGCGATTTAGATCCATGACAAGATCATACTTCCGTCGGTCAGATGGTGTTATGCTGCTTTATGACGTGACAAGTGAGAGAAGCTATGTCAATATAAGGGATTGGATGCAATCTATTGAGGTGATAAAGCTTTTAAAGAATCAGCATCGAGAAAAGATAGCATAAGTTATATTTTCTCTATGATATTAGTTAAATAGAATATGAACTCCCACAATAGGCCTTGGCCTATGTGAACCATGGGGTCAAGATTTCTCAATTAATAATTCAATTATTCCATTCAAGTGCCATCAACTCATTATTAATTTACGCTTGCAAACTTCATGATCTGCAAATAATATTGTGTGGCTCACAATAATATATTTAATAATAGCCTATCATTATATCCAAAATAATAATTAAGAGCACTTTTCACAACTCACAATTTCAGAGCTCTACTGATGTAGAGCTCATTTCCACAGTGATTGGAAAATCTTTAAAAACACAATAATAATGTACCCTTGATTGTTTTCAACATTTTCCTCAGTATAATGTTATGACGTTTGTTTATCCATTGAATCTATGCTGTATGCAGTAACAACATCAATTCAACATAAATATTACATGCTTTCATATGGCATGTTTGTTTATCCTCTGGGTTCTATTGTGAGATCCACGTTATACCATATTCAGAATTATTCAGAATTGTTCAGAATTATATTCAGAATTGGTTCGCTACGGTATATCTGTCTATCAATAGACAAAGCAGATACCTAGCTCAATCTTTTTCATATTGTGCTCATTGCCAAATCGTTATTGTTTATGGGCTATGAAGAAATAAAATGAACTACAATGATATGTAATATCAATTAAGGAAATCTATAATTAAATAATGGAAAGAAATATTCTCTTGATGCATATGATGGATTTCAAATGCCTATAATTGATCATTATTAACGAGAATCAACAAACATATCGGGATGACCATCACACGCAGCCATCTACCAAATAGAAGGCGGTGGGAAGAAGAAACTTGGCAACTATACAGTCCCATCATTTAGTCCAATATAGGTTTATACACTTCCTAGCTTGAAGAACCAGCCTGAATACAGAACAGAGTCTGACTTAGAAACATCGGAATCGAAATTGGTTCTGAAAATGTTACTCTAGTATACATTACCGGTAACGCCTTGTTCCATTTGAAACTGAGTTTACAATCGATTGGATTATTTCAAATTTCAGGAGATATCTGGAAGTCGTATACCAATAATGATGTGTGGAAATAAAGTGGACGTAAGGGAAGAGGCCAAGGCGGAGGGTCTAAGATGTATAACAGAGGAGCAAGGAATGAAATTGGCAGCACAGTATGGAAGTCTGTTTGTAGAGACAAGTTCAAAAACAGGCCAAAACATTGCTGATTCTCTATTTGCACTAACAAGGTGAGTAATACATCAATTTTGTAATAACAGATTAATCATATTATGTGATAGTATTCATTTGTCGGTTTTTGGAAAATAAGAGTAAAAAAACAGGCCAAAACATTTCTCATGCTCTATTTGCACTAACAGGTGAGAAATACATTCATTTTTTTAATAGCAGATCAGTCAATACTTTTACAATAGCCTAGCCAAAACATTTCTCATGCTCTATTTGCACTTACAGGTGAGAAATACATTCATTTTTTAATAGCAGATCAGTCAATACTTTTACTATAGCCTACTTCAATTTGTGACAATACTTTTCTCCAGTGAATGGGAATTAATAGCAATAAAATAAATTATAAATGAGTGCAAATTTCTATTTTTGGCCTATATACTTGTTAGTGTATAACTGATAGTGTCTATTCTACTATATAATCCATTAATATAGATATATAAGCTGGATTTTCATAGGAGTAAAATTGTACAATTTCTTGCCACTATCTATTAGAAGCCATTCTTGTATGGGTTTCAAAAAAAACTGTTAAATTTATCCTGCAGCAAGAATGCATTTATACAGTGGCTGATTTTTATGGAATTGACTTTTGTATGTATGAATTGTGAAAATGGTTTTATAAATTACTTTATATTGTGAAATTGTATTGTTTTTATGCTTGAAATGTTGTATAATATGTATATGACGATTGACCATACATTTTGTTGAATGTCTTATATGTCAATTAAGAAATTTCTATTTCTATTTCTATTATGTTCAAGCAAAAATGCTGAAAAATGAAAAACTATAAAATTACTTCAATTTCTTTATAACATAGAATTAATTATAGTACCCTTTGAAATTAATTAATTTCAAAGGGTACTATAATTCTATTTTATAAATACAAGAAAGTAGCTCTGAATTCATATATTTTAAGAAGATACTTCAATATCATTGAAAATTTTGAATTTGAATGTAAAAAATAGCTGGCAGGGTTGTTTTACTCGCAAACAGGATGCTCTTAGAAACCGAGGAAACAATCCCATAGATAGGCAGGCTCGTTCCGCGAGCTTGTGCATTTCAAATCAAATCGAAAAAAAATAATTTTCATGAACAATGGGACAATACAATTTAATTTGGACCTCCCAGTTAAAATCTTCTCTCGTTACCCCTCATTTCTTCTAAAGCCGTCATTTTCAAGTGAAATTTGATAGGTACCGTACCAAATTCATTATGCTAACTTCACATTAAAAACCATTACCGTATATCATTATAGGACTCAAACCCCTTCACTAATCTTCATTAGAACTGTGATCTGCGATTATTATCGTGTATGTGATTATTTTTGTGACTTTTTCATTTTTTTACAGGGAAATGCTGACGAGAGAAGATGTCGAAGTGAAAACTTCAGCTTTGCAAGTGATCCCTGGTGAAAAAAATCGATCTTGTTGCAGCAAAAAATGAACATATTAAAGTTTATAAAATGATTTGAATACAGTATTCAGCTGTTTGGATTTTTAAATTATTTTTGTTGGAAATAATAATTTTAATCTCTCAACTTTTATTTTCGATTGAATTATATAATTTATAAGATTACCGTAATCATATAAGCTAACAACGTACTGTACACTTTCTTAAAATCTCGATCATTGACATGGCTTATTGTATACCTGTTTGGAAAAACCGAATTTGTTGAATTATCTCATTCCAACTGAGTAATTATTTTCAATCTTTTGTGATATATTATTGTAATAAATTAAAAATAATTGCTTGAATTATTCAACCAATGACACTTATAGGGTAGCCTATTCAACAAGCTCTTTCAATCTAATTGCCCTCAGTTTGTGAAGCGAATCAACATTGTGCTATCACAACAGAGGCAGAGAAAATCAGATTATCTGTTAATGATTTCTCAATCTTTTGTAGTTATCAATAGTCTCGTAAGTTTCACTTTTGACTTCAAATACAGTTGTTGGTGAGATGTAGTGATATTTATCCACAATGAAACATTGGAATGCTGTCTTGAAATATTATGTGTTCATTGGAATATTACATAGGTAGCCTATATGTTTCAATACCTATGGTGTCATCTTCAGTGTGAAAATTCCTTGTTTTGGATTAAAAGTTTTGAATTTTCACACTGAAGATGATACGGTACCCTATAGGTGTTGAAACATGTAGGCCAATGTAATTTTCAGATAATTCATTATATTTCTAGAAAACATTCCAGTGTTCTATTATTTTACTTTTGCTTCACGTAAATGAGGGAATTTGAAATCCAATTTTTGTTCCGCTATCACTTTTAGCAACCCAACTACCCATTATTCAGCTACTAAATAGTTGAACAATCTTATAAACTTCCTTCTTTCACTTGAGGCTCGAGTAGTAGGCCTACCGTAATCCATTTGTGAATAAATATTGACAATAACCTTCATCAATCAACTCTAAATTTACAACATATTTTTGGCACAGATGAATATTTCTTTAGCCAACTAAATTGACTCACCCTTTTAATGATATACCGTAGGCTAACTAACAGTATAACTGGTAGACCTATAATTAATTGCATGCAGTATTGATACAACTTATATAGTACTCAACTACAGCACTACTGTACTTGAATTTTAAAATTTATAAGATGGAGAAATTAGCTCTCCATTGACTATAATGATGATGACATCACTGAGGAATATGTAGTAGAATATGTAGCCAGTCATTTGAATAGTGAAATATATGGCCAGTAAGGACATGACTGTGAAATACACTATTGGTAGCAGATTGCCTTGACCCTAGTCTGAACCTACTATCACCAATAACCTAATTTCATTGTGCAGTGGCTACAGACACGTCAATGGACTCAAATGGTTACTGTTACAGTGATGTCACTGAGGTAGTGAAATATGAAGCTGATGAATTCATGGATGTATCCAACACATTGGGCTCTATCTCCAGCCCACTCACCCATTAAAATTTGGCAACAGACACTCCATTGAGTATAATAATGATGACTCCACTGGGGTAGTGAATGATGAAGCCAGTCACTGGAGTTCATGAAAAATATATGGCCAGTGACATAATGACTGTTATACACAATTCCTAGCAAATTTCCATGATAATGGCCAGTGCTCACTTACCCAATACCTTCATTTCATTGTGCAGTGGCTACAGACATGGAAATTAACACTTCATTGAGTATTCCAATGTTGACATCAGTTGAGTAGTGAATTATGAAGCTAGTCACTTGAGTAGTTGAATATATGGTCAGTGAAGACATGACTGTGTCATCCAGAATTGGTAGCCAATATTGCCACAACTTAAGTCAGATCCTATGGCTATATTCAACACATTTGTCAGATGATGGTAGTGTCTCTAGCCACAGCCTACTAACCCATTATGATTAACATTATTTCATTGTGCAGTGACCACACACACAGTATTTGACTCTCCCTCGAGGCTCGAGTACAATATGGTGACATCAATGGAGTTGAATATGTGGCTGTGTTCAACACAATTATAGTGATGTTCACATTATAATGACAGTGAAGAGAGATAGGAGAACAACATTGCTGCTCCTCAGTCTTGTCAATGCCTTGTATAGATGGTACCGGTAGCTCATACAGGTTTATTGATGTAATATTAACTGTCTATTCTCGTTTAAAATAATCAATTACATTTTACTATTCAATAAATTATCTTTTTTCAATAATTTAATAATCACTTTCTGCTATTAAAAAGAATGACTGGCATTCAGAGATTTTTTCATGGCTGATTGCCATGCCTTTAGCCACTGTACACAATTGACCTTACTACATAGTGAAAAGACTAAAGCAATGGGAATCATCATTGGGATCCTGACAAATCACAGAGTTCAAACAGTGGTACACATTTGGCAGCTGACTGCCATGGCTTTAGCTACAGTACACCATCATTCATCTTACTCCATAGTGACTACAGCAACGGCAATAATCACCATTGGAATCATCTGTGACATTACAGAGTACTGTGTGTAGCCAGTAGTACACATTCGTCAGCTGGTTGCCGTGACTCTAGCTACAGCCTACTTACCCATAAACTCTCTCATTGTGCAGTATGTGTTCATTGGAATATTACATAGGTAGCCTATATGTTTCAATACCTATGGTGTCATCTTCAGTGTGAAAATTCCTTGTTTTGGATTAAAAGTTTTGAATTTTCACACTGAAGATGATACGGTACCCTATAGGTGTTGAAACATGTAGGCCAATGTAATTTTCAGATAATTCATTATATTTCTAGAAAACATTCCAGTGTTCTATTATTTTACTTTTGCTTCACGTAAATGAGGGAATTTGAAATCCAATTTTTGTTCCGCTATCACTTTTAGCAACCCAACTACCCATTATTCAGCTACTAAATAGTTGAACAATCTTATAAACTTCCTTCTTTCACTTGAGGCTCGAGTAGTAGGCCTACCGTAATCCATTTGTGAATAAATATTTGACAATAACCTTCATCAATCAACTCTAAATTTACAACATATTTTTGGCACAGATGAATATTTCTTTAGCCAACTAAATTGACTCACCCTTTTAATGATATACCGTAGGCTAACTAACAGTATAACTGGTAGACCTATAATTAATTGCATGCAGTATTGATACAACTTATATAGTACTCAACTACAGCACTACTGTACTTGAATTTTAAAATTTATAAGATGGAGAAATTAGCTCTCCATTGACTATAATGATGATGACATCACTGAGGAATATGTAGTAGAATATGTAGCCAGTCATTTGAATAGTGAAATATATGGCCAGTAAGGACATGACTGTGAAATACACTATTGGTAGCAGATTGCCTTGACCCTAGTCTGAACCTACTATCACCAATAACCTAATTTCATTGTGCAGTGGCTACAGACACGTCAATGGACTCAAATGGTTACTGTTACAGTGATGTCACTGAGGTAGTGAAATATGAAGCTGATGAATTCATGGATGTATCCAACACATTGGGCTCTATCTCCAGCCCACTCACCCATTAAAATTTGGCAACAGACACTCCATTGAGTATAATAATGATGACTCCACTGGGGTAGTGAATGATGAAGCCAGTCACTGGAGTTCATGAAAAATATATGGCCAGTGACATAATGACTGTTATACACAATTCCTAGCAAATTTCCATGATAATGGCCAGTGCTCACTTACTCAATACCTTCATTTCATTGTGCAGTGGCTACAGACATGGAAATTAACACTTCATTGAGTATTCCAATGTTGACATCAGTTGAGTAGTGAATTATGAAGCTAGTCACTTGAGTAGTTGAATATATGGTCAGTGAAGACATGACTGTGTCATCCAGAATTGGTAGCCAATATTGCCACAACTTAAGTCAGATCCTATGGCTATATTCAACACATTTGTCAGATGATGGTAGTGTCTCTAGCCACAGCCTACTAACCCATTATGATTAACATTATTTCATTGTGCAGTGACCACACACACAGTATTTGACTCTCCCTCGAGGCTCGAGTACAATATGGTGACATCAATGGAGTTGAATATGTGGCTGTGTTCAACACAATTATAGTGATGTTCACATTATAATGACAGTGAAGAGAGATAGGAGAACAACATTGCTGCTCCTCAGTCTTGTCAATGCCTTGTATAGATGGTACCGGTAGCTCATACAGGTTTATTGATGTAATATTAACTGTCTATTCTCGTTTAAAATAATCAATTACATTTTACTATTCAATAAATTATTTTTTTTCAATAATTTAATAATCACTTTCTGCTATTAAAAAGAATGACTGGCATTCAGAGATTTTTTCATGGCTGATTGCCATGCCTTTAGCCACTGTACACAATTGACCTTACTACATAGTGAAAAGACTAAAGCAATGGGAATCATCATTGGGATCCTGACAAATCACAGAGTTCAAACAGTGGTACACATTTGGCAGCTGACTGCCATGGCTTTAGCTACAGTACACCATCATTCATCTTACTCCATAGTGACTACAGCAACGGCAATAATCACCATTGGAATCATCTGTGACATTACAGAGTACTGTGTGTAGCCAGTAGTACACATTCGTCAGCTGGTTGCCGTGACTCTAGCTACAGCCTACTTACCCATAAACTCTCTCATTGTGCAGTGGCTACAGACATGGCAATTGGCTATCCATCACGTATAATGATGGTGATGTCACTGTAGTAGTGAGAAATATATGGTCACTGTTCATAGCAGTATGCCGTGATTCTCATTATGTAATTATAAACTCTCTCATTTAGTTGGCAGCCATCTCAAACTGGCATCTATCTATCCAAATGAGATGTCTTAAAAAACTGTTTATATCTCGGCTGCCGTAGGTCAGATTTCTTTGGAAACAATACCATTCGATTCAAAAGGTTTTGAAGAATAAGCTCAACTGAACTAAAGTATTTTATTATCTACTACCACTCTAATATACTATCTGTTCCAAGTGTGTTCATGATCAACTGATTACAGTCTAGTTAAATTTGTGTAATGACCAACTTCATTCGTGCATTTGTGTTCCTTTGTTGTTAGTTGTAAAAATGAGCGAATGATCAAATAGTAGTGACATTCGTGGGTGTTTATTAACTTAGATGACGGTGAAGAAAATTATTTTATTGTAGAAGATGTAGACAGTTTAGATGATAATTCAAGTGATAGTGAAAGTGTTGTTTTGGAAGCTACTGTACCAAACATTCAAGATGTAGGATTAGTTGTAGTAGCTAATAATGAGACAGAAGTGGGCTTAGCTAATAATAATAAACATCCTAATAAGCCTATACTTCCTGCTACAAACACCTCTAATTGGATTAGAGTAAATCCACCCGAAGTTGAGTCCGATGTTGGGCCCAAAACGGATCTTTGTGGAACGCCGTATTTAACTGTTGTCAGCTCACTATCACAACCTGAAATAGACACATACTGCTTTCTATCCATCAAGTAGGATTTTAACCACATGTTGGTAACACCACGGACAGCAACATGAAGCTTATTCAACAAGGTGCTGTGTTCAACTGTGTTGAAAGCTTTTCAGATGTCCAAAAATAGACCAGATGTTCTATTTCTATGTGGTGTGTTGATGCTGTGATAAATATCTGACAAAAACTTATATAATGCCTGTTCTGTGTTCAAGCCCTCCTGAAATCCAAATTGGTTTCTATTAAAATAGTTCATTAATAGTTTCTATTATTGAAAAAGCTCATTAATCTTTTCTTAAAAAGTTTCTCTAGAATTTTTGAGAACACTGAAAGCAGTGAGATGGGTCTATAATTTGAAATTTCTCTATTCGATCCACTCTTAAAAATAGGTATTACCTTAGCTGTTTTTAGATTTGATGGGAAATGGCCATTCAAAAAGCTGTCATTAAAAATGTGACACAGAACCGGAACAATAGCGTAAGCTATATATTTTATTAAAATGGAGGAAATATTATCAGGAACGGAGATTTTCCATTTTTCAATTTATTTATTTCAGTTAGTAGTTCTTGATAGCTAATAGGATTTAAGAAAAAAGAATTTTCGATAATATAACTTTTAAATTTTCTATCATAATTCTCTCTCATGGATTCATCTGGGTCATGTATGGAAGAAACTATTTCATCAGATATATTTATGAAGTATTCATTGAATTTGTTAGCTAAAACGTTTCCATCTATTATTAGACTATCTCCACAATGCAGATGGATCAACTTTCGTTTGGAAACTGATTTACTGCAATGATTATTTATAATTTCCCATTGTTTTTTTACAGGAAAAGTATTCAAGTTGGAGTAAAATTTAATCTTTTGATTTTTTATCAATTTATTGATGTTATTTTTTGCAGCCAAGTACTTAAATTTTAATCTCTCGTTTTGGGGGGATTTTCTTTGCGCTTTATAGAGTTTATCTCTATGCTCAATTGCGAGGCAGATCCCATCTGTCATCCACGGTTTCAGACGCGTAATATTTTTGACAAGCATCTGGCGTGAACGAGTGCACTGCTTTATATACGCCAGCAGACTATCCATGAACACAGAAAGCTTATCATCAACACTGTCACAAGCATATAAGTCAGACCAATCATGCTCCATCAACAAGTCCGTCAATTTTTTGACGTCGATGATATCTTTTACTATGGGAGTAGCATGACCGGTCCTGTCTCCAGACACAGACAATGAAGCCGATATAGCTCTATGATCAGTAATCAGCGATTCAATGACTGCACTCTGAATTATTTTCCTGTTAAACTTGGATTTATAAAAGATGTGATCAATGCAACTTGAGCTAAGGTTTGTTACACGAGTATCTACATCTATCAGTGATTGGTAGCCATTGAAATGCATGATTTCCATATAATCAAAAGCTCCAGCACTACTCAAGTCATTTATATTAATGTTGATGTCTCCAAGAATCATTGAGTCACCTTCATATCCTAGATTCTCCAAAAAATGGCTCAAACTATTTAGGAAAGAGGACTATTTAGAAGGAGGACACATTAAACAAGAAGAAACCTCAGAAGGAGGAAGAAGAGGAGGCACCTCAGAAGGAGGCACGGGTCACACCTCAGAAGGAGGCACAGGTCACATCGCAGAAGGAGGACACATTACACAGGAAGAAACCACAGAAGGAGGGAAAAGAGAAGACACCTCAAAAGGAGGATGCACCACGCAGGAAATATCCTCAGGAGGAGGAGAAAATTTTAGATATTCAAAAACATTTGATTGAACATTGGCAAGGCTTGTCTCTCCCAGCCGGGAAAAAGGGATTTTATTGGAGGCCTAGCCCGGATTTTGTAAATGCAATTGACGCTCCAGGAGCTATGAAGCTGGGAGTCATGAAAAATGGCCACAATTTGACCAGTACACGCATATAAACAACTGTCAAATTATAATCTCGAACACATGCAGCTTCGATGCAGAATGTCAAATATTTGCATCTGCATATTCGGATAGTCCCCTCTATAGGAAATCCCTGGAGACATGTAACATAAGAAACACCATTCTCGAGGTCGCAATATGTATTGTTAAGAAGAGTGTTTGCAGTGAAGCATACAAGAAAAGAGCACTTGTCATTGCCGCCTTCAAGAAAAAGGATTTGCTCAAGGGAGGAATTCTTAGAATTGAATGTTCAATGGACTGTTCATCCCTCCTTAGAACTCTTCAAATGCCAGCTTCAATTGAAGAGGTTTATAATTGCTCATCACCGTACTGCCCTCAGCAATTTTTATAAACTGACGATGGTGTGATCACCGAAACTAGCAGTTACAATTTGTATTCTTGCTTTATTATTTTATTGATTTTAAAGGGTACTATAATTTATTCTATTCTATAGATTCTATAAGATTGAACGGAGCTTGACAAACACATATGATCATCATGTGAATGATAAGTTATATTCAGTGGATTTGACAAGTGGATTTTTTATTGCATGCATTAAACAGATGTCTGGCCGTATATATTTCTATAAGGTAGGGTTTCAATATTTTTTAAGATGCGTGCCCATCAGTATCAATATTCTCACATTTGAAAATTTAAAGGTGATTGAAAATAAAATAAAAACATATTAAATGAACTAAATAATGCTAAAGAGACTATAATATTCTTGATTGAAAAATAATAATTTTAAAATAGTTGAGAAATATTTTTATGAGAAGGAAAGATTATCACGAAAATGAATAAATCATCATATGGGATACAAATTCAAACGTGTACTGAGTTTATTTTATAAGTGAGTTTTTGATCTTGGAGAAAACAAATAACAGTTTTTAAGAGTAAATTACTGAATCAACTAGAACAGGTGACATCAGATACTTGTGGATGAGAAAACTGCGTGAGGTCTACTGTTCACAGAACTACTAGTATATAGGATACAAAACAACAATTAATGTTTTTTAACTAATAAGGAAGATTTCTGATAGAATATACAAGAAGATTTTTAAAAAATCAGGCGTTTATAAACTGGAATATAGCCTAGTAATTGTGAAAAATTTTACATTGGTCAGACACATCAATGTTTTCAAAATAGGTTCAATGAACATATTCAGGCTTTAAAATTAAAAAATACTACTCATAAATCGGCTTTTGATGAACATTTAATTGGAACTAATCATAGTTATATCGATATGAATTCTAATATGACAATATTAAGCTTTGGTAATGAGAGTAATAAATTGAATGTGAAAGAAGAATTTTATATCTATAAAACTGCAAAATAAAATAGGAATAAAATTAATACGATTCAATTAGACTTAAATAATCCCATTTTTGATGAGTTTTGATGATCCCAATTTTGAATCGCAAAATTTGAAAGTGGTATAATATGATAGCTGTAGACTTATTACATCGATTTCCATCAAATTTTTATGGAATACACCTTGCCTACGGGTGGCAAGGGAACTGGTAACCTACAACCTTTCCCCCCCGCTGACGGCGTGATTATCGAGCCCAAAATTCAAATGTGGTATCATATGATAGCTGAGGGATTGTTTCATCGAATTCCATCAAACTTTTCTTGGATACACCTTCCCTGGGGGCGGCAAGGGACCTAGTTACCTACTACCCTTCCCCCCACTGGCGGCGTGATTATCGAGCCCGAAATTAAAAAGTATTGTAATATGATAGCTGTAGACTTTTTACATCGATTTCCATAATTTTTTTCCTGAATACACCTTTCCTGGGGGCGGCAAGGGACCTGGTTACCTACAACCCTTCCCCCCCGCTGACGGCGTGATTATCAAGCCTGAAATTCGAAAATGGTATCATATGATAGCTGTAGACTTGTTACATCAATTTCCATCAAACTTTCATGGAATACACCCTCCCTGGGGGCGGCAAAGGACCTGGTTACCTACAACCCTTCCCTCCCGCTGACGGCGTGATTATTGAGCCCGAAAAATATAAGTGGTATAATATAATAGCTGTAGACTTGTTCCATCGGTTTACATGAATTTTTCTTGTATACACCTTTCCTGGGGGCGGCAAAGGACCTGGTTACCCACAACCCTTCCCCCCCGCCGACGGCGTGATTATTGAGCTCAAAATGTAAAGTGGTATCATATGATAGCTGTAGACTTGTTACATCGATTTCCATCAGATTTTCCATGAATACACAAACCCTGGGGGCGGCAAGGCACCTGGTTACCTACAACCCTTCACCCCCACTGACGACGCGATCATTGAGCCCGAAATTGAAAAGTGGTATTATATGAAAGCTGTAGAGTTGTTCCATCGACTTCCATCAAACTTTTCTTGGATAAACCTTCCCTGGGGGCAGCAAGGGACGTTGTTACCTACAATCCTGCCCTCCCGCTGACGTCGTGATTATTGATCCCAACATTTGAAAGTAGTATCATATGACAGCTGTCGACTTGTTCCATCGAATTATTATGAAATAGAACTTCCCTGACGGCTGCAAATGACCTGGTTACCTACAACCCTTCCCCCCCACTGACAGCCTGATCATCAACCCAAAATTTGTTGAGAGAATCATATGACAGCTGTGGACTTGTTCCATCGATTTCCATCAAATTATTTCAAGATACAACTTCCCTTGGGGAGGCAGGTGATGTGGTTACCTACAACCCTTCCACCCCGCTGACGGCGTGATTATCGAGCCCAAAATTTGAAAATGGTATAATATGATAGTTGTGGACTTGTTACATCAATTTCCATCGGTTTTTCCATGAATAAACATACCCTTGGGGCGGCAAGGGACCTGGTTACCTACAGCCCTTCCCCCCCCCCCGCTGACATCGTGATTATAGAGCCCAAAATTCAAAAATGGTATCATATGATAGCTGTATACTTGTTACATGGTTTTCCATCAGATTTTCCATGAATACACATACCCTGGGGGTGGCAAGGGACCTGGTTACCAACAACCCTTCCCCCCCACTGACGGCGTGATTATCGAGCCCAAAATTCGAAAATGGTATCATATGATAGCTGTAGACTTGTTACATTGATTTCCATCAAACGTTTCTTGAATACACCTTTCATGGGGCGGCAAGGGACCTGGTTACCTACAACCCTTCTCCCCAACTGACGGCGTGATTATCCAGCCCGAAATTCGAAGATGGTATCATATGATAGCTGTGGACTTGTTACATTGATTTCCATCAGATTTTCCATGAATACACATACCCTGGGGGTGGCAAGGGACCTGGTTACCAACAACCCTTCCCCCCTACTGACGGCGTGATTATCGAGCCCAAAATTCGAAAATGGTATCATATGATAGCTGTAGACTTGTTACATCGATTTCCATCGAACGTTTCATGGATACACCTTCCCTGGAGACAGCAAGGGACCTTGTTACCTACAACCCTTCCCTCCCGCTGATGGCGTGATTATTGAGCCCGATATTTGAAAGTGGTATTATATGATAGATGTAGACTTGTTACATCGATTTCCATAAATTTTTTCCTGATGGCGTGATTATTGAGCCCAAAATTTGAAAGTGGTATCATATGATACCTGTAGACTTGTTACATCGATTTCCATCAGATTTTTCTTGAATACACTTTTCATGAGGGTGGCAAGGGGCCTGGTTACCTACAACCCTTCACTCCCGCTAACGACATGATTATTGAGCCCAAAATTTGAAAATGGTATCAGATGATAGCTATAGAATTATTACATCGATATCCATCGGATTTTTCTTGAATCAACATAACCTGTGGGTGGCAAGGGAACTGGTTACCTACAACCCTTCCCCCCCGCTGACGGCGTGATTATCGAGCCCAACATTTGAAAGTGGTATAATGTAATAGCTGTAGACTTGTTCCATCGACTGCCATCAAACTTTTCTTGGATAAACCTTTTCTGGGGGCGGCAAGAGACGTTGTTACCTACAATCCTGCCCTCCCGCTGACATCGTGATTATTGAGCCCAACATTTGAAAGTAGTATCATATGAAAGCTGTGGACTTGTTACATCGATTTCCATCAGATTTATCATGGATACACATACCCTGGGGATGGTAAGGTACCTGGTTACCTACAACAATTCCCCTATCGCTGACGGCGTGATTATCCAGCCCGAAATTCGAAGATGGTATCATATGATAGCTGTGGACTTGTTACATTGATTTCCATCAGATTTTCCATGAATACACATACCCTGGGGGTGGCAAGGGACCTGGTTACCAACAACCCTTCCCCCCTACTGACGGCGTGATTATCGAACCCAAGATTCGAAAATGGTATCATATGATAGCTGCAGACTTGTTACATCGATTTCATTGAACGTTTCTTGGATACACCTTCCCTTGGGACGGCAAGGGACCTTATTACCCACAACCCTTCCCCCCCACTGAGGGGCGTGATTGTTGAGCCCATAATTTTAAAGTGGTATCATATGTTACCTGTAGATATGTTACATCGATTTCCATATGATTTTCCTTGAATACACATACCCTGGGGGCAGCATAGGACCTTGTTACCTACAACTCTTCCTCCCACTGACGGCGTGATTATCAAGCCATAAATTCAGAAGTGGTATCATATGATAGCTGTGGACCTGTTACATTGATTCCAATCGGATTTTTCTCGATTTCACAATTCCTGAGGGCATCAAGGTACCTTTTTACTTACAAACCTTTTCCTCCGCTGACGGTGTAATTGTTGAGCCCAAAATTCGAAAATGGTATCATATGATAGCTGTGGGCTTTGTTCCATCGATTTCAATCACATTCTTCTGTAAAACTCCTCCCTCAAGTGCGGCAAGGTGCCTGGTTACCTACAACCTTTCCCCCACACTGACAGCGTGATTATTGAGCCCGGAATTTGAAAGTGGTATCATATGATAACTGTAGACTTGTTTCATCGATTCCCATCAGATTTTTCTTGAATACACCTTTCCTGTGGGCGGCAAGGGACCTGGTTACCTACAACCCTCCCCCCCCGCTGATTATCGAGCACAAAATTCTAAAATCACTGTAATACTTGGTCGCCATGTCTATAGCCACAGTACACAATCATCAACCTCACTAATGGTGAAGTGGCTACAGGAACAATAATTTTCGGATCCTGACAAATCTGTGGTGTCACAGAGTGCAATGTGTAGACAGTGGTACACATTTGTCAGCTGGTTACTGAATCTGCTAAAGCCTATTTACCCATGAACTTACTTATTGTGTAGTGGCTACAGACAAGGCAATTGACTCTCCATCAAGTATGATGATGTCATGAGAAACAGACTGACACCATCCATAGCAGTTTGCCGTGACTCTAGCCACAGTACACAATCATTGACCTTACTACATAGATAAGTGACTGAAGCAGAAGCAATTACCATTTACTGACAAATCTGACATCACAGAGTGCAGTTTGTAGCCAGTAGTAAAAGTTTGGCAGCTAGTTGCTGTGGCTACAACTCACTTACCCATGAACTCTCTCATTGTGCAGTAGCTACAGCTACGGTAATCTACTCTGAGCTATTTATGGAGAAATATGTATGTAGTGACGTCCATGCTGTTGTCAGACACATCTGACAGCAGGAAATATATGACCACTGATTTCACTGTAATACCTGGTCGCCATGTCTATAGCCACAGTACATAAGCATTAACCTCACTACATAGTAGAGTGGCCACAGGAACATTAATATTGGGATCCTCCTGACAAATCTGTGGTGTCACAGAGTGCAATGTGTAGACAGTGGTACTCATTTGTCAGCTGGTTGCTGAATCTGCTGAAGCCTACTTACCCATGAACTTACTTATTGTGTATTGGCTACAGACACGGTAATTGACTCTCCATCAAGTATGATGATGTCATGAGAAACAGACTGACACAATCCATAGAAGTTTGCCGTGACTCTAGCAACAGTACACAATCATTAACCTTACTACATAAATAAGTGACTGAAGCAGAAGCAATTAACATTTACTGACAAATCTGACATCACAGAGTGCAGTTTGTAGCCAGTAATAAAAGTTTGGCAGCTTGTTGCTGTGGCTACAACTCACTTACCTATGAACTCCCTCATTGTGCAGTGGCTACAGACACGGTAATTTACTCTCCTTTGAGTTATTTACAGAGAAATATGTATGTAGTGACGTCCATGCTGTTGTCAGACACATCTGACAGCAGGAAATATATGGCCACTGATGTCACTGTAATACCTGGTCGCCTTGTCTATAGCCACAGTACACAATCATCAACCTCACTACATGGTATAGTGGCTACAGGAACAATAATTTTGGGATCCTGACAAATCTTTGGTGTCTCAGAGTGCAATGTGTAGACAGTGGTACACATTTGTCAGCTGGTTACTGAATCTGCTAAAGCCTATTTACCCATGAACTTACTTATTGTGTAGTGGCTACAGACAAGGCAATTGACTCTCCATCAAGTATGATGATGTCATGAGAAACAGACTGACACAATCCATAGAAGTTTGCCGTGACTCTAGCAACAGTACACAATCATTAACCTTACTACATAAATAAGTGACTGAAGCAGAAGCAATTAACATTTACTGACAAATCTGACATCACAGAGTGCAGTTTGTAGCCAGTAATAAAAGTTTGGCAGCTTGTTGCTGTGGCTACAACTCACTTACCTATGAACTCTATCATTGTGCAGTGGCTACAGACACGGTAATTTACTCTCCTTTGATTTATTTACAGAGAAATATGTATGTAGTGACGTCCATGCCGTTGTCAGACACATCTGACAGCAGAAAATATATGGCCAGTGATGTCACTGTAATACTTGGTCGCCGTGTCTATAGCCACAGTACACAATCATTAACCTCACTACATAGTAGAGTGGCTACAGCAACATTAATATTGGGATCCTGACAAATCTGTGGTGTCACAGATTGCAATGTGTAGACAGTGGTACTCATTTGTCAACTGGTTGCTGAATCTGCTGGAGCCTACTTACCCATGAACTTACTTATTGTATAGTGGCTACAGACACGGCAATCGACTCTCCATCAAGTATGATTGTGTCATGAGAAACTCACTGTTACTGTCCATAGCAGTTTGCCGTGACTCTAGCCACAGTACACAATCATTATCCTTACTACATAGTGAAGTGACTGCAGCAGAAGCAATTACCATTTGCTGACTAATCTGACATCACAGAGTGCAGTTTGTAGCCAGTAGTAAAAGTTTAGCAGCTGGTTGCTGTGGCTACAGCTCACTTACCCATGAACTCTCTCATTGTGCAGTGGCTACAGCCACGGTAATCTAATCTGAGCTATTTTTGGAGAAATATGTATGTAGTGACGTCCATGCTGTTGTCAGACACATCTGACAGCAGGAAATATATGACCACTGATTTCACTGTAATACCTGGTCGCCATGTCTATAGCCACAGTACATAAGCATTAACCTCACTACATAGTAGAGTGGCCACAGGAACATTAATATTGGGATCCTCCTGACAAATCTGTGGTGTCACAGAGTGCAATGTGTAGACAGTGGTACTCATTTGTCAGCTGGTTGCTGAATCTGCTGAAGCCTACTTACCCATGAACTTACTCATTGTGTAGTGGCTACAGACACGGTAATTCACTCTCCTTTGATTTATTTACAGAGAAATATGTCTGTAGTGACGTCCATGCCGTTGTCAGACACATCTGACAGCAGGAAATATATGACCACTGATTTCACTGTAATACCTGGTCGCCATGTCTATAGCCACAGTACATAAGCATTAACCTCACTACATAGTAGAGTGGCCACAGGAACAATAATTTTCGGATCCTGACAAATTTGTGGTGTCACAGAGTGCAATGTGTAGACAGTGGTACTCATTTGTCAGCTGGTTGCTGAATCTGCTAAAGCCTACTTACCCATGAACTTACTTATTGTGTAGTGGCTACAGACACGGTAATTGACTCTCCATCAAGTATGATGATGTCATGAGAAACAGACTGACACAATCCATAGCAGTTTGCCGTGACTCTAGCCACAGTACACAATCATTGACCTTACTACATAGATAAGTGACTGAAGCAGAAGCAATTACCATTTGCTGACAAATCTGACATCACAGAGTGCAGTTTGTAGCCAGTAGTGAAAGTTTGGCAGCTTGTTGATGTGGCTTCAACTCACTTACCTATGAACTCTATCATTGTGCAGTGGCTACAGACACGGTTATTTACTCTCCTTTGAGTTATTTACAGAGAAATATGTATGTAGTGACGTCCATGCCGTTGTCAGACACATCTGACAGCAGAAAATATATGGCCAGTGATGTCACTGTAATACTTGGTCGCCGTGTGTATAGCCACAGTACACAATCATAAACCTCACTACACAGTAGAGTGGCTACAGCAACATTAATATTGGGATCCTGACAAATCTGTGGTGTCACAGATTGCAATGTGTAGACAGTGGTACTCATTTATCAGCTGGTTGCTGAATCTGCTGAAGCCTACTTACCCATGAACTTACTTATTGTGTAGTGGCTACAGACACGGCAATCGACTCTCCATCAAGTATGATTGTGTCATGAGAAACTCACTGTTACTGTCCATAGCAGTTTGCCGTGACTCTAGCAACAGTACACAATCATTAACCTTACTACATAGATAAGTGTCTGAAGCAGAAGCAATTACCATTTACTGACAAATCTGACATCACAGAGTGCAGTTTGTAGCCAGTAATAAAAGTTTGGCAGCTTGTTGCTGTGGCTACAACTCACTTACCTATGAACTCTCTCATTGTGCAGAGGCTACAGACACGGTAATTTACTCTTCTTTGATTTATTTACAGAGAAATATGTATGTAGTGACGTCCATGCCGTTGTCAGACACATCAGACAGCAGAAAATATATGGCCAGTGATGTCACTGTAATACTTGGTCGCCGTGTCTATAGCCACAGTACACAATCATTAACCTCACTACATAGTAGAGTGGCTACAGCAACATTAATATTGGGATCCTGACAAATCTGTGGTGTCACAGATTGCAATGTGTAGACAGTGGTACTCATTTATCAGCTGGTTGCTGAATCTGCTGAAGCCTGCTTACCCATGAACTTACTTATTGTGTAGTGGCTACAGACACAGCAATCGACTCTCCATCAAGTATGATTGTGTCATGAGAAACTCACTGTTACTGTCCATAGCAGTTTGCCGTGACTCTAGCCACAGTACACAATCATTATCCTTACTACATAGTGAAGTGACTGCAGCAGAAGCAATTACCATTTGCTGACTAAACTGACATCACAGAGTGCAGTTTGTAGCAAGTATTGAAAGTTTGGCAGTTGGTTGCTGTGGCTACAGCTCACTTACCCATGAACTCTCTCATTGTGCAGTGGCTACAGCTACGGTAATCTACTCTGAGCTATTTATGGAGAAATATGTATGTAGTGACGTCCATGCTGTTGTCAGACACATCTGACAGCAGGAAATAGATGACCACTGATTTCACTGTAATACCTGGTCGCCATGTCTATAGCCACAGTACATAAGCAATAACCTCACTACATAGTAGAGTGGCCACAGGAACATTAATATTGGGATCCTGACAAATTTGTGGTGTCACAGAGTGCAATGTGTAGACAGAGGTACTCATTTGTCAGCTGGTTGCTGAATCTGCTAAAGCCTACTTACCCATGAACTTACTTATTGTGTAGAGGCTACAGACACGGTAATTGACTCTCCATCAAGTATGATGATGTCATGAGAAACAGACTGACACAATCCATAGCAGTTTGCCGTGACTCTAGCCACAGTACACAATCATTGACCTTACTACATAGATAAGTGACTGCAGCAGAAGCAATTACCATTTGCTGACTAATCTGACATCACAGAGAGCAGTTTATAGCCAGTAGTAAAAGTTTAGCAGCTGGTTGCTGTGGCTACAGCTCACTTACCCATGAACTCTCTCATTGTGCAGTGGCTACAGCTACGGTAATCTACTCTGAGCTATTTATGGAGAAATATGTATGTAGTGACGTCCATGCTGTTGTCAGACACATCTGACAGCAGGAAATAGATGACCACTGATTTCACTGTAATACCTGGTCGCCATGTCTATAGCCACAGTACATAAGCAATAACCTCACTACATAGTAGAGTGGCCACAGGAACATTAATATTGGGATCCTGACAAATTTGTGGTGTCACAGAGTGCAATGTGTAGACAGAGGTACTCATTTGTCAGCTGGTTGCTGAATCTGCTAAAGCCTACTTACCCATGAACTTACTTATTGTGTAGAGGCTACAGACACGGTAATTGACTCTCCATCAAGTATGATGATGTCATGAGAAACAGACTGACACAATCCATAGCAGTTTGCCGTGACTCTAGCCACAGTACACAATCATTGACCTTACTACATAGATAAGTGACTGAAGCAGAAGCAATTAACATTTGCTGACAAATCTGACATCACAGAGTGCAGTTTATAGCCAGTAGTAAAAGTTTAGCAGCTGGTTGCTGTGGCTACAGCTCACTTACCCATGAATTCTATCATTGTGCAGTGGCTACAGCTACGGTAATCTACTCTGAGCTACTTATGGAGAAATATGTATGTAGTGACGTCCATGCTGTTGTCAGACACATCTGACAGCAGGAAATATATGACCACTGATTTCACTGTAATACCTGGTCGCCATGTCTATAGCCACAGTACATAAGCATTAACCTCACTACATAGTAGAGTGGCCACAGGAACATTAATATTGGGATCCTGACAAATTTGTGGTGTCACAGAGTGCAATGTGTAGATAGTGGTACTCATTTATCAGCTGGTTGCTGAATCTGCTGAAGCCTACTTACCCATGAACTCTCTCATTGTGCAGAGGCTACAGACACGGTAATTGACTCTCCATCAAGTATGATTGTGTCATGAGAAACTCACTGTTACTGTCCATGGCAGTTTGCCGTGACTCTAGCCACAGTACACAATCATTGACCTTACTACATAGATAAGTGACTGAAGCAGAAGCAATTAACATTTGCTGACAAATCTGACATCACAGAGTGCAGTTTGTAGCCAGTAGTGAAAGTTTGGCAGCTGGTTGCTGTGGCTACAGCTCACTTACCCATGAATTCTATCATTGTGCAGTGGCTACAGACACGGTAATTGACTCTCCATCAAGTATGATGATGTCATGAGAAACAGACTGACACAATCCATAGCAGTTTGCCGTGACTCTAGCCACAGTACACAATCATTGACCTTACTACATAGATAAGTGACTGAAGCAGAAGCAATTACCATTTGCTGACTAATCTGACATCACAGAGTGCAGTTTGTAGCCAATAGTGAAAGTTTGGCAGCTTGTTGCTGTGGCTACAACTCACTTACCTATGAACTCTATCATTGTGCAGAGGCTACAGACACGGTTATTTACTCTCCTTTGAGTTATTTACAGAGAAATATGTATGTAGTGACGTCCATGCCGTTGTCAGACACATCTGACAGCAGAAAATATATGGCCAGTGATGTCACTGTAATACTTGGTCGCCGTGTCTATAGCCACAGTACACAATCATTAACCTCACTACATAGTAGAGTGGCTACAGCAACATTAATATTGGGATCCTGACAAATCTGTGGTGTCACAGATTGCAATGTGTAGACAGTGGTACTCATTTATCAGCTGGTTGCTGAATCTGCTGAAGCCTACTTACCCATGAACTTACTTATTGTGTAGTGGCTACAGACACAGCAATCGACTCTCCATCAAGTATGATTGTGTCATGAGAAACTCACTGTTACTGTCCATAGCAGTTTGCCGTGACTCTAGCCACAGTACACAATCATTATCCTTACTACATAGTGAAGTGACTGCAGCAGAAGCAATTACCATTTGCTGACTAATCTGACATCACAGAGTGCAGTTTGTAGCCAGTATTGAAAGTTTGGCAGCTGGTTGCTGTGGCTACAGCTCACTTACCCATGAACTCTCTCATTGTGCAGTGGCTACAGCTACGGTAATCTACTCTGAGCTATTTATGGAGAAATATGTATGTAGTGACGTCCATGCCGTTGTCAGACACATCTGACAGCAGAAAATATATGGCCAGTGATGTCACTGTAATACTTGGTCGCCGTGTCTATAGCCACAGTACACAATCATTAACCTCACTACATAGTAGAGTGGCTACAGCAACATTAATATTGGGATCCTGACAAATCTGTGGTGTCACAGATTGCAATGTGTAGACAGTGGTACTCATTTATCAGCTGGTTGCTGAATCTGCTGAAGCCTACTTACCCATGAACTTACTTATTGTGTAGTGGCTACAGACACAGCAATCGACTCTCCATCAAGTATGATTGTGTCATGAGAAACTCACTGTTACTGTCCATAGCAGTTTGCCGTGACTCTAGCCACAGTACACAATCATTATCCTTACTACATAGTGAAGTGACTGCAGCAGAAGCAATTACCATTTGCTGACTAATCTGACATCACAGAGTGCAGTTTGTAGCCAGTATTGAAAGTTTGGCAGCTGGTTGCTGTGGCTACAGCTCACTTACCCATGAACTCTCTCATTGTGCAGTGGCTACAGCTACGGTAATCTACTCTGAGCTATTTATGGAGAAATATGTATGTAGTGACGTCCATGCTGTTGTCAGACACATCTGACAGCAGGAAAAAGTTTGGCAGCTGGTTGCTGTGGCTACAACTCACTTACCTATGAACTCTATCATTGTGCAGTGGCTACAGACACGGTAATTTACTCTCCTTTGAGTTATTTACAGAGAAATATGTATGTAGTGACGTCCATGCCGTTGTCAGACACATCTGACAGCAGAATATATATGGCCAGTGATGTCACTGTAATACTTGGTCGCCGTGTGTATAGCCACAGTACACAATCATAAACCTCACTACACAGTAGAGTGGCTACAGCAACATTAATATTGGGATCCTGACAAATCTGTGGTGTCACAGATTGCAATGCGTAGACAGTGGTACTCATTTGTCAGCTGGTTGTTGAATCTGCTGAAGCCTACTTACCCATGAACTTACTTATTGTGTAGTGGCTACAGACACGGCAATCGACTCTCCATCAAGTATGATTGTGTCATGAGAAACTCACTGTTACTGTCCATAGCAGTTTGCCGTGACTCTAGCAACAGTACACAATCATTAACCTTACTACATAGATAAGTGTCTGAAGCAGAAGCAATCACCATTTACTGACAAATCTGACATCACAGAGTGCAGTTTGTAGCCAGTAATAAAAGTTTGGCAGCTTGTTGCTGTGGCTACAACTCACTTACCTATGAACTCTCTCATTGTGCAGAGGCTACAGACACGGTAATTTACTCTCCTTTGATTTATTTACAGAGAAATATGTATGTAGTGACGTCCATGCCGTTGTCAGACACATCTGACAGCAGAAAATATATGGCCAGTGATGTCACTGTAATACTTGGTCGCCGTGTCTATAGCCACAGTACACAATCATTAACCTCACTACATAGTAGAGTGGCTACAGCAACATTAATATTGGGATCCTGACAAATCTGTGGTGTCACAGATTGCAATGTGTAGACAGTGGTACTCATTTATCAGCTGGTTGCTGAATCTGCTGAAGCCTACTTACCCATGAACTTACTTATTGTGTAGTGGCTACAGACACAGCAATCGACTCTCCATCAAGTATGATTGTGTCATGAGAAACTCACTGTTACTGTCCATAGCAGTTTGCCGTGACTCTAGCCACAGTACACAATCATTATCCTTACTACATAGTGAAGTGACTGCAGCAGAAGCAATTACCATTTGCTGACTAATCTGACATCACAGAGTGCAGTTTGTAGCCAGTATTGAAAGTTTGGCAGCTGGTTGCTGTGGCTACAGCTCACTTACCCATGAACTCTCTCATTGTGCAGTGGCTACAGCTACGGTAATCTACTCTGAGCTATTTATGGAGAAATATGTATGTAGTGACGTCCATGCTGTTGTCAGACACATCTGACAGCAGGAATATATGACCACTGATTTCACTGTAATACCTGGTCGCCATGTCTATAGCCACAGTACATAAGCATTAACCTCACTACATAGTAGAGTGGCCACAGGAACATTAATATTGGGATCCTGACAAATTTGTGGTGTCACAGAGTGCAATGTGTAGACAGTGGTACTCATTTGTCAGCTGGTTGCTGAATCTGCTAAAGCCTACTTACCCATGAACTTACTTATTGTGTAGAGGCTACAGACACGGTAATTGACTCTCCATCAAGTATGATGATGTCATGAGAAACAGACTGACACAATCCATAGCAGTTTGCCGTGACTCTAGCCACAGTACACAATCATTGACCTTACTACATAGATAAGTGACTGAAGCAGGAGCAATTACCATTTGCTGACAAATCTGACATCACAGAGTGCAGTTTGTAGCCAGTAGTGAAAGTTTGGCAGCTTGTTGATGTGGCTTCAACTCACTTACCTATGAACTCTATCATTGTGCAGTGGCTACAACATGGTTATTTACTCTCCTTTGAGTTATTTACAGAGAAATATGTATGTAGTGACGTCCATGCCGTTGTCAGACACATCTGACAGCAGAAAATATATGGCCAGTGATGTTACTGTAATACTTGGTCACCGTGTCTATAGCCACAGTACATAAGCATTAACCTTACTACATAGTAGAGTGGCCACAGGAACATTAATATTGGGATCCTGACAAATCTGTGGTGTCACAGAGTGCAATGTGTAGACAGTGGTACTCATTTGTCAGCTGGTTGCTGAATCTGCTAAAGCCTACTTACCCATGAACTTACTTATTGTGTAGTGGCTACAGACACGGTAATTGACTCTCCATCAAGTATGATGATGTCATGAGAAACAGACTGACAACATCCATAGCAGTTTGCCGTGACTCTAGCCACAGTACACAATCATTAACCTTACTACATAGATAAGTGACTGAAGCAGAAGCAATTACCATTTGCTGACAAATCTGACATCACAGAGTGCAGTTTGTAGCCAGTAGTGAAAGTTTGGCAGCTTGTTGCTGTGGCTTCAACTCACTTACCTATGAACTCTATCATTGTGCAGTGGCTACAGCTACGGTAATCTACTCTGAGCTATTTATGGAGAAATATGTATTTAGTGACGTCCATGCTGTTGTCAGACACATCTGACAGCAGAAAATATATGGCCAGTGATGTTACTGTAATACTTGGTCACCGTGTCTATAGCCACAGTACACAATCATTGACCTTACTACATAGATAAGTGACTGAAGCAGGAGCAATTACCATTTGCTGACAAATCTGACATCACAGAGTGCAGTTTGTAGCCAGTATTGAAAGTTTGGCAGCTTGTTGCTGTGGCTACAACTCACTTACCTATGAACTCTCTCATTGTGCAGTGGCTACAGACACGGTAATTGACTCTCCATCAAGTATGATTGTGTCATGAGAAACTCACTGTTACTGTCCATAGCAGTTTGCCGTGACTCTAGCCACAGTACACAATCATTAACCTTACTACATAGTAGAGTGGCCACAGGAACATTAATATTGGGATCCTGACAAATCTGTGGTGTCACAGAGTGCAATGTGTAGACAGTGGTACTCATTTGTCAGCTGGTTGCTGAATCTGCTGAAGCCTACTTACCCATGAACTTACTTATTGTGTAGTGGCTACAGACACGGTAATTTACTCTCCTTTGATTTATTTACAGAGAAATATGTATGTAGTGACGTCCATGCCGTTGTCAGACACATCTGACAGCAGGAAATATATGACCACTGATTTCACTGTAATACCTGGTCGCCATGTCTATAGCCACAGTACATAAGCATTAACCTCACTACATAGTAGAGTGGCCACAGGAACATTAATATTGGGATCCTGACAAATTTGTGGTGTCACAGAGTGCAATGTGTAGACAGTGGTACTCATTTGTCAGCTGGTTGCTGAATCTGCTAAAGCCTACTTACTCATGAACTTACTTATTGTGTAGAGGCTACAGACACGGTAATTGACTCTCCATCAAGTATGATGATGTCATGAGAAACAGACTGACACAATCCATAGCAGTTTGCCGTGACTCTAGCCACAGTACACAATCATTGACCTTACTACATAGATAAGTGACTGAAGCAGGAGCAATTACCATTTGCTGACAAATCTGACATCACAGAGTGCAGTTTGTAGCCAGTAGTGAAAGTTTGGCAGCTTGTTGATGTGGCTTCAACTCACTTACCTATGAACTCTATCATTGTGCAGTGGCTACAGACACGGTTATTTACTCTCCTTTGAGTTATTTACAGAGAAATATGTATGTAGTGACGTCCATGCCGTTGTCAGACACATCTGACAGCAGAAAATATATGGCCAGTGATGTTACTGTAATACTTGGTCACCGTGTCTATAGCCACAGTACATAAGCATTAACCTTACTACATAGTAGAGTGGCCACAGGAACATTAATATTGGGATCCTGACAAATCTGTGGTGTCACAGAGTGCAATGTGTAGACAGTGGTACTCATTTGTCAGCTGGTTGCTGAATCTGCTAAAGCCTACTTACCCATGAACTTACTTATTGTGTAGTGGCTACAGACACGGTAATTGACTCTCCATCAAGTATGATGATGTCATGAGAAACAGACTGACAACATCCATAGCAGTTTGCCGTGACTCTAGCAACAGTACACAATCATTAACCTTACTACATAGATAGGTGACTGAAGCAGAAGCAATTACCATTTACTGACAAATCTGACATCACAGAGTGCAGTTTGTAGCCAGTAATAAAAGTTTGGCAGCTTGTTGCTGTGGCTACAGCTCACTTACCTATGAACTCTCTCATTGTGCAGTGGCTACAGACATGGTAATTTACTCCCTTTTGAGTTATTTATAGAGAAATATGTATGTAGTGATGTCCATGACGTTGTCTGACATATCTGACTGCAGAGAATATATGGCCACTGATGTCATTGTAATATCTGGTCGCCGTGTCTATATTCACATTACACAATCATTAACCTCACTACATAGTGGACAGCAACATTAATATTGGGATCCTGACAAATCTGTGACGTTACACTGTGCAGTGTGTAGCCAGCGATGGCATGTGGTACACAATTGGTAGCCATTTGTCGTGACAGATTGAGCAACCAATAATTTCGTATGTTCAAAGGCTGGAAGTACACCATCTGTCCGGAATGCACACACACCAAATTCCTCAAAATGGCAGATTTCAGTGATCTATTGAATAGCCTAGCAGCAGTTTCTATTCCCTCAGGAATGGCTAGATGGGCTACAATATTAGAAACCTATGCCAACATCCCAACTAGACACAACTTTCAATAAGACAAAATCATAACCCTATCTTAGGTTGGCTACTGAAAATAAAACATGAATGTTTGCAATCATCAAGAGTCTTGTAACATTAAATAAATAACCAATAACAATAAACCACTGGGAAATTACAAAAGTGGAAGAACAATGATTTAACCTCAAATAGAGCAATAATGGAAAACTGAACGACAAGAATTGTCATTTCAAGTATTTCCCTGCAGACACAACAATTCATGACATCATCATGTTCCACCATCAGTGTCTAGCCTAAGGCCTGACACAAAGTTCTTCCACGAAATCTATGGTCCACTCTAATCCACATTAAAAGTCAAGTGAAGCAACACTTGCCCTAGACCATGGGTTGACTTTGCGGTGACAGGCCCAGCCCAGTTGTTCGGCTTACCTTTACAATCCACCTCGAGCATGGGCTATAGATTGCATGGATGTAGTTTGCGGTGGGCCTAAAACATGTAAGTTTGTGTGTAGGTGTTCTGCCATTCCTGGAGTGACATCACAGAAATCTGCCATTTTGTGTTTGATCAGTTGATATTTCGGTCAGATGATGGTATAGTACCTTTTTAAATAACTGAAAGTTCACCATTGTACATTGAAAGCCTACTAAGAACATGAAGAATCATATTCTATAAATATTCAATATTAGGTACTAATTTTACGACTATCATGGCACCAATGCTGTACCAACTCACTGGGCTGACTGCAGCAACTATAGCCACTCCTTTTGTGCCACCCCCCCTCGTAATTGCCAATTTATTATAAATTCAAATCAGTCTCTTGAAACAGTGTCAGTTTGAAATGCCAATAGAATCAGTCTACTATCATCGAACATTTTAATATACAATAAACCTTGCCTAACCAGTATGCCTATCTAATACAATGAAATTGTCAGCATGGCTCTAGCAACCTAAAATCATCTCCCCAAAAAAGTCAAGTATGTCCCGAAAAATAGTCTTTCTTATAGATTTGAAAGCGGACTAATAGAAAATTATTATTCCTAGGTGGGCTAATGTGAGAGATCAAAAATATGTTGTATATAATGAAAAATACTGAAAACTATTAGTATTCGAATATTGCTTGAAATTATCATCTATTGAATCTATTCCATCCAGAATTCCAAGAGGAAATAATTGCGAAAACCGCACAAAGATATCTCAAACCGTTTCGAAATCATTCACATTCAGATAAAAAAAAATGAAAAATGAGAGCCGTACCTGGATTAAAAATCTGACAGATCAAACTTTTCTATTCAAAGTGTTAATTATATGAGCAGATAAGATTAGAAGTGAAAAGTGAAATTTGATAGTATTGAAATTCGAATATACTCATTCATCTCACTCTTGTTCTATTAGTATTTTTGAATGTGAATAACTTGAATGTGAGATATCTATGTGCGGTTACCGCCATTCAGCTTTTCTTGAAATTCTGTATCGGAATCATGTATCATAAGACCACCTCCTCATTTAAAATAATTAAGTTCGATTCAGAATGGCGGACAAAAACTTTGAAACAACTGAAAAGTAGTTTTTTCATTAGAATAGCATTCCCAATGAAACCTAAAGTCAAATTACCATTGTTAAAGAAAGATCAAGCTGTTTCCATAATTTTTACCAACTCTGTATAATCGATAACTTATCTGTCCTGTTTCATTTATTATATTCTACTGGTTCAGAATTGTCTGGTGGGGAGACCCTTGTACATTATAATTATGTAGGCTATACAAAAACACTCCATCAAGAAAACAATCAGAAACTAATATTTTCAAATGCGTGGTGCTCGATTCATCATTATAATATTCACTGACGAGTTTTCACAAAATATAGGTTTATGCACAAAAATCTCAATATACAGTACAATAATGTATTCAATTACTGGCAACGACTTGTGTCAATAATCAAACACCATCAGCTGCGAAACTGTTTTGCATTCAAGTGGGGAAAAGCTAGCAAAGGCTCACAACTTTTCTGATCCACAAGAACCCAACTCAGTTAACACTCTGTCATATCAACTAATCCATTACCTATAGGGATATTAATTTTAAAATATTTATTTTAAGAGTATTTAAAGTAATATCTACCAATCTCTCTTCAAAATAATTATCGGACTCACTGATGAAATTTTCTCATGTCCAATGAAACTTGATTCACTGATTATGGATCAGTGATTGATTCTTTTACAAAAATTGATATCAAATATGCCTAATCTATTATGACTGACACTGTTTCAAATGAGATTGAACAAATTTAAAAACTCACTTGTATCGGTTTTTAGATGCTCCAGTTTCGACATAAAGTGTCTCCAGTTATAAAATTATGAACACTTGTCATAATACATCCAAAATAAGCTTAAACCGATCCAAAATAGGCTTAGATTATAACACCTATTTCATTTCTTCACATTGAGCTCAAACTCAAGTATTTGAACTGGGACAGCTCAATAAAAGTTCTAATTTCAAATCATTAGAAATGATTACGATTACTCATGGAATAATATTTTTGAATGCCCAACTCGTGAATCAAGTAGGCTACATTAATGAATTAATATGGATTGTGAATTAAAAGTGATAAATTTAAGAATATTATCCTGTACAGTATGTATGTAGCGTGAAAATACTCAAGAGTAAAAATGAAATGAAAAGTCTACTGGTCACATGTAAATAAGAAATATGACCAGGTGGAAACCCAATTGAGAGAGAGCTATGAGTAATAGGTGAATCAGTCAACAGCAAATATGCTACAAAAGTATGACACTACACAGACCTGGAATATGGAATACATGCAATGAGCTGAATTAACGCACAAGTAGTGCAATAAGACTAATAATATCCCCAACCGAACCTCACCCCCCATCGTTATCATTAACAAAGAAAACTAAAAAATCGTTAACACGTATTATTCAACGTGAAGCAAATTTCAGGCTGATGACACAGATCACATTGAAGATCTGGAAAGAGGAGCTGAGCTGTTTACATTCTGCAGATTCTCAAATCAATAAGTGGGTGCTCTCAACAATTCTTGATTGGATTTCATTAAGGCTGTACGGGCGCCTAAAAGACTTTACACTGGTGATACTTTTCAAAGTTCTTTGATTTATATACTATCGAACTATAAAAATGATAAGTTTTCTCAGGAAAATATTTCTTTGCTGATAATTACTTCATGAAATATGAGAGCATAAAGTTTGAATTTTTGGAACATATAATTTCAAATTCGTCAAGAGATAAATTCAACCGTTTTTCAGACGAAAATATTCGTAAAATCTTCCTCTACAATTCTTGTTTTATAAAACGCATATTTTTTTTAGTTATAACCTTCAAAAGCCCAAAAAACTTTTTTCCAAATTTAATTCCATTATAACATTTTTGGGCAAGAGATACAGAGAAATTTCCGATCTATTAAATTTAGAGCGTTTTTCAGCTTTGGAACGATATATCTTCATGATCTGTACGTCAAAAAATAAGATCTCCAGCGCCATCCAAAGAAAACCTTACACGATTTTTAGTGCAATTTTCCATAGGCATGAGGTAACAAGCTAGAGCTACAAAATCGATTTTTTTCATGACTAATTCAAGATAGAGACTCGTAAATGGTCTCAATCTCTTCGTCACAATAAGCCGAAACAACGAAAATATTCGACATCATTGAAAAATTCAAGATGGCGGTCATTATTGACAAATTTTTATATCGCTTGCTATTCAGTTAGTTATTTTATTGTGAGAGATATTGCATTGGTTTTATCACCAAAGTTATTAGAATTAACCAGAATATGATGTTCGAGAGAATCGTCTCATCTCGACCTCTCTCTTCATGATTTATCCAACTTCAAAAACTTGAAACATACATTTTTCGGGGACAATATTCCACTTTCTACCCTGTAAATGTATTCGCAGTAGACAGACACTAGTGTTATTGGTACAGGGTTTTAGAATAATTCCAAAGCTTTAAAATGATATCTGGTTGGAGGCTGTAAGTCCATATTCCACGGCTGGAGCGTCATCGGAAACAGAGAGAAAAAAAGTACTGTTTGCAGCGGGAAAAAACTCTTTTTCCACCAAATGCCAATCCCAACAATTAGAAAACCGTGCAACTCATGACTTCTTGACAGACTTCGGAATGGTATCAATCTCTTTCTAAAGAAGCGTACAAAGAGATTATCCATGATGGCAATCTCAAAAACGTTTGTCATCATGAAAAAAAATCAAGATGGCGGCAAAAATATGTCGATTTTTCAAAAAAACGTCTGTAATTCTAGTAATGTGGAGGATATCGTATCAATTCAGACATCTGGGAGCTCCAAAATAATAATACTACAATTTCCAAAAGATTTATCAAATTTCAACAACTTTTACTATGGTGAATATAACTTTAAACTCTTGAAATCAGATTTTTGGGGAATGAATTGATTAGATATCCTCCACATTATTAGAATACAGACGATTTTTTGAAAAATCGACATACTTTTGCCGCCATATTGTTTTTTTCATGATTACAAACATTTTTGAGATTGCCATCATAGATAATCTCTTTCTACGCATCATTAAGAAGAGATTGATACCATTCCCAAGTCTGTACATTCAAGGAGTCATGAGTTACATGGTTTTCTAATTGTCGGGATTGGCATTTGGTGGAAAAAGTTTTTTCCACTGCAAACAGTACTTTTCTCTCTGTTTCCGATGACGCTCCAGCCTTGGAATATGGACTTACAGCCTCCAACCAGATGTCATTTTAAAGCTTTGGAAATATTCTGAAACCCTGTACAAATAACACTATAGTGAGGTCCACGTTATAATGGCAGTGTACAATTATTGACAATACTGTTGCTGTCCTTTTCTATCATACAACAAAACAGATAGCGCTATCTCTCTCTTGCATTGCAATGTTGTCCGTTTTCCAGAATATTTCATTTTTACTTTCGACAGTGACTGTACAAACGTAGACAAACAATTTCAGCCACCATTTTATTTCTTCATTCTATCAAAATATTTGAGTACACAAGTTGTATAATTGATTTGAAATGTATTTTTGAAACAATGAAATAATTTTTAGACATTACAGTATGAGAAACACAAATTAAAATACCTGAAATGAAATTTTAAAAGTTGATACTAACCATCCTAGACTTCATCCATGCTTCAGTTAGCCTACACGTATAGGTTAGAACTACTCGTACCAGTATAAATAATATTGAAAGGTTATTTCATAATTATTTCCATTGAAATTACTTATTTTGAAAGGGATTTCTATTTTTCTATTATTTTTGAAAGAAATTGGAATAGAATACTTGCCAAATAACTTAATTTCTGTTGTTTTGAAATTCAGATTGTTGTATCACAGCTTTTTAAATTAGCTGCTATTTCAGGTTTGTATAAAAATAAAAATCTGATTTCAGTTATGAAAGCAAATTTTCGAATCAAATTATGAAAAAAATATTTTCTTGATTAATTTGACATTAAATTGATTATTTTATCAAGGGAATGATTATTAATATTAGATCAAATTTAATGGGATGAATTGAGTAACAGTGGCAAAATGGAGAGACTGGCAACGTTTTTCTCCTATCTTTCTTCACTGCCATTATAACGTGGACCTCACTAAAGTGTCTGTCTACTTCGAATACATTTACAGAATGGAGAAAGTGAGATATTGTCCCCGAAAAATGTATGTTTCAAGTTTTTGAAGTTGAATAAATCATGAAGAGAGAGGTCGAGATTCTCTCGAACATCATAGTTTGGTGTGATAATTCTAATAACTCTAATAATTCATAATTTTAATAACTTTGGTGATAAAACCAATGCGATATCTCTCACAATAAATAACTGAATAGCTTGCGATATACAAATTTCTGTCAATAATGACCGCCATCTTGAATTTTTTAATGATGTCGAATATTTTCGTTGTTTCCATCATCAATATTCTTATTCGGCTTGCATAACGAAGATTGAGACCATTTAATCTTAAAATTTTAATCTTGAAGTAGTCATGAAAAAATCGATTTAGTAGTTCTAGCTTGTTACCTCATGCCTATGGAAAAACGCACTAGAAATCGTGAAAGGTTTTCTTTGGACGGTGCTGGAAAAGATCTCATTTTTTGAACTGTACTTCAAAAATGGATATGCATGGAGATATCATATCGTTCCAAAGTTGAAAAAACGCTGTAAATTTCATAGATCTAAAATTTCTCTGCATCTCTTGCACAAAAAAAATTATAATTGAATGAAATTAGAATAAAGTTTTTTGGGCTTTTGAAGGTTATAACTAAAACATTATGCTTTTTAGAGGGACATTTTATAAAACAAAAATTGTAGAGGAAGATTTTTTAAATCTTTTCGTCTAAAAAAACGGTTGAATATCTTAAAAGGTTATTAAAATACAAGCGATATAGCAAAACCCTGAAAATTTTGGCGGCCATCTTGTTTCCAAGGTGTTTGCCTGTGATTTCGACTCATCATCATGACAATCCTTATTTTGCTAGACCTAAAAAAGAAATTGAGACTTCTTCCATGACTGTTACCCAAAAATGTCCACGGAATGACATTTGCGCCCGAACTACATATTAGCGCCTAAGGTTTCAATTTTTGGGAAAGATCATTTCAAATTTGGTTACAGAAAAATTCATGAAATTTTGAGGATACATTTTTTTCATGATATTGTTGATCGAATGATAAATAAATCTCTCAAGAATAACAATTTTTGAGAAAGTTATACCATTTTGAAAAAAATGATGAAAAATAACTGAACTCAAGCTATTTTCAATCATTTTTTTTTAAATTGAATAGCTTCCTAAAAAATAGATACATTAAGGACTTTTTTTATTCAATCAACAATATCATGAACAATTTAACATAAAAATTTCATGGATTTATCTCATACCGAATATGAAATGATATGTTCCAAAATTAAAAACTTTGAGTGCTTATATCTCTGAAAGTAATAATCGCAAAAAGTTTCTTGAGAAAACTTTTCATTTTGATAACTTGATAGTAAAACAAATCGAAAAACTTTAAAAAATTCACCAGTAGAAAGTTTTTAGCCGCTTGCACAGCCTAAAGACTTTCTAATGTCAGTTTTCAGCTGGTGAGTTTGGTGGACAATCAATCCAAGTCACCATCTCCATTAAAAACATCTACTTTAGAGGAAATGTACACACTGTATCCTACTTCCAAGTAGACGAATGTTTACAGTGGTGGTACTGCAGAGCAGAGGTTGCACTAGACAATGGTGAGATATGAGTGTACTGCACTGCTAGCACGGTTGAGTTTAAGTGGCTGCAAGAAGGCAATCATCAAATTATGAAGGAAGGGTGCTTTAGGAATCAAGTGTACCCTGGATACTCAAATGAATGAGATAGGCATGCTCATTGTTCTGTCCATTCACTCGCAGGTGGCAATTACGGCTGTTAACAAACTCATCAAGCAGTTGATGGAGATTTGAGTTTGTAAGGAGTTGATTGAGCATCTGTTGCTGCAATCAAGGACTGCATGCTTGCTGCAGTGGGTGTCATCACATTTTGGTGTTTGAGATAATGAATTAAGCTCATAGGGTGGTCCAGATTACTCACCATGATGTTGGAACTAGTTATCCTATTGCAAAAAAATCATGTTAGCACAAATGAGAACATCGGTGCATATCAAATTTCAGGGGAAGACTGAAGGAAGGAAATAGGATTCTTTGCTAAGCCCTGCACTACGACTAACAGGTAATTTCCTAGAAGTATCACTGCTTAGAAAAATGACATGACATGATGAGTGGTTGATAGTTCAAAGTGTTCACTTTGTGTACTACATAGATATAGAAATTAACTGCCAACTTTAGGACACGGGCAGTTCGTTGCAGGCTGTAATCAAACAAACTGACAGTAGATTGCATCTATATTGGGCTGCACATTTTCTCATGGTCAGAGTAGTCAATGAGATTAATACATAGGAGAATTTTCATAAGTACTCCACTTTCTACCTTTTCTACTTTCAATAACGAAGCTGTTGGAACAGAGGATAATTACATTAACATTGTCATGATTACAACCACCTGACACGAACGAACGAAAACAAATATACTCCCAAGAATTTAGTTGATACACCTAGAAGCAATAATTTCAATTATTTTATAGGCCTATTGATGATTGAAAGACACTTTCAGGAATTAGCATGTTGGACTATGTCTACTGCATGGCAGGGAACTTGCCACCGGATAATATGTTGTGAGATCAAATCTGCTGCCGGATTTTTGTCAATTTTAATAATGGTTGGTAATTAAATTTTTCTTAATGATGATTATAAATTTGAATAATAATTGGTCATATTTATTATGAGATTATTAGTATTATTCATGTTTGAGATTGTAATTTTGAATAGATCTAAAGTAATGTGAAGTTTCCAACAGTTTCTTAAATCAGGGTCTGACTGACAGCAGGATAACTGGGTAGTTATGCTTTTGCTTTCAAGGCCTCCACGGCAGACTGTCAGGGTGTTGCCAACAACTGATTTGTTTTATTCAGAGAAAATTATTACTTTGAATTGATAGCTTATAACACAATGACAATATAGTTCATTATTGATTCAACAATTTTTGAATGACTAATGATTACAGTATGTGTCACTTCTTAGTGAGAATACTTCATGGCGAGAATAACGATTAGAGAGCATAATGATAAGCTGGTAGTTTCAAAATCAGACACGTTTCTTGAAATTGATTTCAATTGATTGTTAGATCAATTGAAATACAATCAATCAAACCATACTGTAGAAATGGCGTGAGACATATTGTATGGCGACAGGCGCACGCCATTTCCAAAGCATGTTTCCAATTTTGTTACTATCATTGATCATTATTCACTCTTGAATTGATTTGCTTCTCAGCCCCTCAAGCCATTTGTAAAAATTATTTCTCAATTGGAGAATACTTTTAAAATTCTCTTGGTATGAGGATTCTCAGTATTGTGCAAACTTTCCAGATCATCTAAAAACTATGCACATTGAGTAGTTCTATATGAGAACAAAAATTATTACTCATGAACGAGAAATGTCTATATAATTGATTAACTGAATTTAATAATCTTGATATGTCTAATGTCTATTGAAAATTTCAATGAAAGGAACTGGGGATTTCTGAATTGGGAAAATACATCAAGAAATTATCATGATAATAAATTAAAAACAAATTTCCGGCAGCTGGAAATTTTTTATCAGAGACAAAAGCCCAAATCTGATTTTCCTGACATTATAAATGTTGCTGCATTCTCAAGATTATTATTTTGATCATTGAAAACTATAAACGTTACTTATGAATGAGAAATGTCAATAAATTGAATGAATGGAACTGTAAATTACTAAATTGAAAAGCTGTGGCAGCAGGAAGATTTTAGTAAAGTTTGGATCTGAATCTCCTGATAAATGTTGCTACATTCTCTAGATCATTATTTGATCATTTCAAAACTAGAACTGTTACAAATGAATGAGGAATATCAATTGATGGAATAATTTAAAATTCATATGAAAGAAACTGCAATTAATAAATAAGGGAATTACTTGCGTAATCATCGTTATCATATTGAAGATCATACAAGGAAAAATTAGAAAAATTAGCGTTCAAAATCCGGAATTAGAAATTGTGTTCCATTCTTCAAATGATTATTAGAATTAAGTATTGTCTATCTAATATCAGACCTGTCTTTTGAGATATTTATAAGCACCTGTTGCAATCCAAGCTTCCATGATGTTGTGTGGAACCTTATTTATTGCTTCCACTTGCTTCTCGAAGTCTGTCTCATTGATATCAGCTACTCTGACCATGTGAGAACATGCAGCCCAATATTAGTTTATTCAGCCGTGTACAATTATTACACTTCTATGAGAAGGCACAACAGGCTTATTGTCCAAAATTGTCCCTCCTCGAATATATACGACAGTCCAAATCAAAATGTAGTTTATTAAACTACTATCACTCATTAAAATAACAATTTACACTTCAAAAAACAACTAAATCTTCAATTAAAAGTATGAATCATAAATAACTGAATTTCAAAAAAATAGAAACAATTATTCAAAACATTAATTTTCAATAAAACTGGAAAAATTAGAAACTGAAACTTCACGTTTTATATGCATATATAAAATAGATCCAATCTACAGTCAGTTTTGTTTTTGATATCCTGCAACGAACTACATGTGCTCTAAAATTGGCAGTTTATTTTCATATCCATGTAGTACACAGAGTCAACACCTTGAATTATCAACCAGTGTTGTACAGGTGACTAAACAGGTAATCATGTCATGTCATCATTCTAAACAGTTCTACTGATATCTTTCTAGGAAATTACCTGATAATCGTTGTGCAGGGGTTCAGCAAAGAATCTTATTTCCTACCTTCAGTTTTCCTCTGAAATTTGATATTGCCCTACGTTATCTTTTGTGCTAACATGATTTTCTTTGCATTTGAATAACTGCTTACAACATCATTCTGAGTGATCTTGGCCTCCACATGAGCTTATTCATTAAACACCAAAATGAGATGACACACACTGTAGCAAGTTTACACTCCTTGTTTGCAGCAACACATGCACAATCAACTCCTTACAAACTTCCATATCTCCAAACTGCATAATGAGTTTGTAACAGCCGTAATTGCCACCTACGAGTGAATGAACAGAAAAATGACCATGTCTATCCTATTCATTAGAGTTTTCAGGATACACTTGGATCTAAAATCACCCCCTCTTCAAAATTCGATGATTGCCTTCTTGCAGCCACTGAAACTCAAACGTACTAACAGTAAACTTCTATCCCATCATTTTATAGTGCAACCTCTGCAGTACCAGCACTGTAGAGATGTGTCTACTTGGAAGCAGAGTACTGAGTGTGCGTTATCTCTAAAGTAGATGCGTTCAACTGAGATGATGATTTGGATTGTTTGTCTGCCAAACTCACCTGCTAAAACCTGACATCTTGAAGTCTTGATGAGATTCAGTCAGAAATCGAAGAGGATATTCACCTTTCGGTCAGGGAATCTTTAGAGTTCAAACTACTCAGCTCCTCATCCCTCGTTTTGAATATAATCTGTCATCATTCTAGAACCTGGAAGAAGAAAACATTGAAAAAGCTACAAACCATTTAACCGCAATGGAAAGAAACATATCGGAAATAAGAGTAATGTAAAATGTATAGTACCAAACAAGAGGACGTAGTCGTTACACACTTCAGAGAAAATAATACATTACATCACTTTCAATGCACAATCCATGTTCACAAATTAACACACATTTCAAAAAGCTTGGAAGATAGCTAATTCTTAAACAAGCATCTATAACGTGCTATATTAATTTGAAAGACTATAATTTTGGTAGAATTAGAACATTGCAACCAAGTTTATTTATGACTCGAATCATTATAAGTTCAAATCATTTGACATTTTTCCTCAAAAAATTGAAAAATCTGAGTTTTACTTGAGTTTGAAGAACAATTTGAGTTTGACTTGAATTTGAAGAAAAAACTGAGTTTGAATTGAGATTGAAAAACAATTAAGGAAAATGTCATTCTAAAATAGAGAGATCCAAAGCATACTAAAGAGAACTTTGGATGCAAGAGATCGCAGTTGATGCTTCAGGTGTTCATATTTATTGCAAGGTTTGTATATCTATGACAGATATGCTAGTTTTTGTCTAAAATGGATATTTTTTGAATGATTTACGTTGGATAGATTAGATGATTTCGATATTTTATCAATTGGATATATATGGTATAACTTGCTTATTTGGAACTCCTAATATCCATCGGTATCAATTGTAGGTACTGAGAAAACCTATACTTTTTCCACTTTTTCTACACTGGTTTGAATGGTAGAATATATTATGTAACTTTGTTATTGATTTTTAATGTTGAACATCATTAACAATGGACACTTCTTAAGAGTAAACACTACTGGATTGCTATTCAAAATTCTAATTGTTATTTTCAACCATTTCAAACATATTAAATGGGTACTAGTAATTTCTATAATGATTATTCAGTTATATTTAAAGAGACATTAATTCTTAAGTAAATTGGAAAGTACCCTAAAATTAACATAATATTGAATGAATGGATCAACAAATTAAGGTTTGAAGCAGTTTTGGGCGAATGCCTGTTGTTTTTACCTGCATTGTATCTATTGTCTATGAATAAATAAATAATAATAATAAATTGAACACCCTACTAGACTGAGAGGCAACTAGTCGATAAGTTGCCAACTGGTCTGCATCAACTACTTGCTGGGAACACACCCCGGGGGATCGCCACACCCCGGACACAATTTATTCCCGAATATAAATTACAATAAATATGATTCCGGAATAAATTCTGTCCCCCTGCGGGGAATTCATTTTTCAATGAAATGACTCCAATACGTTACAGCCACATTTGTTGAAAAATCGAGAAACTAGTTTCAGTTGTTACTGTCAAGACGCAGTAAAAATTGGGTTTCCGTTGAAGTCAAGCAGTTTAGGGATATTGATAATGTTGTAAGTACAGAAACTTGTGTCTCGATTTCTAAAATGAATAATTGGTTGTGACAGCCTCGAATCATTTCATTCAATTTGAATATTTTCACCAATCTATCACACTAACAACACAGACAAAATAAGAGGTCTGTTGATATCTAATAGTGTAGGCCTACACTACTGGGGTTCGGTAATGACAACTATGATAAAACCTCATACATGCATGGTGTGTCAAATGTTTATTTCATTTTCATAATATGTATCAAATTGTATCACAATCAATAAAAAATAGTATATTTTTGCATAATCAGTGTATTTCAACATATAATTAAGAAAAACAAAGAGAAAGGAAAAAATACGAGATTGAAAACTACAAAATTTGTAGATAAAGTACACACTAAACAATATACAATTCAATGATTTAAGAATGGATTCTTATGAAAGTTGTAGACAATATAAAATATACAATTCAATGATTTATGAATGGATTCTTATCAAAGTTGTAGGCTTCAGCAACAATCAATATGCATAGGCCTACACTTTTTTTGAATAACAATGTGAAGTTTCGAGCAATATACAGCAAATAACATACTAAAATCATGATAAAATACAGAAAGCAATAATTTGAAGAAAGAAAACAACTAGTAATGAAAATGAATTTGAACAATACATGAGGTGATTCAAGCTTTTGAACATGAAGTTATTCAAGAAGACTGCATTATGAAGTACTATATATATATATATATATATATATATATAATAGAACGGCTTATATATATATATATATATATATATATATATATATACATAGCAGCATTCAATATATACAACAGCAGCATTCGTTCCACAATATGATATTAATATATATATATATTATATATATATATATATAAGCCGTAACTATTAATCTAATCTCTAATTTAATCGAATTAGCAGAATCTAGTTCCACAATATTTCAATCAAATCATGGAATCTGATTGATATATGAATCCATGCTATAGTTTCTATTGTAATTATAAAGATAATTGAAAACGAAATTGGATAAAATATATATATATATATGCATATATATCACATCTTCATAATAATAATTATTGATGCCAGAACAGCTATTTTATCCATTTCGTTTTCAATTATCTTTATAATTACAATAGAAACTATAGCATGGATTCATATATCAATAATAATTATAATAATAATTATATATATATGCATATATATCACATCTTCATAATAATAATTATTGATGCCAGAACAGCTATTTTATCCAATTTCGTTTTCAATTATCTTTATAATTACAATAGAAACTATAGCATGGATTCATATATCAATAATAATTATAATAATAATTATATATATATGCATATATATCACATCTTCATAATAATAATTATTGATGCCAGAACAGCTATTTTATCCAATTTCGTTTTCAATTATCTTTATAATTACAATAGAAACTATAGCATGGATTCATATATCAATCAGATTCCATGATTTGATTGAAATATTGTGGAACTAGATTCTGCTAATTCGATTAAATTAGAGATTAGATTAAATAGTTACGGCTTATATATATATATATATATATATATATATATATAATATATATATATATATATATATATATATATATATATATATATATATAATATATATATATTAATAGAACGGCTTATATATATATATATAATATATATATATATATATAATTTGAAGCCAGTTCAAATTGATATTTTTAAATTCATATAAGTTGACAGATTTTCACTCTGAAAAGCCATTCAGAAGTTTACTAATAATTTGATTTTTAGAATATTGATGTAATCGTGAACACTCAACACCATATGAATATAGGACAAGTATTAACATATTATTTTATGTTGCTGACTATTTAATCTAATCTCTAATTTAATCGAATTAGCAGAATCTAGTTCCACAATATTTCAATCAAATCATGGAATCTGATTGATATATGAATTTGAAAACGAAATTGGATAAAATAGCTGTTCTGGCATCAATAATTATTATTATGAAGATGTGATATATATGCATATATATAAGCCGTTCTATTAATATATATATATATATATATTATATATATATATATATATATATATATATATATATATATATATATGCATATATATCACATCTTCATAATAATAATTATTGATGCCAGAACAGCTATTTTATCCAATTTCGTTTTCAATTTCGTTTTCAATTATCTTTATAATTACAATAGAAACTATAGCATGGATTCATATATCAATCAGATTCCATGATTTGATTGAAATATTGTGGAACTAGATTCTGCTAATTCGATTAAATTAGAGATTAGATTAAATAGTCAGCAACATAAAATAATATGTTAATACTTGTCCTATATTCATATGGTGTTGAGTGTTCACGATTACATCAATATTCTAAAAATCAAATTATTAGTAAACTTCTGAATGGCTTTTCAGAGTGAAAATCTGTCAACTTATATGAATTTAAAAATATCAATTTGAACTGGCTTCAATTAGAAAATAAGAGGTTACAAATACATATATTTATTGCTTTGTTTTCACTTTCACTTTTTATTCTCTCCTACAAATAATTGAATATTTCTAACTTGATTATAGAAATACATGTTCAAATTCTAATGTATACATTATTTTATATATTATATTTTTGAAACTACTACCTACAGGAAGGTTCATTCACACGTGTACGATTTTTTGATCACTTTTATTGGTACTCTTTTTATAAGATACATCAATCACAAACTATAGATTAACGTAAATATACATTAATTACAATTAATATAAATATACGTTAATTGCATACTTCGAACTTGATTATTAAGATAAAAATCAAGTATGAGATACCTAACTTGGTAGGTATCTATCACAACAATCAATATGAAATGCTAGTTCGAGTAGCCAAATGTCAGCTATCTGAAATAAAAAGTAATTTTTGAAAGAATAGAGTTACTATTAAAAACCTCTTATTCAGCCTTCAAACCATACATTAATTAGTGTCCTCGCTTCATATTATTCATGACAATAACTGTAACAGTAATTATAACATTTTTTGACCTAAGCTTCATAACAATTAGAAGAGGTAGATTTCAAAGTGTACTATGTCAAAAAGTGAATAGCTTTTCAATAATACGATAATTTGACTGCAATCTGGAAATTTTCATTTCTTCAACTCAAATTCAATAAATAAAATAAATGCCTGGCTGGCTCAGGTCTGGTGTTTGAGTTATCAGATCGCATCTGATTAATTTCAAGGCCTCTGGCATGACTTGACGACTGATTTTATAATTTACACTTGTTCAAGAGTAGCCTGATCCTTTTTTCTTCAGAATATTATATACAATACAAAAATATAATTGATAAATGAGTTTGGAAAGAATAGATTTATTCATTATTAGAATAAATTCACAAAAAGTTGAATTACAGATAAGTTGAAGTAACTAGAATGTGACAAATTCTCCCAGTTTTTATAATCGATTATTTAAAATACATAATGGAACAGTAATTTCATTCACTCAGCACTTGACAAATATCAAGTCTTAGAGAGAGTGACAGTATAATAAGCTATCAAACAATTTTGATAGGACTTCCTGAAAAAGACTTGCAGAACATTATGAGAACATCAATTGAACACTTGGCAAATAAACTTAAACTAAACAAAGGAAAATAGCAGTGAATGATTGAATGGATCATTCTTATTTGAATAATTCGATCAACAAGAATAAGTATCTCAAAAGTTAATAATGTTTTCTATATTTTGGAAGAATATTTCACAAAAAAGCAGGAAACTGCAAGATAGAGTTTAATTGAATTTTATTGATGCTAACAATAATAATAATAATAATTATTATTATTATTAGTATTATTATTATTATGATTATATTTGAAATAATTGTATCCTGACTGATGATGTGATATTTCATTATTGATTGGAGCAGAATAGATGTCGCAAATAAAATTGATGATGGAAATGTTTTTCAAAACATTGGAATTAAAAAAAATAAAACACCAGAAAGGAACATGGAATGTAATTAGATAATACCATTCATTGAAATGTAATAGAATGTTGATTAAGATGACGAAAATGATATTGGTATTGAAGAATAATTATTAGGTTTTATATTAACTGCTATCCATCAACTATGATATTGTATGAATTCGTTGTTTCCAGGCACAAATTTTAAAACAAAAAAGATTGATTGATGCAACATTCATTAGTTCAAGTTTCCTGTTCTAATTTGTAGAGGGGCTTATCTAATGATTGAATAACTCTCTACTAGTTTTTTATTTAAATCATTGCAACCTTTCATGTGCCTAGTATCATTCAGTATCACGAACAATCTGGGACAGACAAGAAGCCCCCCCCCTTCATCGACAACAGGACTAAATGTTTTCTATCTCAGCACAGGGTTAGCATGACCAACTTTTAAATTTCCCCGTCACAGTTTGCATGCACCTGCTCACTACACCTGATTTTCTGATATTATGCTCTTACAAACTTTTCAATTAGCTAAGATCCCAGCAGTTAAAAACAGTTTTTCAACAGCACGCCACACTAGAAATACTAACGATAATTCACTTGCATATCAACCAATAAGATACAGGAGCAACAGGGGAGAGTGACTGCTCTCTATCATCACAATTACGGGATTGATTTTCCTGAACAATTGAAAATTTATAAAATAATCAGAGATCAAGAAAAAATTATTGAAAATATGACATAGGCCTAAGTAATTAATTATCAGAGAATTTCTCTACTACCTGTTTTATCTAAAATTTATGCCATTCCATTTAGGTCAAATTTTGCAATATCGATACAAATCTATTATTACGTGATATTTTCTATCCCAGTAAGACTACCACAGTGGCTCAGCCGAGCTAAAAATATTCCTACTAGAGGGGCTCCCGAACCCGGTAATTACAACAATACTGTCAGATTGAAGTGAATCTATGGAAGTTGGAAAACAAAATCGAACTATTGTAAAAATAATTCAAGTTCTGTTGAAAGCTTTTTCATTGAAGCAATTATTTTTTTTAAAGCAACAATTTTTTTATTTCTGCTCAATGTGATCAATTTCACTTTTTATTGCTCATCTTTTGACTCTAGTAGTGTCTCTAGAAGTTGTTGCTGTTCAATTTTTGTTGCTGTTCAATTTTGTTTCTTTTTTTCAATAGAATAATTTTGAGTAGTAATTCTAATAATTGAAATGACGAGCAAGAACGAAAGGAAGTTCTGTTGAATTTTAGGATTTAAAAATAACTACTTTACAGTTAATGTAGCAAGTAGCAAGTTACATGAACATAGATTTTTATGATTTTGTCTACTAGAGTCTGAAACTCTAGTTCAAGTTGTAGAAGGATACAACAACATTTAGGTGTTAAATGATAATGTTAACAAATGATGTATTACTCTGAGCATGTGACACCATCTTCAAGGCCACTACACAATACATTTTATTCTGTAGATGATGAAGTTATTCTTTTATATAGCTGTGAATTGATAGCTCAAAATTTGAAATCACATTATCGTCTGGAGATTCCGTTTTCAATCAGTACTATTGAAAAGAAATACAATGTAATGTTATAACATTTTTTTGAATTCAAATTCAATTTCATTTATTGCCTAAGACACATTATACAGAGTGTTTGAAAAAAAACTCCCTTTTAGGTATAAATTTAATGTGCAAATTGACAAAAAACTAAATCAACAAGTACGTACATACAATGAACGTGAGAATCTTCAAGTTTTGTTTCACATCAGTACACTTCTACATGGGATCCATTTGTTGCCCTGCACACGTCGAGACGATATTCAAGTTCTCGCCATGTATTCACCAACATATCAGGTGTAACTGTCCCAACCGCCGTGACGATTCTTCCCCGTAAATGGTTTATGTCTCAGATTTTTTCCACTGTACAAAACATTTTTCATGTGCCCCCAAAAAGGAAAAGTCAAGAGTTTATGTTTAAGTTTTTGAAGGAACGGATTCAAATATACAAACATTTAAAGAACCTCACACGTCAACCGAAGCTTATTGTGTGTCCCAAAGTATGTAAGTTAGGCAAACCAACTCCCGTATCCTTTACAAGGTCCAGGAGTTTTTTCCCTATACCAACATCCCATTCCTCACCTGGTTGCTTACAGCCAAACAGAGCCCTTCTTCTAGCTCCAAGTCTTTCCAGTCTGATTACAAAGCCTACACATCTGACTTTCATTTCTGAGTCAAATTGTGTGGAGATGTTTCCTGAAGTGGCCATGTCCAGTTATAAGGGCAATCACCTGCTTGACAATTAAACTTTATTTTGATAATGAAAATGACGAGCGAGAACAAAAGGGAGTTCTGTTGAATTTTAGGATGTGAAAATAACTATTTTACAGTTAATGTAACAAGTAGCAAGTGACATGAGCATAGATTTCTATGATTTTCCTACTAGAGTCAAGAACTCTATTTCAAGTTCTAGAAGGATACAACATTTAGGTGTTAAATCATAATGTGAACAAATTATGTATTACTATGGGCCAGTCACACCATCTTAAATGCCACTACACAATACATTTGGGATGTGAAAATAACCACTTTACAGTAAATGTAGCAATTGACATGAACATAGATTTTTATGATTTTCCAACAAAGTGCCCTTTTGAATTTTCAATTCATTCAGAGCATCCTCGATATCAGTGATGCACCTCTCTATGGAATTTCCTAGATAAGTCTCCATTCTTTTGAAGTCTTCTACATGTTTGATGGATTATTCATCCTTCGAGGCCGCAGCTTCCAGGGAGATATTTAACCTCTTCTATCTTATACACAGATCAAACCTTTCCCCATCAATAAGGAATTCAATTTCTTCGAATTTCATATTAACACAGCCACAGTGGAACTTACTGCAACAATCTCTGCATGTCTCAATGTCTTAACTCACCCTAAAATACTTATGACACATTTTGCATGACATATTTACCGAATAACACTCACTTAACCTCGGAATGTAATTATTAGAATGTGGAATTAAATGAATGATCAGAGCGAGAACAGTAGTGGAAGCACAGCTTTATCTTTTTCTGAAAAGCGCGCACCTAACGAAAACAACCTTCTCCTTCAACTGCTCAACATCTACTTCTTATTATTTATTTATCTATTAAGTGATTGATTGATAACCTAAACTAAATCGACCCCTGAATCAACACTGTCTCGCCTGTGGAACAGGATCTGAAGTAAAATCTTATTATTAAAGTAATCATAATTTTTCACTGCTTTTTTTACTTGGAGATACTTTTTTATCATAAGGTCATAAGGTGCTCACATGAGGAAAGAAAAATGAACTAATCAGAAGGATAGGGTCAATCAGCAACAGGGGAAACCGACTGGGCAAGGCTAGAGAAGTGCCAATGTCAGGCAGGTTACCGGTAGGGTTAACCCGCCACCAAGGAGTATTTTAGAAGACAGAATCAAGTGATTTATTCATTTATTTGTGAACAATATCGATACAAATCTATTATTACGCGATTTTTTCTATCCCAGTAAGACTACCACAGTGGTTCCGCTGAGCTAAAAATATAGCTTTACTAGAGGCGCTCTGGAACCCACTGGTAGCACTCAGGCGCTCTGGTAGTATCTCTAGAAGTTGTTGCTGTTCAATTTTTTGTTGCTTTTGTAGCTCTTTAATTTTGTTCCTTTTTCTCAATAAAATAATTTTGAGTAGTAATTTTTATAATGAAAATGACTAGCAAGAACAAAAGGGAGTTCTGTTACAGAATGGCAATGGCTTCACCAATGTTCAAGGCATTGATGAGACGTGGTAGGGTACTTACCACCCATTGAACGAATTTTTCAGAGCTCAGAAAGCCCAGTAGACCTCCCTGTCCCTGTTGAGATTGTGAGGAGGGAGGTTGTGAACTTCCCGAGTTTGACTCCACTGAAGGTGGTGTCTTTGTTTGGGAAGGGAGAGAGAGGAGAGTTCTCTCGAATATTAATGATAGGTGAGGAGGGAACCCTTTCCACTGGGATAGATGGGAATTTATTTTTTACTATCACTGGTCGTTCTTTGAGAAAAACTTTTGTCACTTTGTGACTACTGGGAGGGGATGGGGGACTCGGACTGTTCCCTGTAGCCCCCTGATTTATATAATTACGAGAATTGGTTTTCACCACACTTCACACAACGTGGTGTGTGGAAGCAATTTACAGAACTGTGGCCATATCTCTGGCAATTGAAGCATTGAGGTATGCTTCGCTTGGCTTAATAACTCAAAACGACATAACACAGAGCTTTATTTGCCCATTTAAACGGTTATTTCATGCTCACAGTTTATTATCACAATGGAGATAAGAGTGATTTTTGATTGAAGATTTGTTTGTATTCAAAGTGTGAATGTTTATTTTAAGAAGTGAAAGTAGCTTGAACTGAAAGTCAGTTTGTTGTTACGGGTTCGATTAAGGAGAGGGAGCCTGAGAAACGGCTACCACATCCAAGGAAGGAAACAGGCGCGCAAATTACCCACTCACGGCACGGAGAGGTAGTGACGAAAAATAACGATATGGGACTCATCTTAGGCCCTGTTTTCGGAATGAGTATACTCTAAATCTTTGTATAAGTATTAATTGGAGGGCAAGTCCGGTGCCAGCAGCCATGGTTATTTCAGCTCCAATAGCGTATTTTGAAGTTGTTGCGGTTATAAAGCTCGTACAATGAATGAAGATTTACCAAGATACAAGATGAGTAAATTGCAACGTTATTGGCAACATACAAATGTGTGTGGAATTATGTCCAAGTTACAGTAAACACAAACTATCTATGGACTTGGATCATGTCAGAAAAGTATCCATGCAAGAGTGAATGATGCAAAAGACCGTGTGATCTGCCGAAAGTTATTCAGAGTCATCAAAGAGTATGGCACAGTTGGGAAAGCCAACTGACTTCCATTGGTTATGATCTAATAAAAGCGCCCCTTCCATTTCTGATCGTGACTCTGCTTTACTTTCTGTAAGTGCTCTCCCAGTTGCCACCACATTTTTCTCATCTTTCCTGCAGGCAAGGCGAGGCGCACCTAGAGCGTACACGCTGGGACCCAAAAGATGGTGAACTATGCCTGGCCAGGATCAAGTCAGGAGAAACCTTGATGGCTGTCCGCAGCGATTCTGACGTGCAAATCGATCGTCTGAGCTGGGTATAGGGGCGAAAGACTAATCTGAAGTAATGTAATTAAACATTAGTCACATAGAATATATTTTTTCCTACAGTTACCTTAGAAAGTGACGATTCCTGCACTGATTACAGAACGCAAAGATTCACTTTTCCGCTCTAGTGCGGGAATAGTTATTTGTGCAACTAGTGCGCAAAGTGACAGTTTGCTGCATCGAAAGAAACGTTTACGCCCGAGCCGTAGGCGAGGGCGGAATGGTTTCTTGAGTGCAGCAAACGAACTTTGCGCACGTATTTCACATTAAATTTTTCCTACAGTTACCATTGAATATGAAAAGTGGGTAATTATGGGTAAAATTGCCTGAATAATGTAGTAGTGTTTGAATGGCGAGGCGGCTGTGTGGTGTGTGCTGTGGTGGCACTGTGCTGTCGTTGTCCTTGGTTATAATATCTACTTAATAATTAGCGCGTTGTGCTTGGTTGCACCTCTGCTCACTATAGCAGCCACAGCAGTCACTGTTACCAACTTAATTTTGATTTTGCTGCACTAGTGCTCCATATAACCTACTAACTATTTTGCGTTGTCATGCTGCAAATCTGGAGTACGCAAAGTACTCACTTTGCGCACTAGTGCGGAAAAGTGATTCTTTGCAGCCTGCAATCAGTGCACAAATGGTCACTTTTCAGGGTATCTGTAGGAAAAAAAATTTTCTGCACTCCAGATTTGCAACATGGCAACACAAAATAGTTGGTGGGTTATATGGAGGATTAGTGCACGAAAACAAAAATTAAGTTGGTAAAAATGACTGTGGTTAGATTTAGATAAGAATCATTTCAATGGCTACCCTACATCTCTATACTTATAAAAGGCTAAGCCCCGACAGGCTGAAATCACACCACAGCCCAAACTACTGAGCCTAAAAACTTGAAATTTTGCACGATTGTTTATGGTAGCCTGAAAACATACACTAAGAGAGGATTTTCAGAAATTTCCCCCCCTGAGGGAGCTGGCCCCCTCCCAAAATTTTGTATTTTTTAACCGCTCATTGCACAGCAAAGTCATGAGGAACTTTTTTGTTCAGCTACGAAAAAAATTAGATCTATGCAGAAAAATTTCGATCAGGAGCACAGGGGGGTCCAGGAGAAGGCATTTTTCGAAAATGTTGATATAAAATCACACTACAGCTCAAACTAATTGTCCTACAGACTTGAAACTTTGCACAAATATTCTTCAAACATGCTAGACGCGCACTAAGAACGGATTTTGAGATATTTTGCCTCTAAGGGTTTCAAAGGATGAAAAAGGATCCTATTAAGTAAGGTTATGAACATGGTAAGGTGAGTGCCATATGGAAATGAGATAATTTATTTATTGACATTTGATATTCTAACATATGTTGTAATCATTGGAAATAACAAAATAATATGATGAAAATTCAAAAAAGAACATATGTTCTATTATTGCTTTCTACCTGATTTCACTCAACCATCAACCTCAATAATATTGTTCTGATAATTATTGATAAATATGTTTAATAATATTATTATTATTGATATAATAAAAGTATTATTTTAATAATTAATTATTATCATTAATATAATAATAGTATTGTTTTGGTAATCAATAAATATTTTCATTTTCACAAACTCTGTATAATTTATAATGGTGAATGTGAAACAGCTGCATCAAAGAAATTATCTCAAAAACATTATGTTTAGGAAAACCATAGTTTTGAACTTCGTTTTCCTGATGCAATGTATAAGCCTACACGTGGCATGTATTATTATTTTTCAGCTAGAACAGTTTTTTGAGACTGCTAAATAAACGTCTACAGTTTTATCAATGCTGTATCGGCAATATGAAAACGCATGCAGTTAATATGTCTTCAAATAAAGGTGTTGATATCTACATGATAATTATTCTCTACCATTTTTATTTAATTAAAATTTCAAAATTATTCAAGCCTTGATAGAATGATTGACTCACTATACAGTCAGTCGAAAATTTTAATATTGAAATGAGGGGTATTTTGGCAATCTGAACAAAAAAGTAAGGTCCTATGCACCTTTTTGATATTATTTCTTCAAATGAAAAATGAGTTTTGTGGGTTGTCAAAACTCCCCCTGAAAGAGAACTATTCATTTTATCCTATCTTTTAGTAAAATAACAATGATTTCTGCATTGAATAACATCTATCTTGCCAACAAGATTCGAACTCTTTGTGAATTTAGATATGACCTACACTTATATTTATATGATTCTATTAATAAATTCATGGAAATTGAAGTACTTTTTTCAGTTAGTTGATGAAATTGATTATCAATAGAGAAAATGATTATAATTTTATCAATACAGAATTAGTTGAATGAATTGTCGATGTACTGAGTTCTTGGTCAACAATAAATCAATATTGGTATTTATCCAATCATTATTTTTTTCAGAAGTTATTTCATTTGAATTAGAAAATATTTATAGCTCCTATCAATTTATAATTCGTAACAATGAATTCTTCAAAACATGAATTTAATCAAATAAAAAATTGCCCATACTTCTGTATTCATGTTCGCATGTTTCCCACTTGTGATGGATAGCCAAAATATTGTGGAGCGAGCTGCACGGCGAATTGTAATCGAGGGCTCTGATTGGCTGAAAAGTTCAGCGTTCGGAGTGGGGTGAGGCGAGCAGTTAGAACAGAGGCAAGCGGCACGGCGAATGGTTCGGAGTACGGTACGGCGAATGATTAACAGCTGATTTTTAACATTATGAAACATATGCTCATGTTCGTTGAAAGGCAAGATGTTCGGAGGAATGCACGGTTTGCTGCGCGGTTCGAGGTTCGGTTCGGCATGTGTGGACGCACCTTTAGTTGTTACAGGACATTTATACAGATCACAGGCCAAAGCAACATAATAATCTATCTTCTTCTTCTTTTTCTTTTTCTTCTTCTTCTTCTTCTTCTTCTGCTTCTTCTTCTTCTTCTTCTTCTTCTTCATCTTACTCCTCTTCTCCTTCTTTCTCTTCTTCTTCTTCTACCTATATCTAGGTATGGTATTGATATTGATATATATCATAAAATGATATTTCATCATTTAGGTTCGAGTAAAGAAGTTGAAAATATGGTTGTGAAATAATTATTTAAGTAAACAAACTGAATCTAAGACTAAAGAAGGATTTTATCCATGCGAGCTATTCAATAATCTCTATACTTATAAAAGGATAAGCCCTGACAAACTGAAATCACACCACAGCCCAAACTACTAAGCCTAAAAACTTGAAATTTCGCACAATTGTTTATTGTAGCCTCAAAACATCCACTACAAAAGGATTTTCAGAAATCTGCCCCCCCCCCTATTATTCTTAATCAATTGGTAGTAATATCTATCAGTAAAGTTTTCAATTAGAAAAAAAGGTTGTATCAGTGTTTCAAAGAAAAATATTCAATGTTTTCATAGCTGTAGATTGTCGATATATGGTCCAGGAAATATGCGATGTACGATGAATCACACAGAATTCCATATTCTTTCCATTTTAGGATGAATATAAGCTAAGCTAAATTCAAAAAATTGTAAATTATTCTTTCATTCTTCAGTAATTAATGAATGCAATATAAATACTATACATATATACTATACAATATATATATATATATATACCAGCTGTTGATAATGGTTCCTTAGAAGACCTATACAAAAATAATTATCACTCCCCTATCATTGAGAAACTGGAAAATGTTGAAAAAAATTATTCACCTAATGAAAGAGAGTATATATATATATATTATATATATATATATATATATATATATATATATTATATATATATATAGGTAAAATATTGATTAGAACGCTATTCTGGTGGTCATTGAACGAGAAATGCCGAATCAGAAATGCTTCTAGATAATTGATTCAAGCTCGACTATTTCAGGGGGAGAAAGGTGCAAGCTATTCACCTCAAACTGTCAGCATTGATTTTATGGGAAGCATTAATTATATTTATAAGGAATATATATATATATATATACTCTCTTTCATTAGGTGAATAATTTTTTTCAACATTTTCCAGTTTCTCAATGATAGGGGAGTGATAATTATTTTTGTATAGGTCTTCTAAGGAACCATTATCAACAGCTGGTACCAATCAACTACACTTCAACTTCAAACTACCGTTTTAATACCAGTACACAATAATTTATCACAGGGTGATATGTTTATTACAGCTGGTAACTTTAGATGCTAAATCGTATTATCACAATATGATCTTGAATCATGATCATCTTTTCGTTCTTCAGCAGCCGCTCGGCCGAAAATTTCAAAAACATATGTCTGTAAAATGGATTAATATAAAATAATTATTATTAGCCCCCCTATTAAAATTTCTGTTCAGAAACCATTCCCAATATTCACACAACATATTCCCAAAGTTTCATGCCTTAATGTCAAGTACTTTTCAAGTCTACAGGGGACAAACAAACATACAAACAGACATTCATTTTTTATAAATAGATTTCCATTCGGCTCAAACAAGAGCCTCTCTAATTAATTAAGGTAGAATGATAAGGATTCAGTTCTGTTGTTTTAACATTTTTTCAAATCACTTTCAAAAAGTTCATGTAGTACCTACTATTGTGTTTGAGACACTTCTGGCGCTATCATAGTTTCACCACTATTATGTTCCACAGTCCTATCTCTTGCAGTCGTTAACTATATCTATAATAATTATATAAAGTAAAGATAAAAAGATATAAAGTATAAGTATAAAAGTAAAGAACTGGCTTATGCATGTACGGGACAGGAGAATTATGTTTGACGCATCATCACGTCTGAACTACTGGACTAATTAACTTGAAATTTATAGATTATAGATTCTTAATTAACCAAGGATGGTTATAGGCCTATTCTCAATTCTTCAAAATTTCATTACGTCAAGTTTTAAAATAGATCCTTGCGAAGCACGGGTTCTTGCTAGTTTATGATAAAATCCCAATCTAGAAATCCAAAACAAGAATAATGTTCATCTAAATCATAATTAAATAATCATCATTTACGAATTCTCATCATTAAATAATAAATAATAGTTCTTTTCTATTGATACGGTAATTATTATTTCAACTCCAAGAAATGAGAAAAGTAGCAAATATACATTATAAAATTCGAATTTTGAGGTTAAATGATTACCGTTCGATATTCATATGAAAAAAAAAATAATAAAAAACATAACAATACTACAATAAATATTCTCTGTTGTCTATGTTTTTTTTTATAAATATTTTTCAGTTTACTTTGAGCATTTTTCTCGTTAATTTGAGCAAAAGTCTGAATTATTTCTGAATCGTGTTTCAGTAATTTTCAGCTGGATGAAACAAACTTAGGTACGATTCTTCCCGCTAGGTCGCGCGCTTGTCGGTTCAGCCATCTTGTTGTGTTCAGCCATCTTGCATCTCGGTTCAGCCAACAAGCTGTTGGCGTGTATTTTGAATGTGAAGTTTTTGTTCCATCTGTATTTTTTCTGATTCTTGAATGAATAAAAATGAGAACTTTGGCTGAGAATTTTCAACTTCAATTGGATTATAAATTTTTAAATGAATTAAAGTTGCTATTAATAACAGCATCACACACACACACAACACACACACACACACACACACACACACACACACACACACACACACACACACACACCACACACACACACACACACACACACACACACAAAAACATTTGATGGATTTCAGCCATCATTTTACCCATAATCATTCAATCAACCACTTCTCATATTCAATTGTAACTGTAGGAAAAATTAAATGTGAAATACGTGCGCAAAGTTCCTCTGCTGCACTCAAGAAGCCATTCCGCCCTCGCCTACAGCTCGGGCGTTAACGTTTCTTTCGGTGCAGCAAACTGTCACTTTGCGCACTAGTTGCACTATTTAAGTCAAACTATTAAGTCAATATCTATTTTAATAAATATTAAAATTAGTCAATAACTATTTCAAGTCAAAAGTACATATGTGCAGTCAGTCAAAAGTACCTATGTGCAAGGGCCTTGGTTGATTCGAAGACAAGGAACTATATATTACTCCTGTGGAAATTCATCCACAGAATAATATGGCCTTTCAACAACAGCCTCTTCAACAATCCTCTGTATTTTCGCAAGTCCTTCATGTCTCTAATATCCTGAGAGAGCCTATTATATATTTTTGGGCCCATATATTGCGGACATTTTGCAAACATGTATCATTTGATCATTGTAGGTGAAGTTTGGTAGGTTGAGTGTATGTACAGATCTTCAAGATATACAGTAAAGGCAGTGTAAGTGACGGCAGTAACACATCCAAGGAAGGCAGGAGTGAAAAACTGATCATTAAAATTGTTATAAACAAACCTAGATTGTACTCAACCGAGATGGTTTTTAGTGACTTTAAGGTAATGACAATAACTATATAACAAAAACCATAATTGAATACTTGATAAAATATTTATCTCATTTTCCTCGCACTTCAAACTCAATAATTAATATCATCCAAGGTCCACTGCAAATAGATAAATCACATATCAGACCAATATTGAATCATTAAGAAAAGATCTATAGAAGTACAAAAATAATAAACCTTATTCTGGATGACTAAAAATGCTTATTCCAGATTAGTAGAACAACTAAACTTGATATAGAAAACTGGACTCACAGTAACTTGTTTTTCCATATCAACGTATAAGGCTCCAGAGTTCCTATCTTATCCTCCCATTCTTCCCTTTTTCGATCCCCTCCACTATTTATTTCTTCCGTTTATACCCTCTACCAGCCTTTAACATGAAAAACCATTGTTGGCTAGGTATTATTCCTCCTTTCTCTCTTTTCAGCACACTTCACCATTTTTGTGATTAAAAAAAAAAGCTGTTTTGTATTTTTCGAAATTTGTATTTTGGTTGTTTTGTAGGCCTATATTGATTTATTTTTTGTATCTTTTGTTGATTAGAATAAAGTTCTCAGCTTCACACAGCAAGGAGAGCTTATACACTGCCTTGAAGAACTTCATTTTTGCTTTCAAGCAAACCTCTTTTTCATTCCAATCTGGGTATTGTGCAAATGGTAGAAGGTGTTAATAACCTTTCTCACTCTATTAAAGAGCTTCCAGTTGCCATCCATCATTCCATCTTTCCATTACTGCTCGGGACAATTCTCAAGTATTTCAGATGATTGACTTGCTCTGATCCCTTGCCTCCTCACAATATTCATTTCCTCAGGAGAATCTGTTATATTTGAATTGCTGTTCAAGACAGTTCTCAAGTATTCGAAATGATTGACTTGCTGTAAGCGCTCGCCACAACTCACAATATCCATTTCCTAAGAATTTCCTGTTATCTTTCCATTGCTGCTCAAGATGGTTCTCAAGTATTCGAAATGATTTACTTGCTCTGATCGCTCAATCCCAACTCAATATGTCAGAAATCCCACCACTTAAGATGCCACAAGCTGTCAGGGAGGAGCTCATTATCACGTAATCACTTATTGTCCTATATTCCCGCCCAGGCCAGTACAGTCTCAGACCAATGTCTTGTTTACCCAGTGGCTCCAAGGAAGAGAGCAGCAGGAGAAGGAAATTCTGAAAGAAAGAAGAGAGCAGCAGAAGAAAATTCTGAAAGAAAGAAGAGAGCAGCAGAAGAAAATTCTTCCGCGGCTGCTGACTCAAGGAGGAAACGTTTCCCAAGTAACTACTGTTCTAAGCTGTTCACACAATCCTCGAGCAGGAATCAACATGAGATAAACAATTGCAAATTAAATCCTACTATAAATGAACAAACCATGACGGATGAAGAGGAACAGGAACCTAGAAGATCTACAAGAATGAATCTCTAAAAAATAATGGATGTTAAAAACTTGTATTTCTCCTGGAATTAGGTTTAAATAATTTGATGTTTTATGTTTAATTTCAATCAAGTTGACATTTAAGATAATATTAATGCGATTTATCTCGACAAAAAATATGTTATTTATTAGCAACTTCTAACGTGGTGTGGAGAGTGAAGAGAACTATTTAATCAATGTAGATCTCGCAGTGTTAGTTATCACTGAATATATCCATTTACTTGACTATAGACAGTGTTGCCAAGTTTCAGTAACTTCCTTCTTCTTCTTCTTCTTCTTCTTCTTCTTCTTCTTCTTCTTCTACTTTTCAGCGTTTAGGCATCTCTGCCTGTTCCATACCTCATTTCTGCCCATTTTTTCCTTGGACGGCCTCGGTCTCTCTTGCCTACTGGCTGGTAGTTGAGTACCAATTTTGGTAATCTGTCTTCCTCCATCCTATTCACATGCTGGTACCATTTAAGCCTACTCTGAGATATCGTTTCATTTATAGAGAAGCCATCAAGTTGTTTTCTTATTTCAGTATTCCTGAAATGATCTTTTCGGCTGCACCCATGGGTTCTTCGGAGAAATCTCATTCCAGATGCCTGTAGTCTACTTCCCATTGAAAGAGTAACTTCCTTTGAAAGAAAAAACCTGTAGAGTTCCAGTTTCAAACATCATAGACAAACATGTGATGATAAATACAGGTTATGTACCCCATTTAGTAGTATATAAACTCAAAAAGCATATACAAATCACCTCATTTCGTGGACTACATACTCATGGAGCATACACCTTTTTTAGTCCCGTTTAGTCAGTCCAACCGGCAAAGTGTGTGTACAATGTGTGTATTCAGAAGTGACGCGGATCTGGTGGATTTTCTCTCTAAGCGTGAGTATGTGAACTCTAGAGGCAAAACGGGGTGACTTTTGAAATAAGTGTGTACTACTTCACACACTTCGGATCCAATCAATTCGGATCCAGAACAGTCCTAGAAGTCGTTTTGTTAGGATGCACACTGAGTTAGAAAACGGGCGCATCCTTACACACACACACACACACACACACACACACACACACACACACACCACACACACACACACAAATCTCAAAATACTGGAAGTATTATAATAGAATGGGATTCGTATAATTACAGAAAAATTACTCTCAATAGTTTCAGGCAAACGTCCAAAAAGTCATTTGAATATTTTTTCCAAGTATTTTGTTCTCAATATTACTTATAAAATCAGTTGAATCCTTGAAAAAATTATGATCTCAACAAGACAAAGGATTTCTGAAAAAATGTTTTACGCCCTGGGGTTTTCAACTGCACTTCTAGTTCTGTATACATTATCAATATCAAACATTTTCCGACTTCGATTGCCTGATAGAATGTAAAAGGACATTTAAAACATATTTATAGCACAATGACAGACAATTGGAATATGGGGAAATGGATAAAGAGTGTTCGATCCTTCTCACACCCTTCTTACACTATGGCTTTTTGTAGTACAATTAGAGGTGCTAGATGGGTTTTGTAGGTGGATCCCCAGCAACCAATGCCATAACTTGATTTGGAATGTACCAGAGCACAAAGTTACCAAAGCACAACTGGCGGAAGGAATTTTCCAAGATGATAGAACTTTTTAAGAAGATGGCAGAGGGAATTCTCACAATATTTGACAGGATGATATGTTGATTATGTTGTCTGTTGTGATATATAGGGTGATGCTAGGGTGTTACTCAGAAGTTTGCTTATTTAGCTCTCAATGTGATGCGGCTGTGTGGTCTCTCTCTCTCTACAAGACCACATTTCAACTCCACTAAATCTCAAACTTTTTGTGTAGTTGAGAAGTTGATATTGTGGTAATTATTCATATTGAATGAAAAAGACTAAGAAATTGTCAAAAAACCACTGATTTATTAATAATTAGAAAGACCGGTTTCGGTTATTACACCATTATCAATCTCTGATAAACTAAAACTATAAATCAGTGGTTTTTTGACAATTTCTTAGTCTTTTTCATTCAAAATCTCAAACTGATCTTGAAAAAAGTTTCAATACTAAAATCTTGAGAGATCAATCCCATGAAGTAGAATATCCCCATACAGAGAGAAATAGTTATATTAGCGATAAAATACCAAGTGATAATATGCAGTATAGAAATTGGTCATATCAATGGAAAAATATTTCTGTAGTTCTTTACCTAAATTTATAATCCTGAAGGATTGATTAACCTTAGCCGAGGTTGAATTGGACTCCAGGTACTCTCTACCATGAACCCAATCTATAGTGCGAATTTTACAGGAGAACATAGTTGTCACGTTTCCTTTCCCAAAGCTTCCTATAGTAGGTAGAGAGGTGGAGGTGGGTGAGAAGTAGTGGAATATTGTTTGGAATATTTGGACTCATATCTTCAACGTGAAAGCATAAGCTGTATTTTCAAAAATTAGTGTTTTTTGTATTTTCTTGCATGTGCTACTATGCTGGACACATCAACCTATTTTTGTAAATTTCTCTAATCGGACCCTAAAACGCAATAAGTAGTAGTGTTTTTCAAGATCAAATCCATCTACACTGCGAAATATTGTACGCCTGTCGCCAAAACAAAGTCTTGCAACATTTCACAGCATAAGATTGATCGATCTTGAAAAACGATATTAAAATATTGTAATTTTGGTAAGGAAGGTAATTTGATAAGGTAATTTTGGTATTCTACTTATATTTTCAAAAATTAGTGTTTTTTGTATTTTCTTGCATGTGCTACTATGCTGGACACATCAACCTATTTTTGTAAATTTCTCTAATCGGACCCTAAAACGCAATAAGTAGTAGTGTTTTTCAAGATCAAATCCATCTACACTGCGAAATATTGTACGCCTGTCGCCAAAACAAAGTCTTGCAACATTTCACAGCATAAGATTGATCGATCTTGAAAAACGATATTAAAATATTGTAATTTTGGTAAGGAAGGTAATTTGATAAGGTAATTTTGGTATTCTACTTATATTTTCAAAAATTAGTGTTTTTTTTTGTATTTTCTTGCATGTGCTACTATGCTGGACACATCAACCTATTTTTGTAAATTTCTCTAATAGGACCCTAAAACGCAATAAGTAGTAGTGTTTTTCAAGATCAAATCCATCAACACTGCGAAATATTGTATGCCTGTCGCCAAAACAAAGTCTTGCAACATTTCACAGCATAAGATTGATCGATCTTGAAAAAACAAGATTAAAATATTGTAATTTTGGTAAGGAACCGTACTAAATCAATTTTTAATTGAAACCTATTAATCATCAGCATAGAAAAGGCAATAGTTCACGATACATTTATCAAAGAATAATTAAAGTTCACGCTGAACACGTTATGAGTGATAATAATGTGTGTGAATGATGTCGAAAAATTAGAGACGTTAGTTGAAATGACTTCCGGAATCGTTGCGATCCATGACAACTCGGCATAACAGAACTGGTGCAACCAAACAAATCAAATAGGATAATTCCCATCACCTGCCATACAAACTTAACTTGATCACTATACTCCGTATAAATTACTTTTGACTTGGAGGAATATGCGGCGCAGAGAAATGGAGGCAGATCAGCCAACTACAGTGATGGTTAGAGCCTAGGTAAAAGTGCAGTTGCCAATTAGAGTCAGTCGACTGAATGCTTTCATGGAGAAAACTCTTCAAGATTAAAAAGAGCGCTTGAATACTCACTAGAAATTAGAGTGTGCTGGCTGGTTGAGAACGGCGACTTCATTGCCATATTCTAACTTATATTTTCTCCCCAAACTCTTGACATGACTTTAAAGGCAGAGAATCTAAACTGATGAGGAAGTCGAAAACCTGGTCATAGCCCACTATAACTCATCTGGCGGCAACATTTCATAATGAGATAAACACTAGGCTACTTATTGCGTTGTAGAGTCTGATTAGAAAAGCGATGTTAACGAAACGATACTGGCTGGCTAGTAGATTTCCGATATGGATTTGTCTAGTATAATCACCCAGAATATAATAGTACAAGTAGCAACATCACACACTACACTGTGAAACGTTGTACGCCTGTCGCTCAGCCTTCACAACATTTCACAGAGTTATATGCTGACTTGCTTATAACGTTCAGACTCTAGAAGATTTTGTTAGGATGAATGCTACTCATATGTCCGCTTATTTTGAAATCTTGTGGGACCAGACAATATGATAAAACATGAATGAAATCAGATGGGAATTGGAAGTTTTTTTTCAAGGTACTTGGGCAGAGAAGCGAGGAAAATGAAACGATACTGGCTAGTAAGATCTCCTAGATAGATTTCCCTGGTATAATTATACAGAAGATAATCGAGTAGCAAAATCACACACCACACTGTGAAATAATGTATGTCTGTCGTTCAGTCTTGTTTGTTTTTATGGGTTCGATTCCAAAGATTATTAAAATGATGATATTCTTCATCTCTTCATTATGAACAACTATCTAACAGTGAAAAAAGCTTGGACTGTAAGAGTCAGTTTGTTTTCATGGGTTTGATTCCAAAGATTATTAAAAGGATGATATTCTTCATCTCTCTATTATGAACAACTATCAAATATGATATGAAACCCTGATTCAACTTGACTAAATACTGACTTTTGAAAACTCAAAACGACATTACACAGAGATTTATTTGCCCATTTAAACGGTTATTCATGAATAGGATGACACAAGTCATCCGCGACCCTCCAGTTTCTCTAGTTTTATAGACCTAGACATAGATTTACATCTTTCAGATCTAAATTTCTGAATTCTTTTGGGGGCAGCATAGTGTGAACTTCAAAATACCTGTTAATAAGGTATGACTTGGAGAGTCTTACTGGTTAAGGTGGAAAGATGGATAATACTAGAGTCCATCCATCATTTTTATAATCTTTGGAATCGAATCCATACAAACAAACTGACTCTTACAGTCCAAGCTACTTCCACTGTTTGAAAGTTGTTCATGATGAAGAGAATACATATGTGGAGTCACAAATTATAACACTGAATGAAGAAACAGAAAATTAAGAGTTCAGAAAAAGTCTGTTACAACACTGGAACATTTTTCTAGTGTTGTATCTCTGTATACATTTTAATTATTAATGCGAAGCACGATCGCGCAATTCACTGTGTGCTTCATGACACCACTTGCGGTGCAGAGTGTCACCGCTCTGGTGACATTGTCGGCGCCACATATGTATTTCAAATTCTATGTTGGTTAAATTCTGTTGAAACATAATTTGGTGGGCGGAATGGTTAGAACGCAAACAGTACAGTGTGTCTTATCACTTTTAGTTCCCCCCTCTCCATCTCTCACTACCTAGCTCTGTCTATCTCCGAGGAGGAGGAAAAGGGTGCTATCTCCTGGCAGAGCTGACTGAGACCCGACTAGTTGTTGAAACCGCATCAAATAAGTTAATCCGCTTTATGTTTTTTCCTCGGTCCTCCGTATTTTGTTAACCCCTCAGAGTTACCCCACGCTGTTCAGTGAGTGTACAATGTGTGTATTCAGAAGTGACGCGGATCTGGTGGATTTCTCTCTAAACGTGAGTATGTGAGCTCTGGATGCGAAACGGGGTGACTTTTGATAAAAGTGTGTGGAGTAGTAATTCGGATCCAGAACAGTCCTAAAAGTCGTTTTGTGAGGATGCACACGGAGTGAGAAAACGGGCGCATCCTATAAACACACACACACACACACACACACACACACACACACTCACTCTCTCCCTCTCTCACACACATCTCAAAATAATGGAAGTATTATTATAGAATGGAATTCGTATAATTACAGAAAAATTACACTCAATAGTTTCAGGCAAACGTCCAAAAGTCAGCCTAAGAAGATATTCTATATTCTATAACAATATCCTGGAATGCTCGACACTTCTTCTGAAACAACCTGTATACTTATATTGAAGTTGTCCTTGCACTTATCAAGTTTGAAATGTATGTTGTATGAATGTTTCAGAAAACATGACAGCCCTGCAACCCGTGAAAGAAGGGAGGTGGCCTTCCCATTGTATGCGCTTTCCAAACTATGACTGAGCAAATTAAAATATTTCGTCGAGCCCGCCCGGTGCACTTGAAAACGATGATTTAGTTTGCTCGCATGCCCCCTGCGTTTACAAAGACCATAAACAAATGTCCGTACAAGTTTCAGCTCCTCTATGGCACTCCATTTTGCAAAAGTCTTCTTCATCTTCTACCTTTCAGGGTTTAGGCATCTCTGCCTGTTCCGAACCTCATATCTGCCCATCTTTTCCTTGGACGGCCTCGGTCAGCATCCCGTTTCAGCTTCTTCATGGGACTCCATTTTCAAAAAGTCTTCTACCTTTCAGGGTTCAGGCATCTCTGCCTGTTCCGAACCTCATAGCTGCCCATCTTTTCCTTGGACTGCCTCGGTCTCTCTTGCCCACTGGCTGGTAGTTGAGCACCGATTTTGGTAGTCTGTCTTCCTCCATCCTATTCACATGTTGGTACCATTTGAACCTCTTTTGAGATATCTCTTCATTTACAGAAAATACATCAAGATATTTTCTTATCTCAGTATTTCTTAAAAGATCTTCTCGGCTACACCCATAGGTTCTTTGGAGAAATCTCATCTCAGATGCCTGTCGTCTACTTTCCTCTGGCACTGACAACACCCAGGTTTCACACCCATATAAAAGGGTTGATGTAGTTTTGTAAAATTTTAGCCTGGTGCTCTGGCTAGCATTATTCTTCAGATTTCTATTCTTCAGATTTGCTTCTAGAACATCTATAAGTTTGCTTTTTTGGAAATTTTTCATATGATTTCATTTCATAGTCCTGGTTTTTATTTTTCGTGAAGCTATGTGACGCTGGTAGTCTGTCATACTGTGCTATTCTCACACTCTTACCCGGCCAGAGCAGTAATAATTGAGAGTAGTCGACAATAATCGGCTTGAGTTAATAAAAAATTTGCTTGAAATTTGGAACATGAACATCCCATACCATGGAATATCTTCTTATGCTATCTTTTCTTTATGGTGTGATGGAGGTGGAGGAGGACGAGGAGGTGGAGGAGTAGGAGGAAGAGGAGGAGGAGGAAGAGGAGGAGGAGGAAGAGGAGGAGGAGGAGGAGGAAGAGGAGGAGGATGAGGAGGTACTAGTTGGTGAATGGGTTAGGTGATGAGTTGAGAGGTAGGTGGAGAGGAGGTATAGGGAATGAAGAAAGAGTAAGAGAAAATAATGATGTCAATCTTACTATAAAAAAATTATCAGTTTTTATTAATTGTAATAATGCTTGACTAATATTTTAATACATACTTGATTTGAATTCAATACGAAACTTGATTATCACTTAAAAATATTTGAGTTATCACAATAAACTGTCGAAGTGATCCCTGGTCTAGTGGATAGTGCTCGCATAGCAGCCTACAGATCCCGGTTCAAACCCGATCATAGCCAAAAGTTTCATAGATACTTGAATTAACGCCACTGGTGTACAGAATGTTACCTTCTTTTTCTATTTTCTCATCAGTATGCTTCAATTTTAGCATGTACAATATAATAATTTTATGTTATTTTATGGGACTCCATTTTGCGAAAGTAAGTTATATAATTGATAGACTCACAAATATTATGTAATACTGCAAAGATTATGACAATAGAATTCGCAGGTTATAAAAATTTAAGAGTAGTTGAAACAGGTGACATAAATCTTGATGTAAGGCATAGTCGTGCATAGACTCTAAATTCTCTTAATATGCTGTGATCAACAAATTTCTACTGCCTTAATTTATTACGAACCAACTTGACTCAACTCTTGTCTGGACAACGTTCTATCAAATATCAGTCGGGGTGAAATTGAGTGTGCAGTGGAAGAACCACATCTGTCAGACCATCAAGGACTTGGAATTTATATTGAAAATCCAGTTATGAAATGTATGTACCACCTACTCACCCAATAATTTCAGTTAATTTATTGAATCATTTTTTGTACCCGGGAACAATGCCCTGGAATTTTTGTAGGGAGTTCGGAAACATCCTGTACATAAAATTGCACTGATGCAGTTACCCGAGTTACTGTGTATCAACCTCAAGAGATTTTTGCCAGACTCAACTAAAAAAACTCAACAGGTTTCATTCCCGATCACTGAACTCGACATGACAACTTATGCTCATTCTGGTAATGCTTCTCTGCTATTCTCTCTCCTTTCATGTTAATTATACAACATTCCATTATTTCCAGTTTTGCCATTGACAAGATGATGTTCTACATAGTCAAATATATTAAGCCCATCAATGACGAAATTCCACCTCATGAATGCCTGTAGTACAGAGTTTGATTGCTTTTGAATAATTACTTTCAAACTTTTAAGAATTCGTCAATTTTCAAGTAACCAGTATCTCAATTGGCATTCCTCAATTGTGTTGGAGAAATCAAAATGTTTTTGAATTGAATTTTGATATATAATGCTTTAGTTTTTTGCGGGTTGGTTTCTACGGTTTTGCAGATTTGACGCCTAGTGAGATCGGACTCCCCAGTTGTTCCGGAGCTAATTTATGTGAAATAACTGAGCAAGAAAAGAGCTCCAAGACCATTCGATTTTGTTGTAAGGAATTATTTGATTAAGGTAAGGTATTGCAAGGTAACATGTTTGACTTGTTTTTTCAGAATGTCAGTCGGAGGTGAAGGCATCTCAGTTTAGGCATATCTGCCTGTTCCGAACCTCATATCTGCCCATCTTTTCCTTGGACGACCTCGGTCAGCTTCCCGTTTCAGCTTCTTCATGGGACTCCATTTTCAAAAAACTTCTACCTTTCAGGGTTCAGGCATCTCTGCCTGTTCCGAACCTCATAGCTGCCCATCTTTTCCTTGGACTGCCTCGGTCTCTCTTGCCTACTGGCTGGTAGTTGAGCACCGATTTTGGTAGTCTGTCTTCCTCCATCCTATTCACATGTTGGTACCATTTGAACCTCTTTTGAGATATCTCTTCATTTACAGAAAATACATCAAGATATTTTCTTATCTCAGTATTTCTTAAAAGATCTATTGGCTGACCCCATAGGTTATCCTTTCTTTCTTTCTGCTTTTGAGTTTTACCTTTGAAGTTTCATACTAACTCCTAGAATATTTTTGAATCCTTAACTGTTCCGAACTTCTTTTTTATATCTTCCCAATAACTGTATTTCTTTCTTTTACAAAGAACCTTATAATCCTTCACTACTTCAGCATAATCGCTTCTTTTTTTATCTGAATTGGTTTTCCGGAACAATTTCAAAAGTGCAAACATTCTTTCTCGCATAGACTCACACTCAGCATCATACCACTCGTTCTTTTTGAATTTTCTATTGTTCAATTTCCTCTCGTATTTGAAATTGGCTGCACTATAGATGAGATTTTTCAATACATTACTAGCTTCGTTAATACTTTCAGGCAGCGAATTAAAACTTCTACATCTATTAGCCAGCTTTTCAGTAAAAATATCGTTACAACATTTCATGGGTACTTTTGGGGCTATGGGTATAATATCATTTTTATTTTTTTCACACATCTGAAAATTAAAACTGACACAAATTGGCTTATGTGTATTATCACTGATGCATGAGTGATCCGAAAAACCTACTGGTATTACTCTGAACCCTTCTATCATATTTAAATTTTCTAAACTCATGCAACATAGATCAATGACAGACGACCCTGTACTACTTACAAAAGTGAACTTACAAAAGGTCATATGATATTTTGTTGAAGATGTAAGGCCCTAAATACAAGAATGAATTTTTCTACTTTTGGGGTCTTATACGGCAGTCTATTAGAGATTCTCATATTGTAGTATAAGTTATGCGTCCCAATGTTCCCACTTTTCAGGTAAAAAACTTTTAGAACCACGAAAACAATATCGAATAGGCATAATCTTCAACTGGCAATATAGGAAAAAGTTAACTTTCTCTGTATTAACTACTTTTCTATATTTATAATGTTATGGCAAATAAACCAATTTCAATATCTCTCGAATTCATTTCTCATATTTCTTAATGCTTTATCAGATTTGTATTGTATTCTTGAGGTACCTACTTGCAGATACTGACTTATTGTGAGCATGTTTGTGCTCTTCTCTCTCAGATTGACGCTCTGGAATTCCTGCACAGTCATGGCTATGTTCATTCAAACATAAAGCCAGATAACATCATCCTTGGACTGCCAAATCAAGCCCCGGTAAATTTGTTAGGCTTTGGTGAAGCCCGTCGTTACCCACGAGGTGACATCCCCATCGCCCACGGAAATGCAAGTATTGGAAGTTCAGCTTTCACTTCGAGACACCTTACTCCATTTTGAAAAAATGCCACTCAGATCTGTACCTCAAATGTTGTCTTCTCAGTCTATGTAGAAAACTCCGCTTCTAATGTATGTGATACCAGCCTTTCAGCATCTGACTTCTCAAATTGCTTGTTGGGTACTGCTCAAGTTATTGTGTTTGATGTATATAATTGCGCTCATACCACTCGTGCGGTGATTGACTGTGGGTCGCAAGTCACCGTCATCACTAGAGAACTCATGAACATGTTACATTTAAAACCAAGACCTTCTAGCAGAAGAATAGTCGGAATCGAGTCTCGAACATCAATTACCTACAGAAACGTGGACCTGAGTATTTCATCTACATTTCAACTGCACTTCAAATTGAGTACCACCACTACAGTGTCCTCAAATCTAACGTGTAATCAACCTAGCATACGTTTCAATTCAGCAGACTTTAGACAAAGACACCTATGATTAAATCAATCTTAGAAGATTCATAAAATCTCCCATCTGCTAATTTTAAATTTGCGAATTGTCTAAAGTCTGCTGAATTGAAACTTATGCTAGTTGATTACACGTTAGATTTGAGGACACTGTAGCGGTGGTACTCAATTTGAAGTGTGGTTGAAATGTAGATGAAATACTCAGGTCCACGTTTCTGTAGGTGATTGATGTTCGAGACCCAATTCCGACTATCCTTCTGCTAGAAGGTCTTGGTTTTAAATGTAACTTGTTCATGAGTTCTCTAGTGATGACGATTATTCTAGAACTATAAACAAATTCACTGAATTGGACGCCTATCCCATTCCAAATATGGAAGATTTAGTTCGCAAAGTAGCACAGTATTCATGGTATAGTAAAGTAGATCTGAAATCCGCCTATCACCAAGTACCAATCTTACTTGAAGAAAGGCAATACACAGGATTTGAAGCATGTGGGAAACTTTATCAGTTCTGTCGTATTCGTTTTGGTGTCACTAATGGTGTTTCAGCTTTTCAAAGAGTAATTGATTCATTCATACAAAAAGAGAAATTATTTGATACCTATGCTTATTTAGATGGTGTCATAATTTGTGGAAATTCAAAAGAAGAACATGACACTAATCTTGAACGGTTTCTTGCAGCAGCTTCAAATAACTCACTTACTATAAACAAGGAGAAGAGTAAATTCTGTCAAAAGGAGATACGTTTCCTAGGATTTTTAGTTGGAAACAAATCATTACGTCCAGATCCCGAACGCCTTGTGCCTCTACTTAATATGCCCCCATCTCCTAATCCCAAAACTCTTCAGAGAACTGTGGGCCTCTTCGCACATTACTCTCGATGGATACAAAATGTTTCAAGTAAAATTGATGCGTTGGCACATGCCTTGTACGCTCTTCCCTCTTCAAGGAAAGGCCCTTGCAGCTTTTGAAGATCTTAATGCAGAGGTAGCTGCAGCTGTGCAACATGTGGAAGGATGAAGGAGGCATTCTCACTGTAGACACTGATGCATGCCTCACATGCAGAAGCATAGCAGCAACACTATCACAGCAATCAACGTCCCAATGCATACTGTTGCACACCAATGCTAAACCAAAGTGAAAAACGACACTCATCAGTTGAAAAAGAGGCATAAGCCATTGTAGAATCTATTGGGAAGTGGCGTCATTACTTATCTGGTCGTTTCTTTCAACTTATTACTGATCAAAAATCTGTTTCATTCATGATCAATAGCGCGGCAAGAGGAAAGGTGAAGAACGAAAAAATCATGAGGTGGCGCCTTGAGCTATCTCAATACACCTATAAGATCATTTACCGACCTGGAAAAGAGAACATAACTGCTGACGCTCTTTCTCGAGCATGTGTGATAATGGGATGTATCACATCAAAACAAGACTTGATCAAATATCATCAAGACCTCTGCCACCCCGGCATCACAAGATTTTTTCACTGGACTAAAGCTCATAACCTTCCATACCCGGTAGATGACATCAGAGAGGTCTGCATGGAATGCAAGATCTGCTCAGAGCTGAGGCCAAGATTCTACTGTTTCAAAGGAAAATTGATAAAAGCAATTCGGCCTTTTGAAAGGATCAACATTGACTTCAAAGGACCCCTGCCATCATCAACTAGAAACAAGTATATCCTCACTATTGTGGATGAATATTCGAGATTTCCCTTTGCCTATCCCTGTCGAGACATGTCATCAGAAACAGTAATTCAAAATCTCAATGACTTATTCACCACATACGGCTATCTTTCATACATACACACTGATAGAGGGACCAGTTTTCTATCAAAAGATGTCAAAGATTACTTAATGTCCAAGGGTGTAGCTACCACCAGTTCCACAACACCTTACAACCCTCAAGGTAATGGACAGGTGGAACGCTACAATGGAAGACAATCCGTTTAGCCCTACGGTCCAGGAACATGGATACTTCTCACTGGGAAAAGGTACTCTTAGAATCACTAAGCAGCATTCGCTCGCTTCTCTGCACGACCATCAATTGCACACCTCACGAGCGAATGTTCATTCATCCTCGTAATCCCACATCTATGACAAACTTGCCATCCTGGCTGATCAACGCCAAGGAGGCATGGATTAAGACCTTTGTAGGACGCAGTAAGCATGATCCTGAGGTTGAAAAGGTAGAAATTAATCATTTGAACCCTCATGTCGCTCAAGTAAGACTTTCTGATGGAAGAGAAGTTTCTGTCAACATTCGTAGATTGGCCCCGGTAGGTTCCACTACTGGGAGGGAAGAATGATATGATAATCGTATGTCATGAATCAGTTGTTTGAATTATTCTAAATCACCAGAAAGTTTGTTATTTTATCTCAGTTTATTCTAGTCAATATAAGCCATTATTCTAGCTCTTCAATGGTCTCTATTTATTACAAGCTGTAAAGAAGCTGTGATAAGATTTATATTGAATAGACTATGGAATGGAACTTATATTGATATTGTATTGACTCTAAATTACTGTATGACGGTAACTCTATGTTTGTAAAAGCTCTTGAGTTAATAAAACATTATTATTATTATTATTATTATTATTATTATTATTATTATTATTAAAAAATATTATTAATAATAATAATAATAATAATAATATTGACTCAAACAGGTATTGGCCAAAATGTATTATATTGAAGATTTAATACCCAATAGAGTGAAAAGGATGATGTATATAGCCTTGGGAGAGTCTGTTATGAGATATGGATTGCAAGGTTGGGGATTTGCTAGCAATGTTTATCTTAGGAGAATATCTTCGGTACAGAGGAAGATTTTACGTTTGGTTAGCAATTCTCATGGAGATATTTCATATGAGAGCCTTCTGAATAGATGCAAGGTTTTAAATATAAACAGTATATTTTCTGTTTACTTTGATTTTAGGAAATTACTTATTACTAAATTACTACAAAAAATATTAGTTATGAAAGTTAATCAATATGATTTAAGGAATGAGAGGTATGTTGTACCATTTACTTCGAATAATTTAGCCAGAAACACCTTAATGTACATTGTACCAAGAACTTTCAATGATTTACCCGATAATTGTGCTGAGTTTGTTAATATGCGCCTGTTGAAAAGAAATTTAAATATTTGGTTGAATAATTAAACTTTAGATGTAACATAATGTACCTTTTTTTACTGTAACTTTTATGTAACTTTTAAACTGATTTTATGGGTTCGATTCCAAAAATTATTAAAAGGATGATATTCTTCATCTCTTCATTATGAGCAAATATCAAACAGTGGAAGTAGCTTGGACTGTAAGAGTCAGTTTGTTTTTATGGGTTCGATTCCAAATATTATTAAAAGGATGATATTCTTCATCTCACTATTATGAACAACTATCTAATATGATATAGGTTGAAGGAAATAGGTTTGAAGGAAATAGGTTCGAAGGAAATAGATTTGAAGGGAATAGGTTTGATCGAAGAAATAGGAATGAATATTATTGTAAACGTTTCTCTTGATTTTTTTTTTTATTACGATTCATTTGCGGTTGCTTCAAAGTAGAGTTTTTTTTTGTTTGTAAGAGGTTCTGTTACGCATAAACATGTCAATTATGGTACATTTTGCGTCATTTCTCATTCTCACGACTTTCACGGCGCAACTGGAGGCAGTCAGGGTCTTCGCGGGAGTTTTCTACAAGGAGCTACGTCACGCTGTAGCGTATGAATCATCGGTTCCACTAACATACGAGGTAGATTTCCCGGCAGCTCAGCTCGACATCTTGCAGGCGGAAAGGGTGTTCTGGCCTAACTGTCAACAAGAGGATTGCAGTTTAGCGGATGCGGTAGAAGTTTTGTATAATTCTACAAACGGAATTCTTCGCAACAGTCATGCTGCTTTCAACTCTTCAATTCGTTTGGGAACTCAAGCTTCACGAAAGACCAGAGCGATCGATGTTGTCGGCGATTTTCTTCATTTTTGTTGCGCAGTAGCGACGGATGGGGAACTTCATAAGCTGGAATTCAACGAAAAACATGTAGCTGATCACCTCAACGCATTCCAAGGGTTGGTTGCAGACGACCACAAAGATTTAATTCGGATTTCTCGCAACTTGAGGCAGTTTGCTGGAAATTTTTCTCAGCAATTTCACGATGCGTATAGCAAATTAACAGACAGTATGAGATTATTCGTACAACAGAATGTATCGGAGGAGAAAACACTGTTCACAAACCAGTTATTAATTTACATTTTTCACCTCTACTCACATGTAAATATTTTATCACGGCAGGAATTCATAAATACTGCGAAGGAACGCTGTGATAAAAAGCTTTTACCCTTTTCGCTGGTACACCCCAATTTATTACGTTCAGATCTCTTCAGATTGGAGAAAGGATATAAGTCGAAAGGACACCAGTTAGCTATACCTCTATCGGATTTGCAGCGATATTTTGATCTTCCACTTACGACTTGCGTGGTGAAGGAGAACTCCATGGTGCTTAGCTTAAAAGTACCGTTGGTCAGCATCGGCGGACAGTTTCAATTGCACAAGTATGTGAGGACACCTATGTATTTCGACGGCCAGATTTGTCAGCTTCAGCAGCAGGATTTCGTTTTGGCGCGGAGACAGGAGGACGGTGAGATTCAGGTCATCTCGGGAGATCATCTCTCTTCTTGTCGGGCACAGGACGATTTCTTATGCTATCTTCCGCGGCTGGTGCATGGAGGACATATGTCATCAAGATGTATGCATCACTTGTTTGCGGCGACAGAGCTGAAGGACATCCAACAATATTGCAGTTTAAGCTGTCGTCCTGCTAAGCAGGAGTTGGAGATCGTCGAATTTTCGCCTTCGGAGTATATCGTCGCGAATATACAGGCCAACACTACAGTCACTTGCGAGGGAGGTTCGTTTCATCATCTTCAACCTATTCCGGGAGCAATGTATGTGGTTTTACCCTGTCATTGCGAGATTTCGGTCGGCGGGAGAATAATGGTGAGAAAGACTTTTCCGTGTGACGCAAATGTTGATAAACAACCTCAGGTTCTCCATTACTTACCTTTACATTGGGTTAAGTTTAATTCGTTAAAAATTGATGTTTTGCAACCGCATTTCAATCCTAATTTTGTTAATTTTAGCGAAATTTTAAAAACTAATATAGATATAAAGGTTCCAGAATTTACAGTTCAAGACGTAATATCGTCAGATATATTTCACAAAGTAGATCTTCCAAATTCTTGGGGAGATGTTGTAAATTCCTCTAGTTTTGTTTTTTATATATTATTTGGCTGGTTAGGGTTTTTAACTTTATTCTGTGCATATTTAGGCATCAAGTTGTATGTGTGTAAATTATCTGCTGTAACGGTAGCACAACCCAAGATACATATAATCGATAGTTAGGAGTTATATAGTTACTTTTTGATGGATTAACTGTTTTATTGTTTTTTTTCTTGCCTATATAGTTATGAGTCATAATGTACTTATAAAGTTTTTTTTTTCTCTTCTTCGATTTTTATTGCAGCTTTTGAAGTAGTTCAATGTTGATTCACAAATAAATTATTGTCAATTGAGATTTTCTTTTCATAATAAGTTGAATATTCATGTATATTAATGTGTATAATATTGAAAGTTAGTTTCATATATAATCAATGTTATTGTGCAGCATAGTTTCGTTTTGAATTTGATTTGAATGTTTGTAATTTAGTTTGAGTAACCTACCTTTCTATGTAAAAGTTTGATTTCAATGTATAGTAGCATTATCAAGTCAATCAGGCACACGTTTGTTTCCCGAGTATATTATTTTGTTTAATCATTATTTTTTTTCCCCCTCTTGACTACAGACTCAGGGACGAGTCTTTCAGCGGGATGGGTGATGTGTCACCTGGTCATATGGGACATATATATGATTCATATATTTATCTCATATTGATCAGGATTTTAGAGTTTTAATTTACGAAAAGTTTAATGAACGGTGTTTCTGCCTTTGAACAGTTTTGTCATCGACAGAAGGATTGTTTATTTCACTTGTTATCAAAATTATTGTAGCTTCTCTTTTGTTTTTCATAACAAACGTGCTCGCTTGTGCGACGGATAAAAATATGTATTTGAAATGGCTTCATGTTTGGCATTGACTGAGTTATATATTAATACCCAAAATTTTACTAGTGGTGTGTGTGAGCTCGTTCGTTAGGACTGTGAGTAAAGTCCGGCTGTTCTGGTGAAGGGGATAGATTTTGTTCTTGTTTTATAATACAGTTTTCCTGTCACAGTTCGGGCAGTTTTAAAGAGAATTGTATTATTGAATAAGAAGGGATCTGAACCCACTTCAATAGATCAGTTTTTTTTATTTTATTTTTCATTAATAATTAACGTCGCGATTAACCAGTGGATGCCAAATTGGGGGCCATTATCATAAAGGTAGGTGACTACTGAGTCATTGTTTTAAATTTTCCATAATCACAACAAATTTAATCTTCACTAGCAGCCAAGCGAGTAGCCCTTGAAATATTCATATTTTTATTGTTATTTCATAATTTATAATTATAATTCTAATTTTTTGTACTAATAATTTATTGTTTTGTTTTTAATTATCAAAACCAGTACGATCATTTCTTTGTTTTTCATTTTCCCACCCTTACATACTCGGTGAAGGCACATATTGTTTACATATTTGGTGGAGGTTTATCCTGCCGTCCATATCGTGTTTACATATGAAACCCTGATTCAACTTGACTAAATATTGACTTTTAATAACTCAAAACGACATTACACAGAGATTTATTTGCCCATTCAAACGGCTATTACATGTTCAAAGTTTATTATCACAATGGAGATAAGTGATTTTAGATTGAAAATTTGTCTGTTTTTAAAAGAGTGAATGTTTATTTTATGTAGTGAAAGTAGCTTGAACTGTAAGAGTCAGTTTGTTTTTATGTGTTCGATTCCAAATATTATTAAAAGGATGATATTCTTCATCTCTTCATTAGGGAGCAGTGGAGGTTTTTTCACAGGCTCTGGTTTGCACCTAGATTTACATCTGTATGAAACAAGTTACTGAACTAAATTGTACTCATTCATTTGCAAAACTTTCCTTGCAATGACAAGTACTTGATTTGATGGTTTTTTGTTCGAAATTGTTTTTAAGAGTTTGAATTTGCGACCCTCCAGTTTCTCTAGTTTTATAGACCTAGACATAGATTTACATCTTTCAGATCTAAATTTCTGAATTCTTTTGGGGGCAGCATAGTGTGAACTTCAAAATACCTGTTAATAAGGTATGACTTGGAGAGTCTTACTGGTTAAGGTGGAAAGATGGATAATACTAGAGTCCATCCATCATTTTTATAATCTTTGGAATCGAACCCATACAAACAAACTGACCCTTACAGTCCAAGCTACTTCCACTGTTTGATAGTTGTTCATAATGAAGAGAATACATATGTGGAGTCACAAATTATAACACTGAATGAAGAAACAGAAAATTAAGAGTTCAGAAAAAGTCTGTTACAACACTGGAACATTTTTCTAGTGTTGTATATCTGTATACATTTTAATTATTAATGGGAAGCACGATCGCGCAATTCACTGTGTGCTTCATGACACCACTTGCGGTGCAGAGTGTCACCGCCCTGGTGACATTGTCGGCGCCACATATGTATTTCAAATTCTATGTTGGTTAAATTCTGTTGAAACATAATTTGGTGGGCGGAATGGTTAGAATGCAAACAGTACGGTGTGTCTTATCACTTTTAGTTCCCCCCTCTCTCTCTTACTACCTACCTCTGTCTATCTCCGAGGAGGAGGAAAAGGGTGCTATCTCCTGGCAGAGCTGACTGAGACCCGACTAGTTGTTGAAACCGCATCAAATAAGTTAATCAGCTTTATGTTTTTTCCTCGGTCCTCCGTATTTTGTTAACCCCTCAGAGTTACCCCACGCTGTTCAGTGAGTGTACAATGTGTGTATTCAGAAGTGACGCGGATCTGGTGGATTTCTCTCTAAATGTGAGTATGTGAGCTCTGGATGCGAAACAGGGTGACTTTTGATAAAAGTGTGTGGAGTAGTAATTCGGATCCAGAACAGTCCTAAAAGTCGTTTTGTGAGGATGCACACGGAGTGAGAAAACGGGCGCATCCTTATAAACACACACACACACACACACACACACACACACACACACACACACACACACACACACACACACACTCTCTCTATCTCTCTCTCTCACACATCTCAAAATAATGGAAGTATTATAATAGAATGGGATTCGTATAATTACAGAAAAATTACCCTCAATAGTTTCAGGCAAACGTCCAAAAGTCAGCCTAAGAAGATATTCTATATTCTATAACAATATCCTAGAATGCTCGACACTACTTCTGAAACAACCTGTATACTTATATTGAAGTTGTCCTTGCACTTATCAAGTTTGAAATGTATGTTGTATGAATGTTTCAGAAAACATGACAGCCCTGCAACCCGTGAAAGAAGGGAGGGGGCCTTCCCATTGTATGCGCTTTCCAAACTATGACAGCAAATTAAAAAATTTCGTCGAGCCCAGTGCAGTTGAAAACGACGATTTCAACACACACACACACACTCTCTCTCTCTCTCACTATCTCTCTCTCTCACACATCTCAAAATAATGGAAGTATTATAATAGAATGGGATTCGTATAATAACAGAAAAATTACCCTCAATAGTTTCAGGCAAACGTCCAAAAGTCAGCCTAAGAAGATATTCTATATTCTATAACAATATCCTAGAATGCTCGACACTACTTCTGAAACAACCTGTATACTTATATTGAAGTTGTCCTTGCACTTATCAAGTTTGAAATGTATGTTGTATGAATGTTTCAGAAAACATGACAGCCCTGCAACCCGTGAAAGAAGGGAGGGGGCCTTCCCATTGTATGCGCTTTCCAAACTATGACTGAGCAAATTAAAAAATTTCGTCGAGCCCAGTGCAGTTGAAAACGACGATTTCGTTTGCTCGCATACCCCCTGCGTTTACAAATACCATAAACAAATATCCGTACAAGTTTCAGCTCCTCTATGGGACTCCATTTTGCAAAAGTCTTCTTTGTCTTCTACCTTTCAGGGTTTAAGCATCTCTGCCTCTTCCGAACCTCATATCTGCCCATCTTTTTCTTGGACGGCCTCAGTCAGCTTCCCGTTTCAGCTTCTTCATGGGATCCCATTTTCAAAAAGTCTTCTACCTTTCAGGGTTCAGGCATCTCTGCCTGTTCCGAACCTCATATCCGAACCTTGGACTGCCTCGGTCTCTCTTGCCTACTGGCTGGTAGTTGAGCACCGATTTTGGTAGTCTGTCTTCCCCAATGTGTCTTCACATTCTGATACCATTTAAACCTACTCTGTGATATATTTTCATTTATAGAAAAGACATTAAGATGTTTCTTATCTAAGTATTTATTAAATGATCTTCTCGGCTGCACCCATAGGTTCTTTGGAGAAATCTCATTTCAGATGCCTGTCGTCTACTTTACTCTGGCACTGACAACACCCAGGTTTCACACCCATATAGAAGGGTTGGTGCAGCTATAGTTTTGTGAAATTTTAGCCTGGTGCTCTGGCTAGCATTATCCTTCAGATTTCTATTATTCAAATTTGCTTCTAGAACATCTATAAGTTTGCTTTTTTGGAAATTTTTCATTTGATTTCATTTCATAGTCCTGGTTTTTTTTTCGTGAAGCTATGTGACGCTGGTAGTCTGTCATACTGTGCTATTCTCACACTCTTACCCGGCCAGAGCAGTAATAATTGAGAGTAGTCGACAATAATCGGCTTGAGTTAATAAAAAATTTGTTTGGAATTTGGAACATGAACATCCCATACCATGGAATATCTTCTTATGCTATCTTTTCTCTATGGTGTGAAGGAGGTGGAGGAGGAGGAGGAGGAGGAGGAGGAGGAGGAGGAGGAGGAGGAGGAGGAGGAGGAGGAGGAGGAGGAGGAGGAGGAGGAGGAGGAGGAGGAGGAGGATGAGGAGGTACTAGTTGGTGAATGGGTTAGGTGATGAGTTAAGAGGTAGGGGAAGAGAAGGTATAGGGAATGAAGAAAGAGTAAGAGAAAATAATGATGTCAATCTTACTATAAAAAAATTATCAGTTTTTATTAATTGTAATAATGCTTGACTAATATTTTAATACATACTTGATTTGATTTCAATACGAAACTTGATTATCGCTTGAAAATATTTGAGTTATCACAATAAACTGTCGTAGTGATCCCTGGTCTAGTGGATAGTGCTCGCATAGCAGCCTACAGATCCCGGTTCAAACCCGATCATAGCCAAAAGTTTCATAGATACTTGAATTAACGCCACTGGTGTACAGAATGTTACCATCTTTTTCTATTTTCTCATCAGTATGCTTTAATTTTAGCATGTGAAATATAATAATTTTATGTTATTTTATGGGACTCCATTTTGCGAAAGTAAGTTATATAATTGATAGACTCACAAATATTATGTAATACTGCAAAGATTATGACAATAGAATTCGCAGGTTATAAAAATTTAAGAGTAGTTGAAACAGGTGACATAAATCTTGATGTAAGGCATAGTCGTGCATAGACTCTAAATTCTCTTAATATGCTGTGATCAACAAATTTCTACTGCCTTAATTTATTACGAACCAACTTGACTCAACTCTTGTCTGGACAACGTTCTATCAAATATCAGTCGGGGTGAAATTGAGTGTGCAGTGGAAGAACCACATCTGTCAGACCATCAAGGACTTGGAATTTATATTGAAAATCCAGTTATGAAATGTATGTACCACCTACTCACCCAATAATTTCAGTTAATTTATTGAATCATTTTTTGTACCCGGGAACAATGCCCTGGAATTTTTGTAGGGAGTTCGGAAACATCCTGTACATAAAATTGCACTGATGCAGTTACCCGAGTTACTGTGTATCAACCTCAAGAGATTTATGCCAGACTCAACTAAAAAAACTCAACAGGTTTCATTCCCGATCACTGAACTCGACATGACACCTTATGCTCATTCTGGTAATGCTTCTCTGCTATTCTCTCTCCTTTCATGTTAATTATACAACATTCCATTATTTCCAGTTTTGCCATTGACAAGATGATGTTCTACATAGTCAAATATATTAAGCCCATCAATGACGAAATTCCACCTCATGAATGCCTGTAGTACAGAGTTTGATTGCTTTTGAATAATTTCTTGATTATTACTTTCAAACTTTCGTCTATTTTCAAGTAACCAGTATCTCAATTGGCATTTCTCAATTGTGTCGGAGAAATCAAAATGTTTTTGAATTGAATTTTGATATGTATTGCTTTAGTTTTTTGCGGGTTGGTTTCTACGGTTTTGCAGATTTGACGCCTAGTGAGATCGGACTCCCCAGTTGTTCCGAGCTAATTTATGTGAAATAACTGAGCAAGAAAAGAGCTCCAAGACCATTCGATTGTTGTAAGGCATTATTCGATTAAGGTAAGGTATTGCAAGGTAACATGTTTGACTTGGTTTTTCAGAATGTCAGTCGGAGGTGAAAACCTACTACCTTATGGCAACTATGGGCCGGTTTCCGAGCTCGGCATTTAGCTAAGTTCTAGACTTTAACTGGCTTTAAACTCTGGAGTCAGAAAATTGGCTTTCTGAGTCAGAGCTTTAAAGTAGTCGAGGACTTAAATATACTCTGGAGTTTAGAGATCACGTTAGACCCTAGAGTTTATAATTTCGCTTTATGAGTGAAGGACTTATAAGTCCAGGACTTGAATTAGATTCTCGCCTCTTTCCAAGTCGAGGATTTATCAAAAATTGTTAAGTCCAGAACTTAAAAAAGCGTAATTTCAAACACTCGACTGGGGTAGGGTTTAAATTTAAGTTCTAGACTTAACTGAGAAAAACACAATTCAGTTATTGTTTTGGAGTAGATAAAAAGCCAAATAGATGTCATGAAATACCTAAATTATTTGGATTAGTCCATCTAAATTCATAATTTATAGTTTGCAAGTTCATTTTGGAATATAATTGTATCAGAGTTATGCGTAGAAAACTAACCTCATTTTACAATTGTGACATAACCTAAAAATGTTCAAGTAAAATAATACAGGATTGGCTTGGAATTTATATTCCAATCTGAATGTTATTAATCAAATGTCATATTCAACATATTAATAAAAATAAAAAAAAATAAATTATTACTCCAGTTTTTTTCAAAACAAATACGTTTTCGAACTCAATAGCCTAATGAAATTTTTATTCCAAAATCACTGGTTAGGATCAATGATCAATAACAGCATAACGTAAAATGAAATGTTTATTCATTCACCTTTCAAAGGTTTTGCTTTGAATAGGCCTACAAAGAAATCGAAACGTATTTTTACAAAATAGTTTGGAGAGCATGCTCATTTGAATTGTACCGCTGCAATCAGCTGTTTCCGTTTTGCTATAATGCCAACAATACAACAGCAAAATATTGTGAATTTCCCTTATGTTTACTCCTGGACTCAAATAAGTCGAGAACTTGATAAACTCCGGAGTTTAGAAGATAAAATCGTGACTCAGAAAGTCAATTTAGCCCCGAGAGCTTATTTTAGTCCTGGACTCTGTAAGTCCAGAACTTATAGATCCCGAGCTCGGAAACCAGCCCTAAATGTCACAAAGGAGACAGCTCAAATAGTGGACATTACATTCTGCTATGGACTCAATGAGGCAGATAAAGCCTGATATGAATACGACAACGAACGTGTGACCAAGGTCACAGAAGACAAGGTTGCTTCGTGTGAAGCATACCTACTGGTTTATAGGTTAGTCCACGGTATATAGAAGAAGACGGTAGGTATCACGCGCATGTTTGTGCTAAATTTCCGGTGGAGCTGACATCATTTTATATCCAATCATCTGTTTTTAACAAATAAGTTTCATAAATTGCCAATAGTTGTTGAAAACCTCGGTTAGTGGCGATGACGCAATCTAGCTGGTTGGCCACTGCGCACACATTTCATAACCTCTACCGTTTTCATCTAAATACCTTGGGTTAGTCTATTTCCAATGATTTACACAGATGGTTTCAATTTTACTGGTAATATGAAGGATAGATGCTTGAATTAACGCTACTGGTGTACAGAATGTTTCCTTCTTTTTCTATTTTCTCATCAGTATGCTTCAAGTTTAGCATGTACAGTATAATAATTTTATTTTAATAGTCTTCCAATACTATACTTTATCTTGGGAACTCGCTCATCAATCATAGGCATTAGCTCATGTGAAGACCATTCTCCATACTATTAATGCATAGCTGTTGTAGTACACTGTTATACAATAAGAATAAATACAAATTCTTGATTTCAGATACTGTTTTTGGTGAGATATAATGATATTTATCCATAAAAAAACTCTGGAATATTGTTTAAAAAAATCACAAATTTATTAAAAAGTTACAAACATGTTTCAACACCCATGGTGTAAAAATTCTAATTTTCACCATGGTGAAATCATTGGAAAAAATTATGATGACAAATATACAAAGTGCGTGAAAATTCTGAAAACGGCTCAATATCTCATACACAAAGGTAATTTGACGGAGGGTGTGATTGGAGATCCTACTCGAATTGAAAATACTACTTTACAATGACTTTAAAAATCTGGTCCGCCATCTTGGATCCGCCATTTTGAATGCAACTTTATTTTTTTATTAGGAAGGTGGTCATGTGACACATGATTTCGATACGGAATTTCAAGAAAAAATGAATGATGTAAACCGCACATCGATCTCAAACCGTTCAGAAGATATTCACTTTATCAATCAGTACCATGCAAATCAGAAATACATGAAATACATGAGTGGTATTGATTAATAATGTGAATATCTTCTAAACTGTTTGAGATATCGATGTGCGGTTTTCGCCATTCACTTTTTCTTGAAATTCCATATCGAAATCATGTATCGCATGACCTCCTTCTTATTTAAAAAAATAAAGTTACATTCAAAATGGCGGATCCAAGATGGCGGACCAGATTTTCAAAGTCATAGTTATGTAGTATTTTCGATTCAAGTAGCATCTCCAATCTCACCCAACTTGGAATCACTTCTTTTTATGAGATACTAAGCGGTTCTCATACTTTTTTCTCTCATCTCTGCTTTGAATAGTATTGATTAATAATGTGAATATCTTCTTTGTGATTGACGCTCTGGAATTCCTGCACAGTCATGGCTATGTTCATTCAAACATAAAGCCAGATAACATCATCCTTGGACTGCCAAATCAAGCCCCGGTCTATTTGTTAGGCTTTGGTGAAGCCCGTCGTTACCCACGAGGTGACATCCCCATCGCCCACGGAAATGCAAGTATTGGAAGTTCAGCTTTCACTTCGAGACACCTTACTCCATTTTGAAAAAATGCCACTCAGATCTGTACCTCAAATGTTGTCTTCTCAGTCTATGTAGAAAACTCCGCTTCTAATGTATGTGATACCAGCCTTTCAGCATCTGACTTCTCAAATTGCTTGTTGGTTACTACTCAAGTTATTGTGTTTGATGTATATAATTGCGCTCATACCACTCGTGCGGTGATTGACTGTGGGTCGCAAGTCACCGTCATCACTAGAGAACTCATGAACATGTTACATTTAAAACCAAGACCTTCTAGCAGAAGAATAGTCGGAATCGAGTCTCGAACATCAATTACCTACAGAAACGTGGACCTGAGTATTTCATCTACATTTCAACCGCACTTTTTCTTGAAATTCCATATCGAAATCATGTATCGCATGACCTCCTTCTTATTTAAAAAAATAAAGTTACATTCAAAATGTCGGATCCAAGATGGCGGACCAGATTTTCGAAGTCATAGTTAAGTAGTATTTTCAATTCGAGTAACATCCCCAATCACACTCACCTTGGAATCACATTTTTTATGAGATACTGAGCCGTTCTCATACTTTTTTCTCTCATCTCTGCTTTGAATAGTATTGATTAATAATGTGAATATCTTCGAGAGGGTTTGACATATCGATATGCGGTTTCCGCCATTGATTTTTTCTTGAAATTCCGTATCGAAATCATGTATTGCATGACCACCTTCCTATTAAAAAAATTAAGTTGCATTCAATATGGCGGATCCAAGATGGCGGGCCAGATTTTTAAGGTCATTATAAAGTAGTTTTTTCAATTTGAGTAGGATCCCCAATCACACCCACTGTCAATTTACCTTTGTGAATGAGATATTAAGCCGTTCTCGGACTTTTCACCCACTCTGTATAAAGTTTCAGCTGAGCTCTAGTGTTTAAAAGTTTGTGTTTCTTGAATGCTTCCAATTTTTCTTAAATAACTCAATATTTTTCGTTACAAGTGGTAATTGAGTGGGATATTTCTAATCAATTTATTAATTCAAGCCATCTAAATTCAAAATTTATAGTTTTAATTCAACTCTTATTGTTTATTCTGGACTAAAATATAGTTAAAATTATTTACGTGAAATTCTAACTTTATCTTGGACTTTGTCACCTATAAATTTGGAAGAAAAATATCACAAGGACTGATATCACAAAGAATATCACAAAAATATCTTATTATGTTATCTTCCAATGTTATCACATTAGTGTCATTTGCATTGTAAATAAATAAAATTGATAAAAAAATAAAAATAATTAGGCTATATCATTAGCAGTAAAAATTTTCCTCTTACAGTTTCAACTCACAGTTTTTAGAAAAAACATCTTGGAGTAAAATCACTAGTTAGAAATGTATGTTGTATGAATACTTCAGAAAACATGACAGCCCTGCAACCCGTGAAAGAAGGGAGGGGGCCTTCCCATTGTATTCACTTCCCAAACTATGGCTGAGCAAATAAAAAAATTTCGTTGTGTGTACCCGGTGCAGTTGAAAACGACGATTTAGTTTTCTCGCATGCCCCCTGCGTTTGCAAAGACCATAAAAATGCCTACTGGCAGGTAGTTGAGCACCAATTTTGGTAGTCTGTCTTCCTCCATCCTATTCATAGTGGTTAAGTGTGAGAGAGGGCCGACTGCGCCCTAATTTCACTCTCCCAGGTATAAAATAAAGGCATTCTATTCTATTCTATTCACATGCTGGTAACATTTAAACCTACTCCCTTTCCTGTAAGAGATATCACAGCCCAAGTAATTGAAATTTGATACCTGTTCCAGGATACTATTATTTAATACCTTTCCCTTGAAAGCCTCAACCTTCGTCTTCTTCTGTGATATTTTCAGGTCATATTGTTGTCAGAGGCTGTATAGCTTGAAGATAGTTCTCTGCAGGTCATCCTCATTGTTCAGTATGATTACAAGGTCATCAGCAAAGAGCAAGCAGTCAATACATTTTCCGTTTATGGTGATTCCAGTATTAATTTCAGACTTCCAAATCCTGATAACGTCATTCAAATAAATATTAAACAGAACAGTACAAAAGTAAGTTATATAATTGATGGACTCAAAATTCCTTCAGAAACAATCACCTACAAACTGATCTATGTTCTATGATCAATGTTAACGTTCTATACTTGAAAATTTACTTAATACTCTATTAATTTATTAACTTATACTTTTAAATACAAAACTATTGTTTCCAACCAACTCCACTGAGGAGTAACTGGATAGTTCTATGAGGGGTCTGGTTGTCGTGATCGTACCCGGAAACTAAGCTCCCCGATTTGCAATCATTAGATATCAGGAAATTTGAAAAATTCCCATGTTGGTAATCTCATCTTCAAATCGGGTGCAGGAATGATTTATCGAGAATGTATGTAAGGGATTACAAGAGTGAAAGGGACCGGAAAAGAATCTGATTGAAGAATGAAGGAAAAAAGGATAAAGACCACATCATAGGAATAATAATGACAGTGAACTAACAATACAACTTGTTAATAATGTAATAGTTTGCAATTATCAAACTTTTGTATTATTGAAAAAATGATGCAATTGAATCTGGAAGAATGAAATAAGGTTTACGTAGAGTGGGCCTACATAAGGAAAATCGGAAATGCTTCAAGAATCCCAGATGACATTCAACTTAGGCCTATCAGACCTCAAGATTGATAATGCCTACCTTATATTGAAACTTATGATTTAAGAAGCACTCACAGTTGAACACTGGTATGGTCGGTAAAATCCGTTGATGTTATTTTAATCTCCCTGGTGTTTTGAGGCGTTGACACTTTTGGGATGCCCTCCCTGTCTTGTGGCGTCTCTTTAGCTGGGATGCCCTCCCTGACGTATTTTGTTGGGAAAACACGACTAAACGTAATTTATGGTTCCCTAGACTTTTGTTGCGTTTTCATTTTCTCTTGAGGTGGGATAGGGCATTTTACGCCCCTGTCTTGCCTCCCTGTCTCCTAAGGTGTCTCAACAGCTGGTGGGATTATTTCAGGGAAGGATGTGTTGATGAAACTCAGTAGATCTCCCAGGACATCTTCTCCAGGAAGGGCCAACTGTTGTCCATTTTGCTTCATGCCAATAATAATATTGGTAAGTCTTCTCGATACAGCAATGTTATTCTCCACCATGTTATCGTGTTTATTCACCATGTGAGGTTCCAGGAACTTTTTCAATGATGATTCACAACATGATGACTCACAATTACAATTATGAAATGGGCAATTCCATGATTTGCAATTTTTGACATTGAAGTTATATGGATTGGCGTATCACATTGTATCACGCCATTACACATTGAAGTCACAATAGAGATGAGTAGAGTATAGACATTAGTTGTTAAATGTTACAAAATGTTACAGCATTTTCAGCCATTTTCCGTTGTGCACTCTAATCCTATTATGTCAATACTGTATTAGCAATCATTAGATATCAGGAAATTTGAAAAATTCCCATGTTGGTAATCTCATCTTCAAATCGGATCCCCTATTGAACATTGAAACCAGCTTGAAGCGGGCAGGATAGTAGTACAACCACAGACACTGATTCACACATTTTATAAATTCGATTATTAAAATTACCGTATTTTGCGTTCAATCTGATTAGTATAAAAAGTTTTAAAATAACTTTGGTAAATGAAGTTGAAAAATACTACTAGACCGAAGGAGCCTAGTTGTCGGCGACAACTAAGCTCCTCACACGCTCACGACAACTAAGCTCCCCGACAGTAAATCCCCTGCTGGATAGACCTATGAGGGGTCTGGTTGTCGTGATCGTACCCGACAACTAAGCTCCCCGACAGTAAATCCCCTGCTGCATAGACCTATGAGGGGTCTGGTTGTCGTGATCGTACCCGACAACTGAGCCCCCCGCCAGCTGATCCCCTATTGAACATTGAAATAAGCTCGAAGCGGGCGGGGAAGTAGTACAATCACAGACACTGTTTCACACGTTCTATGAATTCTATTATTAAAATTACCGTATTTTTCGTTCAATCTGATAGTAGTGTAAAAAGTTGTCAAGTAATTTTGGTGAATGAAGTTGAAAAATATTGCTAGTTGCTAATGAGTATTTACTTTGATTAAAATCTACTAATAATAGAAATCAAGCGTTCTGGAAATAAATTGATGAGTTTACTTACTTATTACATTCTATAAATATCAATAAGCATGTTTTATTATATTTTAAACAGCATGAATTTCAAAATTTCCATATTAATATTGCCCTACCTACGTTCGCGATGATATGTTTTATGTACCATATCCATTTATTTACTGCCGTGATTTTATATTACAAGATTCATAGGATCGTGACAGTTTTCTTGACAGAACAACCTCTCAATAACAAATACCTCTCTGCAGCGAATTTTTTTTCTCTGGATAATCGACTTTGTAATACAGGGGTTACTCGCGAAAACTCCGGCACTCAGAGCGTGCGAGGTGCTTGGTTGTCGGGTTCGGTGACAACAACCAAGCTCCTTGCACGCTAGCGTCAACTAGTCTCCCCGACAGTAAATACCCTACTGGTTCAGAGGGACTACTGGACCACAATGCCATTTCTAGGTATTATTAGCCTTTCTCACTCTATGAAAAATTTCTATTTGAATCATTCCATTACTGCTCCAGACGATTCCCAAGTATTCAGAATTATTGACTTGCTCTAATTGCTTGCCACCTAACAATATTCATTTCCTCAGGTTAATCTGTTAACTTCAAATTGCTGCTCAAGACGATTCCCAAATATTCAAAATGATTGACTTGCTCGAATTGCTCACCACAACTCACAATATTCATTTCCTAAGAATTTTCTGTTATATTTCCATTGCTGCTTAAGGGGAGACAAAACAGCAGAAATAATTTTTGTTTTTGTTTTTGTTATTTTAGCAAAGATTATAGTTTTAATTCGCGCTTTACAATGATGTAAAATTTATTCCTCTATGTCAACTAGAAATATTTTTATTGTGATTTATAAACTACTTGAAAATCATTTGAAATCACTTTCAAATGATTGAATAAGTTCTTCAGAATCATTTAGAATCATCGATTTATGTACTTTTCAAATCACTTCAAAGCATTTCAAAGTAGATTTAAATCACTTTTAAATTACTTTTAAATGATTGTACAATGATTTACAATGCTTTAAGTGGGCAAAATTGTGATTTATAAATTACTTTCAAATGATTAAATAAGTTCTTAAAAATCATTTAGAATCATCGATTTATGTACTTTTTAAATCACTTCAAAGCATTTCAAACTAGATTCAAATCACTTTTAAATTACTTTTAAATGATTGTAAAATGATTTACAATGCTTTAAGTGGGCAAAATTGTGATTTATAAACTACTTGAAAATCATTTGATATCACTTTCAAATGATTGAATAAGTTCTTCAGAATCATTTAGAATCATCGATTTATGTACTTTTTAAATCACTTCAAAGCATTTCAAAGTAGATTTAAATCACTTTTAAATTACTTTTAAATGATTGTACAATGATTTACAATGCTTTAAGTGGGCAAAATTGTGATTTATAAATTACTTTCAAATGATTAATAAGTTCTTAAAAATCATTAGAATCATCGATTTATGTACTTTTTAAATCACTTCAAAGCATTTCAAACTAGATTCAAATCACTTTTAAATTACTTTTAAATGATTGTAAAATGATTTACAATGCTTTAAGTGGGCAAAATTGTGATTTATAAACTACTTGAAAATCACTTTCAAATGATTAAATAAGTTCTTAAAAATCATTTAGAATCATCGATTTATGTACTTTTTAAATCACTTCAAAGCATTTCAAAGTAGATTAAAAACACTTTTAAAATTACTCTCAAATCACTCTACAATGATTTACAATGCTTTAAGTGAGCAAAATTATGATTAATAAACTACTTTAAATCACTTTAGAAATGATTGAATAAGTTCTTCAGAATGATTCAAAATCATTGACATATAATCTCCTTTATAGAATAAATAGTATATTCAGCTGGATTTGAAAAAATTACATAACTTCAAAATTGATGAATAAATCCTTTACTTAAACATTCATAATTAACATAGTAATGCGACGAATTGTATTTTATGGCTGGAGCTCCAAATTAAAATTTTCAAGTGTCTCGACTTCATTGACTTCAGCAGACGACTGTTTCTTCTCCTTTTCTCCATGTCTGTGAACAAAAATTGAATCAACTTGATTTCAATGTCATCTTTATTGTATAACTTCAGGTACAAAAATAAGTCAAAACGGAAGCATTTGACCTGTAGGTCCACAGCAGATCAAGTTCAAAGGAAAACAAAATTGGAACCTCAGTTATGTACATTATCAATCAATCAATCAATCAATAATTATTATGAAGAATGTCATCTAAATTTGGAAAGAACATGTTTACTTCACTTATCTGTTAGAATACAAAGTTATTGTCATAAGAGCTCGTGGTATTCAATTCTTCCAGTTGCTCTCCTAAAAATGTAATTTTTCACTTCTAGATGAATTCTACTAGAATATTTTAACGACGGCTCTGTGTTTCAAATCAATAAAACAAAAAAATAGAATATCAAATCAATGGGTGAAACTCATCTCATTGGGGACATGGGACGGTCAAGCGAGAACAATACAACTGCAATACCCTTTGGCAGGTAGATTTAGCACATTTTCGACCCTTGTGCAATGAAGCATATGCCCCCTCCTGTTATGTTTAGTAACTTTATTCGACACTTAGCATTTAGAATTCTACTTATATTTGGAAAGATAGAGCTCATTTAGAAAAAATGGTTCGACTTCATCATCATGGAACATAATTTTGAGCCAATTCAAATATTATCAAAGAACAATTATAGTACAGCTTTACTATTCTACTACCTAATAACAGAATATCTATACTATGTAGAGTAGTATAGGTAGAGTCGTAGAGAGTTCAAGGTATGGTATATAATACAGTGTAGTAGACTATATAATAGTCATAGAATGAAAAAAAAACATTAGGACAAGGCTCTTTGGGCCGCTGATTCAATGGATTTATTGGGCAGTTTTATTATATTATGTCAAACAATTCATGTTTTTTATGGCTCAGAGTAATAGGACTTGAGCATCACTACATAGTGGCCCAGCACAAGTGCGTTTACAATTTATTGTGATTGTTAAGGATATATCAATGTGTAATGCTAGTTTTTAAGTTTATAAAAATTATCATAGTAGACCAAAGACTTGAAGAAAATACTCTATTTATGATGAACTTACAAGTTTATACATTTGAATATATAAAACTAATTTCATGTGCTACTTGATATTTTTCAAACGATACATATGTATACATATGTATATATGTATACACATGTCGAGTTGTAAGTTGTGGACCAGAGTGTTGGGTTTTGGCGTAAATTTTGAAAATATATTATTTTTGCTAATTTATCTGGATGGGGGCTATGTGGAGTGTTAATCCCAGATTTGTAGCTTACTACAAATCAATTAATATTTCCAATACTGAGTAACGATCAGCATCATAATGACCACCTCCCAAATTGAAAAAATCAACTTAGATATTCAATATTGCAGATCCTGGATGGAATGACTCATTTTTTTATTAAATAGAATAGAATGACTCCTTCATTTTAATGTCGTGGCGAAGTTTGGACAGTAGTGTCCACTCTACCACTCAACCACGGTGTTTGTGGATGTCATGTTTAATGGCGAAATAAAGTTTTTGAGTCAGTGAAGTAGTATTTTCTATTCAAGTGGGATTTTGTCTGGCTGATATTAATATTGCCAAATTAGCGTTGTTGAAAAATATGAAGCAAGCTACACAGTAAACTTCAAAAAGATAAATTTGCTGAAATCTTACCAATCATAACTTTAGTTATGAGAAGGCCCTTGAATGGTTTTTTCTCTATCTCATGGTCGTCCTTGCGTTGAACTCTTTTCCACGAAAAGTATATGGCAACGAAGGGTCACCAGCTTCCCCATGATACTCGTGATTGTGCGCCCCTTCAAAGCTGTATCGGCGCATGACGCGACATACGTCTCCTTTGAACAATGAAAAAACAATATATTTTAGTTGGATGATAATATCAAAATTAAAGTATTCTCAAAGGGATCAAGTATATCTATCTGATGAATTCATAATGTAACCTTTGTTTTTTACAATTTCCAAAAAACTCTATCAAATAACTTAGAAAGCAGATTATGTATGTAGATCATTTTTGTTCTAAGTGCTTAGTTCTGTTTCATTTAGTGGAATTTATAGTTACGGCAAAAAATAATATTTTTGAAGTAGGGGTTTAAATTCAAGATTGAATACGAAAAAAATAATAGCTAGTGATTTGAAAAAATTTGGAATGCTGAAGATTTGACAAAAATCATAGGCTCTGATACTCTTATACCGATTGAAATAAGAGACTAAATATATAACCCAAATTTGTGGGCTATCGTATGATGACCGGTAAAAAATATAAGCTTGTTCAGTCCTCTAGCTCATTACAGCCTATCAGGTCAGGTAGAATTCAACTAGTCAACCAAAATGAATTAACTGAACCTACCTAATATAGGTAGAAAAGACAGAACGCAAGCTAGATCTATAAAATATAATAATAATGTGTATTTTCTCCAAGCTACTCTATAGTAGATATACTTTTATCAGTCTATGATTCAAACTTCCATAAATAAAGTAATATTATTGTGTACTTACATTGATAATAGAAGATCAAGTGACTTCAAAACAAATAAATTCCCGGATAAAACACTGGAAACATGAACTGTAATCTGTATTCAATACATGATGAACTGAACTAACTGGCCCTTGCGACTGACTAGTGACAGTTTAGTGACTACAACACTACAACTAACCAAAAGGCAAACCCAACCAAAAAGGGCGCGAAATACTCCGACTGAGAAGGAGTGAGTTGAGAAAGAGAGGGTAGACCAGTGGACAATGGTGACAGACCTACACTATTACAAAAGAAGGGACTATTATTCGAAACTGTGGAGCAGGTAGTAAGTGGAGAGACTCAAACTATATAGCCTACCGTACTGGAAAATATAACATAGTAATAGAAAGCATATGCAGTTGAATAGAGAAGAGAGAGAGCATAGAGTGTAGAAATGATGGATCATGGATGAGATTAGATTAGATTAGAGTTCTTTATTTATGTATGTTATGTTACAATATATTATTATACTGCTGGCTTATACACTAATTTACGTTAAATGACAATATTGCTTATTATTAAACGAATTTTACAAGATATGAAGAGTTAATTAATGAGAATAGAGATTGAATGCAATTTGAATAACGATAACATTGCGATGTACCGTATCTTCATAAATCGCGGTGTTTCGACAAATAATTGTCCTTTCTCTAAAAATGATATGGAATAATATCCCTCCGATTTGGATGGATAGAGAAAGAGGGGTTGAGTGGTGTGGTAGACGAGGTTAATAAAAATATAGACAAAAAAAACTATAGAAAAGGTTGCTGATCTGAGTTGATTTTTTTCAGTTCTACTCACTGCAAAAGCTAATACTCTGAAGTTCACCCATAATATTTTATGGCGAACAATTTTTGAGAGCAATATTCATTCTCTGTTATGTACCGCATACAACCTAACTGGTTAGGTATCTAGGAGGCAAATCCTCCTAGGTATCTAGGAGGTACCTAACAGGAGGCAAAAATCAATCAGATGAGCAATTGGCGACAAAGAGTGGACTCGGGTGTTAAAATTGGGCAGGGAGTCTTCCTCAACTCTCTCATGTTGGACTACCAACCAACCAACTCACAACTTTGGCTCGATATGGTGTAATTGGAAAACTAGTAGCACCCAACTTCAAGACACGAAATAAAATTATCATTCAGCAAGAAATGTTATTGTTGTGATCATGAATCTGATCGAATAAACACCGATTCTGATAGAAGTAAGTATTCCTGAGAAATAAACGATTCTACTATTGAAAAACTTTCTGTACGGTACCGGTATTCTAATATCAAGCCTCCATACCTACAATCCGGACAATCCTACAATCCTACAATCCTACAATCCATCCTACAATCCTACAATCCTACAATCCGGTAATTTGATATGATGATAATAATAATAAGAAAACTATTTTCTTGAGCTTCTTGAAGCCAGTGATAGTTAAGCCAGTTACACACATCGATTTTTGGACGTTCGATTTTTTGCCGTCCTTATAAATCCACCAGATTAAACGAGACTTGAAACTCTTGAATACATTATCTGTTTGCCAAGTTATGCAACTGTCGGAAAAGTAATAAAATAATATCCTCCCCATTAATACGCAACTGGAATAAGATTGATACGATACGGTATCAGAGAAAGTGTAAAATAGGCCTACTAAAACTAAAGAAGACTTGTAAAATGCTGCGAGACCTCAAAATTAAGTAATATGGTTCAAATTAGAAAAGAAATGAAAAAACTAAATTGCAATTCATCCTGATTTAAAAGGATTCTCAACTCCGGCTACGAAATGATCTTGACAATATAATTTCGCTTGTATAGCCTATGCTAAAAACTAAGCACCTGAATGAAGTAAGTGAGGCGTGAGCTATTTTCTCTTTCTCCTTCATGTTGTGTAATGAAAAAATCGTGTGTCTCTTGTGTGATGGTTATATTTTACAAGCTCATTCCAAGCCTTGAAGAACCACAGATTAATATAGAATCACTGTATGATTCTCAAAAATGTAGTAATTGCAATGATTGAATTGACTCCTGTACAGGGGAGTATCGTTGGCATAACATTTGCTGTTCTCACAACTTTACTTGAATTGGTTCCTGAGTTTCTTTCATAGAATTCAATTTGATATCTCTAATCTATTTCAATACTCAACCATGAAAACCAATTTTCGAATCATAGTATCAATCAGACCCTTTGGATATCGATCTTCTAGTAGTTAACAGAACCAAAATGCAAAGAGTATAAAAAAACCCACCAGTCACTGGTGGTAGGGCTGTGGTTGGGTGCAAAGTAAATGCTGTTATTATTGTAAATGGAAATAAATACGAATATCTCCACTTTCGAGGTGAATTTCATTTCAAAGACTTGAGAGATATCCTCTATTTTTCTTTCAAATAGTCTCCAATTTATCATAAGAGACAATACAGTAAGTTAATATTCTTTGACATTCAATATTTCGATTCCCGTTAATTGAATCAAGCGACTACAATGTAATTGAAGGTATTTAAGTGCTCTCTGATTAATATATAGATCTACTGGGTAGATTAATTGAGTCAGTATGTAATTAATAACTTGGTTGTTGAATTCTGGAAATTACTACTTATCACAATTTCTGAAAAACTACTTTATGGGTTGTGATGAAACTTATTATTTCTTATACATAGAAACATTAAGATTGAAAAAACAACAGCTTTCCAAGATCCTAGATGTTTACCAATCATGCAGCTATCTTGTGGATATAATAACTTTAACTTCAAGAAATTTTCAGGACTGTTTTCAGAGACAAATATTGTTGAAGCGTTTGAGTTATATGAACTGTGATGAGCTTCTAGAAAATGTGATACAAATAAGATACTTTTTTCTCCTCTCAATACTCTCAATATTATTATGATAGTTTTTGTGATATGTTGATACACAAAATTAACGATGTATTTACTCCGCATGTGCTGGAAGTTTACGTGTAATTGATTAATACAGTACCGTATCAATAAATGAAATCAAATATTGGGCTTATCGAGAAGTAATGACAATCGTTCAAGTATTTAGTCTGAATCGTATCTGAAAATGACACTTCAACATCAGTAGCAAGTTCTATTTGCACAAAAGAGGAAATCTATACAGGTTTATTTCAACATGAAATTCAATAGTGTGTCGTCCAATAAAGTATGTAATGAAAACATTTGGGGTATGTTGGGTGTGCTCTGTAGATGTGAGATTCTCTAAAATTATAATTAGTAGATAACCCATGTTCCGCAATGGCGGTCTAATTAAAAACTTGACCCACTGAAATATTCAAGAATTCACAATAGGCCTATAACCATCCTCGGTAAATTAAGAATCAATATGCAAAATATTTCAAGTCAATCAGCTCAGTAGTTCTGGTGTGATGATAAGTCATTCGTGGATTTCCTGTCACCTACGTCTGTCTATTAGCCAATATTATTTCCTTAATTAGGCTATATTATAGATAACTCTAAAAAATCAACACAGACAAATTATTATCGTGATTCACATGATGATACGGAAGATAATTGAATGAAGATCTAAAACTTACATGTAGGCCTACATTATTTTGCTGTAAACTTACTATAATCTTGATAGATACTATAAATTAGGATAGGAAGAGAGTTATGAGAGTTTCAGCTGCAAATCTTCCAAAAACTAGTGTGACAACCTCTTTCACCTACAAAAAGTGTTACAAAACTGTAGTGTGTTCTGTAAAATGTTATTGCCTTTATATTATATTTGCGACACGTTTCCTACAATCAAACTTCTATATTATGCATTTATAATATTTCAAACGTTAATTCATTCTTCAGAAGTTCATATTTATCAACATTTATTATGTTTCTATAAGAGAAACTATGGAATATTATAGAAACTTATAGAAGATTAGAAAAATCTATGCAATACAGGTATGACTCATCCAATTCAGGTATTATCGGTTGATATAAGTGAACAGTTCACTCACAACTCAGATTACGTAGTGACAGTGAACTCTATACTAAATAGGCTATGTATCGTTCATGTACTATAGCCTACTTCAAATTATGGAACAGTAATGCGATGTACTAGAAACTCGAAACGAAGAAGCAGTATTAGGCTACAGTATTTAGAATTTAGTTTTCAGTAGGCTACCTGCCAGCAAAGACAAGAAGATTCTCAGCCAAAAATCCAGTTAGTGGTGTGTCAAACTCTTTTGAATTCTGATCTATTGATGCGAATTGGAATCATTGTCTACTTTTCAACTTTTTCTATCCAGAAAGGTTTAGAAGGTCCCTGCTTTGTAAATACTGCAGCTATAGTTGAATAGCTTTAGTTATACATACTATAGGGATAGTGGGCAGTTGGATGAGTACTTATATATACAGGACAAAACATCTTCTCTCGCTTTCTCTATCACTTCTCTCTCTCTCCTCCCCTCTTGCTTATTCACCCACTCTCTCTCTCTGACTCACTCACTTACTCTCTCTCACCTTTCAAAATCTCTTTCTCCAACTGTCTTTCATTTGTTTAGAGAGTCAACAAAAGCGGGCCTTCCCTAATGACTTCAGCGCGATTTTCATCCAGTACAGTAGGAATTTTACTACGTCCAGTCACAGACTTACAGTGCTAGAAGATTATACATACACATCGATTTCTACTCGTCCAATTTTTTCCGTCCTCATAAATTCTATTAGATTGAACATAACTTGATGAAGATATGATGTTGTCCATTCAATCTGGTAGAATTATAAAAACGGCAAAAAATCGATGTGCTGTGTAACTGGCTTATTTATCCTTGGTTCAATTACAGTACTTGCAAGTTATGTTTTTCCCATTATTTCAATTATCGTATATCATTCATCATCACATTTTGTGGTCACATTTGCCACTCTACTCATTGCCTTGTTATGAATAACGTTAACTACTGAACATATTTTTAAGGCTATGCAGGAGGGGGACCATGTCGAATTGCTATCTCCATAATCGTAATGTTAATTGGGATTCCATATAACTCGGTTGATTTTCATCCGCACGCTCCGGTCAAAATCTCATTTTGAAGGTTTGTTAATTCTCTATTCAAGTTACGAGGTGGAAAATTGATATTTCTTGGGAAAACATATTGCTCTATTAAGTGGGAAACTTCTATGATTTTTTCCTGGCGTTTTTGATGAATATTTTGGAAATAAACGGTTTTTAAATGGAATCTAGCCAAGGAATTTATCGTTTGCAAGCCACTGAAAAATGGAGGTGACAGACCCTCACACGCACGCACAAGCGGTGCGTGACCGCCTTTAGTTGACTAAAGGCGACCGGTTTCATGGGTTCAGTTTTCCTGTAAACAATAGTTCTTACATTTCCACTCCCTTTTGAAAGTTATTCGCAGAAAGAGTTCATGTGTAAAAGGATATTGACCTGAGAGTGGACAAAATATAATCAGTATACAGAATGTTCTGAAAAAAGGTGCCCGTAAATCAGGGCGTGATTCCTCACATCAAAAGAAGAAAAAAATTATAATTAACATGGGTCCGAAAATGCTTGGTTACCAAGTGATAGAGGGTGGAAGATTTCGTCTGAATTTCTGTGCCTCTGCTGAAACGAAGCCCTACGGGTATTTTGTTGGCTGTTAATTAAGATGTACAATTTAGCGTACTTTATGTGAAATGAACTGAAAAAATCAATAAAACCGTTTCCAGACCTATAGCTACAGTAATTTTTAAGATATGTGACGAAATATGCGAAACTTGGTCCCGAAAAAAGTTCCTTTAAAGTTTTTGTTAAAAAATGTCTCTCTCTCTCTCTCTCTATATATATATATATATATATATATAATATATATATATATATATTATATATATATATATCTCCCGATCGTGTTCTAATGTGAAGGATGTTATGTTATATTCAGAGAGTTGACAATAATTTTATTGGTTGAAACACCGCCAATTTATGTAGTTACATCACAATATTATACTATTGTTTTTCAAATTGCATTCAATAATCAGTTTCAATCACCAATTATAAAATGATTGGGAAGTACTTTCAAGTACTTCACTTCAATAATTCTAGATGATTCATAAATCAGTTTCAATCATCGATTATACAATGATTGGAAAGTACTTTTAAGTACTTTACTTCAATAATTCTAGATGATTCATAAATCAGTTCCAATGACCGATTATAAAATGATTGGGAAGTACTTTCAAGTACTTTACTTCAATCATTCTAAATGATTCATAAATCATTTTCAATCACCAATTATAAAGTGATTGGAAAGTACTTTCAAGTACTTTACTTCAATCATTCTAAATGATTCATAAATCAGTTTCAATCACTGATTATAAAATGATTGGGAAGTACTTTCAAGTACTTTACTTCAATCATTCTAAATGATTCATAAATCAGTTTCAATCACCGATTATAAAATGATTGGAAAGTACTTTCAAGTACTTTACTTCAATCATTCTAAATGATTCATAAATCAGTTTCAATCACTGATTATAAAATGATTGGGAAGTACTTTCAAGTACTTTACTTCAATCATTCTAAATGATTCATAAATCAGTTTCAATCACCGATTATAAAATGATTGGAAAGTACTTTCAAGTACTTTACTTCAATCATTCTAAATGATTCATAATCAGTTTCAATCACCGATTATAAAATGATGGGAAAGTACTTTCAAGTACTTTACTTCAATCATTCTAAATGATTCATAAATCAGTTTCAATCACTGATTATAAAATGATTGGGAAGTACTTTCAAGTACTTTACTTCAATCATTCTAAATGATTCATAAATCAGTTTTAATCACCGATTATAAAATGATTGGGAAGTACTTTCAAGTACTTTACTTCAATCATTCTAAATGATTCATAAATCAGTTTTAATCACCGATTATAAAATGATTGGAAAGTACTTTCAAGTAATTTACTCCAATCAAATAATTCTGAACAATTTGTAAATCATTCTCATGCAGTCATCAATTTTATGGACATATTGGTCCACAAGATCCTTCTACATTATTATGGAGATATACTTCACACTTCATGATCTGTTGAGGATACTCGAAAGTTTCGAAGTTTTTCAATTTTCACTATAAGTATAGATTACTCATTAAAATCAAGCAATTCCAAATCATTCCATTCAAATGATTCCGAATGATTGTAAATGGATTTCAATCAGAAATGAGAAAAAAATTCAATGACTTGAAATTATTGTAAATGATTTTAAAGTAATTATAATTGTCTCTTTCAAATCACTTCAAAGTACTTTAAATCAGTTGACTCCAATCATTCTAAATTATTCGTAAATCATTTCCAATCATTGGTCTTCAAGTAATTGAAAAGTACTTCAAAGTACTTCATTCAAATCATTTTAAGTAATTTATAAATCATTTTCAATCATTGGTCTTCAAATGATTGAAAAGTACTTTACTAAATCATTTAAGGTAATTTATAAATCATTTTCAATCATTGGTCTCCAATGACATTTCATGAAGAATTAAAAGTAATTTGAAAGTACTTTTAAATGATTTAACTTGCCCTAAAAAGAGGTGACAAATTTTAAATCACTGGCAATTAGTTTCAAGCACTTTCAAATCATTTCCTTGCTGCTTGGGAGAGGATGTGTCAAAAATAGCAATCTTGGGAAGGTTCTCAACATATATCACAATCACATTGATGAATTACTGTATTTATACAATAGTCACATAAAATGTATTTAAGCTGTAAAGAAGCTGTGATAAGATTTATATTGATTAGACTATGGAATGGAACTTTCTTGAAAGTATGACGGAAACTCTATGTTTGTAAAAGCTCTTGAGTTAATAAAACATTATTATTATTATTATTATTATTATTATTATTATTATTATTATTAATAAATTATAATATTGACTCAAACAGGTATTGGCCAAAATGTATTATATTAAAGATTTAATACCCAATAAAGTGAAGAGGATGATGTATATAGCCTTGGGGGAGTCTGTTATGAGATATGGATTGCAAGGTTGGGGATTTGCTAGCAATGTTTATCTTACGAGAATATCTTCGGTACAGAGGAAGATTTTACGTTTGGTTAGCAATTCTCAGGGAGATATTTCATATGAGAACCTTCTGAATAGATGCAAGGTTTTGGATATAAACGGTATATTTCTGTTTACTTTGATTTTAGAAAATTACTTCTGCAAAAAATATTTAGTTATGAAAGTTAATCGATATGATTTAAGGAATGAGAGGTATGTTGTACCATTTACTTCGAATAATTTAGTCAGAAACACCTTAATGTACATTGTACCAAGAACTTTCAATGATTTACCCGATAATTGTGCTGAATTTGTTAATATGCACCTGTTGAAAAAAAATTTAAAGATTTGGTTGAATAATTAAACTTTAGATGTAACATAATGTAACTCATTATTAATGTATTGTCCTGTTGTAATTCATTCTGTTCTATTTTTTGTATGTAAGTTCAGCTTGACTATATATTATAACACTTTCTAGATTTTTGAGAGCTGAGCCAACAATTAATTAATATCATGATAATATCAACTGTTAAGTAAATTCTGTGAGTAAATTTAACAGTGTAATAAACTGATAAGTGAATTTAACTGTCAAGTAAAAATAAAGTTCACTGATATATGTATATTTATTTATATTTGAATTTACATGTTTTGTATAATAGTACCTTGTCAAGCAACCTCTTTGAGGTTCGCTTAAGGTAGCTAGCTTATTTATTCAATAAGCGTTTTTTCTATTCTATTCTATTTCTTTTCTACTATTATTATTATTATTATTATTATTATTATTATTATTATTATTATTATTATTTCTTTAAAAACGCAGTCACCACTCACAATATTAATTTCCTCAGAGTTTTATTTCATCTTTCCATTGCTGCTCAAGACGGTTCCCAAGTATTCAAAATAATTAACTTGCTCTAATCACAAACCACCATGGCTTTGCACAAGTGAGCAGTGACATTACTTATAGGGATTTTTCAAGCCTGAAGGGATAAGTCCATGGATAAATCATTTTTATGGATTTATAGGAATACTAGCAGGTAACCCGTGCTCCGCAAGGGTCTATTTTAAAACTTTACAAACTGAAAACTTGTCGTAATTAAATATTGGAAAATTGAAAATAGGCTTTAATCATCCTCGGTTATTAAAGAATCTTTATGCAAAATTCAAAGTCATTCAGTCCATTGATTGAGACGTGTTGATGCGTCAAACATAATTTTCCTATCCCGTTACGCGTATAAGCCAGTTATTTCATTATTATAGTATAGATGGATGATTTATCTGTATCTTTGAATGAGAATAACTTTTGAACGGTTTGAGAAATCGATGTGCGGTATTCACCATTCATTTTCTCTTGAAATTCTGTATCGAAATCATGTATTATATGAGATTACCTTCCAATTTAAAAAAATGAAGTTGAATTTAAAATGGCGGTTCCAAGATGGCTGACCAAAATTTTGATGGGACAGAAAATCAGTTATTTTTATTCGAATAGGATCCCAATCACACCTTTCATCTAATCTCTCTTTTAAAAGAAATGTTCAGCTGTTTCTATACAACAACTGGAAGCATGACAAATTGAAAACTTGATGTAATGAAATCTTGAAGAATTGAAAATAGGCCTATCAATCCTCGGTTAATTAAGAATCTACATTCAAAATTACAAGTTAGTCAGTTGAGTAGTTCAGACGTGATGATGCGTCAAACATAATTTTCCTATTCCGTACATGTATAAGCCAGTTCTTTCCTTTATTATTAGTATAGATACGGCTACTGAAGAAAACATAATATATTAAAAATTCATTGTATCAAATTGATTTTTCTTCAATACATCAATTTTAGTTTCGATTAGATCCTCCTCAGTTTGAATCAGGCAGCCTTTTGCTTCCCCAATTCCAAACAAAATACATACAAATTCGTTTCACTCCTAATTTTTGTCTAATGGTAGGCCGACATTATAATAATTGAAGGATATCAATTATTACGGTACTAATTTTATTATGATCTTTTCATGCATTTCTTATGAATTCCAATGACACAGCATGAAACCCATGTCCATTTCATTTGTACTGGTTGCATAATTTTACATAGAATAATTAATTGATGAAATCTATTATCAATCTTAATGAAAACAACTTCCTTCAAAAAATAATTTATAATAATACGTTTCGATGGAAAAAATCGAGTACAAAAAAACGGAAGGATTCGAACCGAGGAACACTCGCGCCGTAATCGAGTACTCTACCGCTAGACCACGGCTGCGTTAAAAATTTTATGTCTTGTACTAATGTTATAACTTACTTACTTATAAACAAACACATTTTACAACAATATAAGCTATTCTGTATAAAATTTCATGTCCAATGAATGGAATTTGAACATTAATTTTATAAAATCTAGAAAGAAAATTGAAATTTGGGCTTCGGGTGCGCACGATTTTGATATTTTTAGAATCTATGTGCAAAATTTGGAGATCTAAATCATTACCGTTTTTCCGGTATGCAATCCACAAGTTGGCATTTTTTGATGCGAACAAACACAACCCTACTCTCTCTCTCTTATTATATAGAAATCATTTAGTTGAAAAATCCTTCAACTGAATGATGAGGAATAACTGAAACTTTATCTTTTAATTTTTGCCAAAGCTCTTCTACTGGCAAGCATATAATTTTAATTTTTAAATGGCGGTGTTATGAGCAGCCACTGATAGGGAGGCTGAGTGCCTTGTATTATTTGATTATTGTAGAGTAATGTTTGTTAGGTTTTTGTGAGTGTATGTACAGATCTCCAAGATATACAGTGACAGCAGTAATGTCAGTTGTTTGGGGGGTTGTTTCAACTGTTGCATTGGGGAATTATTCATAGCACAAATGCTGATTATTAAAATCATTATATAAACAAACCTATATTGTACCCAATGGAGAAGGTTTTTAGTGACTTTAAGGTAATTACAATATGGCAACTATATATAAAAACCATAATTATTGTTTTGATGAAACTAATTTTTCTCGATCAATTGTCTCAATAATTATCATCTAAGGCCCACTGCAAATAGATATGTCAAATATCATACCAATATTGAGTGTTTAAGGAAACAGTTGATCACTGGAAAAACGTATTCCAGATTAGTAGGAAAACTAAACTTGATATAAAAAACTGGACTCACAGTAACTTCTTCTTCCATATCAACATTTAAGGCTCGAGATTTCTGCTAAACTACTGGATCAAAATGCCATTTCTTTGATATATATATTAGTTGGAAGTGAACTCGCTTAAGAATTTCACTCATATTTTTTCTCTTTTTATCCTATTTTTCCTCCCATTCTTCCCTTTTTCGATCTCCTTCAGTATTAATTTCTTTCTTGTATACCCTCTACTAACCTATAACATGGAAAACCATTGTTGGCTAGGTATTATTTATTCCTCCTTTCTTTCTTTTCAGCACACCTCACCATTCTTGTTATTAAGAAAAATCAAATACACTGTTTTTGAATTTTTCGAAATTTGTATTTTGTTTGTGTTGTTTCGTAGGCCTATTTGATTTATTTTGTGTATCTCGTGTTGATTTGAATTATGCTCTCACCTCTCAGCTCCATACAGCAAGGTACTGCCTTGCAGAATTCCATTTTTGCTCTCAAGCCAACCTCTATTTCTGTCCAATCAGAGTATTGTGCAAATGGTAGAAGGTATAGTATAATTAACCTTGTTCACTCTATTAAAACGTTTCCAGTTGAATCTTTCCATTACTGCACGAGACGATTCTCAAGTATTCAAAATGATTGACTTGCTCTAATTCGCCACCACTCACAATATCCATGTCCTAAGGATGTTCTGTTATATTTCCATTGCTGCTTAAGATGGTTCCCAAAATGATTGACTTGCACTATTCACACACCACCAACGCTTTGCACAAGTGAGCAGTGATGTCACTTCTAGGGATTTTTCAAGCCCATAGGGATAATTATTTAAAATAGGGATAAAAATTTTTAGGGAATTCTAGGAATAAATAGGTATGCATCATTTAGTTAAAAAATCCTTCAACTGAATGTTGAGGATAACTAAAGCTAATTCATTTAATTTTTGAGAAAGCTATTCAACTTGCAAGCATATAATTTAATTTTTCTTGGGGACTCTTCTCCAGTGAGGATAGTTATTTGTTTTTGCCCTGAGGGCAGCCCCCTGTGGGTTGGGTGAGCTTTGAGTCAAACATCGTACTCAGAAATGTGTTGAAAACCAGAATTCACCCACAGTATCCCTGATTGTCGTAGAAGGCGACTAAAAGGGACCCCTAGGCAACTCCAGAAGTTGCCTTGCCTTCAAACCCACGGGATCTGCCCCTTCAGGGCAGTTTCGGAGGTGCAAAAAGAGAAAACCCAAGAGACCAGAGATGGGTGAAACTCCAGCCACAAATGTGGGTCAAAATGCTGAGTCAAGGGTGGTCTAGAGGAAACTTGGCCACCCCTTCCTCAGCGGAAGGACCTACAAACAAGGCCAGGAGTGGAACTCACGTAGGTCTCGAGGACTAATCAGTCTGAAGAGACTGCCAAGCATATCATACTGGATTGCGACAAGCAACCAGGCGATGAATGGGATGTTAGTATAGGGGAAAAACTCCTGGCTCTTGTAAAGGACACAGGTATTGGTTTGCCTAACTAACATACTACTTGGGAACACAATAAGATAAACTTCGGTTGACGTGTGGGGTTCTTTGAACCTTTGGATCCTTGAATCCGTCCCTTCAAAAACAATAAACAATGATTCGCCTGACCATACAAATAAATATATTTATGAATAGGGTTACCTGCTAAAGACGGTTCCCAAGTATTCAAAATGATTGACTTGCTCTAATTGCTCGACACCACTTACAATATTTATTTCACACAATATAAATAAATCATTTAGTTATTTATGAAATATATTTTTGATGGAATATTTGTTTGTTTTTAGAAGTGTAAATATTCATTTTATTAAGTGAGAGTTGGAAACCGAGTTTGGATAAAAGATATGAGCACATATGGGATTGTCAAAAGTGGAGCAGAGCAGCCTCGGTCATATATAATAACCCTTCAAAATGGGACAGAGTTAAGATGGCATCTCATCCATACATCTGATACTGCAGAATCAAATTGAGATGAATAACATGCTCAAGATATGACAAGCAACTGCTACGGAAAGCTTAGACAGTCCCGAAATATTAGGCATCTATTAATATTTCAAACTTAGACGAAACTGTAGAGAATGGAAGATAAGCTTACATTTGGTAATCTGTGTACTTTCGTTTGTACAAATGATACAATACAAAATTGAATTTTGAATTTGAATGTGCTGAATATTTGAAGTAGCTTGATTTCTCCTTTATATTGAATTGTTTGAAATTTCATAAATATAAATATTTAAAAATCGTTTGAAATTTTCTAGATATTAATGAGAGATCGACAAGGAAAAGCATTGTCCAATACATTATAATTTAACAGTATTCTTGTAAATATTCTAAATAAATATTAATATTAGAGACGAAAACGAATAATAATTGTTTTGCCAAGTGTTCAAAGACTCACTGAGCCGCTACAGTTACTCTGCGCATTCCCTGCTTGGTGGTGTTTAAAGGTGTCATGATGGTAGTGATGATGATGATGATGATGATGTCCAGATGATTTTGTCCAATTGTGGTGCGGTGAGAAGCATTGTGTGATCTGTACCAATACCACTTATTATTGGCACTGCTAGCTCTATTCAAGTGTTGAAACTGCAATAAATCAAATAAATTTATTTCAATACCATGCATTCAAATTTCCAATAGTCTTATAATTTTATTGGGAGAATAATCTTGACTGATATATTAAGAAGCATTGAGAAGCATTTCCATGTTAAATCATATACAGAGTTGAGTCATATGTATGGGAAACCCTTCAATAAGTTGGAGACTGTTGTAGATATAATACTGTAACTTTCAGGGTTAGTTATTGGTCAAATACTCTACCTTTTGACATACAACTGAATACATATATACAAAACCCCTCATAAGGGGGTGACTTAGGGGTTGTAACATGAATATTTTAAATGTGAACACTCATTGTATGGTACATCATTTTAAAGGCCTTTTTGAAGCAAGAAAAGATGCATCAACAAGAATGTTCTATGATACTTTTATCCAAAATGGCGCCTGATTGAAGTTTTAGTTTTGAAATGGTTGGTGGAGTATGGTATTGAAAATTAAAACAACACTTATTTGAATGAATAACGAAATACATTGAAAAAACTGGTTATTTATCAAGTAATCTGTTTACTTGATAAACTAAATAAGTTACTAGTTGATTAGATTTGATTTCAAAAGATGCTCGAAATACCCTCCTTCTCTCGTTTGACAGTGTGCCAGTCTGTCATGAATGTAAATAGTAATATGCAAAATGGAATGTAAATAGTAGTGAACAGATCACTAAGTAAATAACCAACTTTTCAATGTATTTCGTTATTCATTCAAATAAGTGTTGTTTTAACTTTTAACATGTGGTATTTACATTTAAAATATTTGAGTTACAACCCCTCCTTTCATTAAAAACTAAAACTTCAATCATCCACCATTTCGGATACAAGTATCATAGAACATTTTTATTAATGTCATCTTTCTTGTTTTAAAAAGGAATTTAAAATGATGTTGTATTTTCTTTTGTATGAGAATGACCTACTCAAAATAAACCTTCAAGATTTCACTACTCTGTCTTTTGCAGATGGTACCGTATTGATCTTAAATTGCAAAAGCTGGGAAGAAACTTTTAATATAGCAAATAGGAAACTATTCACAGTTGAAAAATGGTTGCAAGACCATATCTTGACTTTGAATATTGATAAAACTAAGTACATCACTTTTTCTTTATTCTTATGCATTTATAAAATGCAAACCAGAGGCCTGGCCTGAAGGAGCCATTATATCCCCTATTATGGTAAACTATCCAGTTCCACAACTCACGCAGCTAAAACTACGAGTAAAGCGGTCCCTATTGCCAACTTGAATCCCGTGGAGGGCTATAGTAGAGATACGCGTGAATGAAAGATTTGCATCTGTTCTACCAAAATGTCCGAGGACTACGGACAAAATCAGTTGAATTCTTTACTTCTGTTGTAAGTAATGACTTTGATATTATTGCTCTAACTGAAACATGATTGGGTGATCAACACTGTAGCTCAAACTTCTTTCCTCCAAGTTATTATGTTTTCAGAGCTAATAGGTAATATGATACACTTGGGCAGACTAGAGGAGGAGGATCATTGCTTGCTGTGAAGAAGTCTCAACCTGCATTTAGAAGATTCGACCTAGAACTATTACCTGAGGTTGTATGGATTGAGATGATTAAACTACCAGGACACCATCTTTTAGTTTCCTGTCATTATATTTCTCCTTCTTCAGATTTACAATCCTTCAGCAGATACCTTGAGAAGCTGATCAATAGCTCCTTGGATCTAGTAATTTTAGGTGATTTCAACGCTGATGCAGTTCATTGGATTGATTATTCTCTTGTACCTAATGCTCATTATCAGGCACTGCGAAGAGCAGATGTCATACTGCAATTTATTGATGAGAACTGTCTTGATCAATATAATAGAGGTTGTAATGACGATAGAGTCCTTGATCTAGTGTTGAGCAACCTGAAGAATGTTGATATTTCTCATTCAGCTACGCCATTTGTAACACCTGACGTCTATCATCCCCCTTTTTCAGTGAAGATAAGGGGTGTCTCTCCAAGTGTACCTACTGCTCCAACCAATGCAGTTTACAACTTCAAGAAATCACCATGACTGTATAATGAAATCCAAGATACCAGTTGGTGTACCGTTATGAATTATAGTAACCCTGATGAGGCTGCTAAAACACTGTCTGGTGTGATCAAAAGAGCAATGGATAATTGCATCCCGAAAACACCTAAGGAGTCACCATATCCCAAGTGGTTCTCTTTCAGATTGATACGGCTGATTAAGGCAAAAAAGAAAGCACATAAACATGAGTTATATAAGAGAAGTCTCCTCAACAGGGATTATGTCAAATTTGCCACCCTGCGTTCTCAAGTGAAGAGTCAACTGAAATGGGACAGGCAAGTTATGATAGAAAACACAGAAACTCACTTGCAAGCTGAACCAAGAAGCTTTTGGAGATATGTGAGGCAGAACCGAACAGAAGCCAACAATTGTCCATCCTCCATTATCGTTGATAATGCTATAATATCTCAACCAGATGAAATTTGTGAGTATCTCGGTCATTACTTCTCCTCACTGTATCAGATGAACATTGCTCCAATAGATGTGGATGATGACACCAATAGGATGATGTCAATGAAGAAGTTGTTATTAGGGAGATTGACTGTTTGAATGATTCATCTTCAGGACCAGATGGAATACCTTTCTTCATAATAAAAAGGATAAGCCCAGTCATTGCTCCAGTATTGACACCAATCATCAGGAACAGTTTTCCAATGGGAATATTCCCTAGTGTCTGGAAACACTCCATTGTTGTTCCAATCCCCAAGAAGTATAGATCCAACAATATACAAGATTTCAGACCTATTTCCATTCTAAACCCATTTGCGAAGATAATTGAGAGTCGTTCACAAACAGATCTTGAGGAATGTAAAAACCACCATCACAGAATGTCAACATGGATTCATGCCGGATTCATGCCATAAATTTACTTTGCATATGCTCAATCACTATTTCAATACATTATTGAAGTATGGTAAGGTGCATATGATACGCATTTAAAAAAATTATTTATCCTACAAAAACATATTATAAGAGCAGCATTAGGAAGGCCACGACTCTATCCTAATAGGGAAATCTTTCTTGAATTTAGGGTTCAGACAATAAGACAGAATTATATGAAAAGCATTATACTCCATATCAATAAATCAATTTTGCTACACACATTTCACCCCATAATACACGTCCTAACAATAGATTTAACACAGAACTCATCAAGCTGACCATATGCAGACATCAATTTACATATTACTACATTATAAATAAAATTCTAAATGAATTTATAGATAAAAAATCACACGCGATTCAATTAAAAGTATAGAATATTGGATTCACCAAAATGTATTCTTTAAACTAGTGGTAAAAGGTATAATGCTGTATACAAAAAGAATTATTACTAAAAACAGTGAGCGATGGGCATGTATACTCTTGAACCAGGCATGTAATTGTCCCAAGTCACATTACAGCAACTTATTTTTATTGTACCAGTTCATTTGTGTTTCTTTGTGAAAGATTCACTGTCATGATGGCCTCAACACGTCACACGTGATTAATTAGATTAAAACTTCATCAAAGTATATAAGCTATAATTCTCAAGTTTTTTTTTTTTTTTTGCTCTGAGCCTGTGCGATTTTTTGTATAATAGGTATAGCTTCATTAGCAATCTAATTTCTTCTTTAGCATTATTAATTGTATATTCATTCATACTGACCTGAATTGAAGCTGAGTAAGTAAACTGCCAACACACAAGGAATCTTATGTTGGCAGTGCCAAGTATAACAGTGATATTATTGCTGCAATTGAGTTACAATTAATGTTATTTATATTGTATTGTAAAAACATGTATTTGTAATTTTTGGCAATGAATTCAATTCAATTCAATGTACCATACAATGGCTGTTTACATTTAAAATATTCGAGTAACAACCTCTAGTCACCTCCTTATGAGGGGGTTGAAATTCAGTTGTATGTCAAAAGGTAGAGTATTTGATCAATAACTTATCCTGCAAATTACAGTATTATATCTAAAACAGTCTCCAATTTATTGAAGGGTTCCCATACATATGACTCACTCTGTATAATGCTTCTCAAATGCTTTCCAATAAAGTTCTAAAAGAGAGAAGGTTGCCTACCGACTGGAAAAGAAGATAATTATTCTATTCAAAAAAGGTGCGCGTTCAGATATTAAGAACTACAGACCCATAACTTTGAATTCGAATATGTATAAAACTTTCGCCACTATAATAAAGCAAGGATAATAAACAACATTTACGAGAATCATCCCACAGAACAGGCTGGCTTTAAATCAGGAACTCATCAATCAAACGCCAATTAACTAATAGAAAAGAGCTTGGAATATAGGTTTCCTATATACCAGGGATTTGTTGATTTCCATAAAGCTTTTGACAGTATTAATCACTGCGAAATTTGGAAAGCCTTGGAAGAGTCAAGTGTTGAGAGAAGCTACATAGAAGTACTGAGAAGATTACATGAGAATAATGAAGTCTACATTGAATTGGAAAGAAAAGGTCGGAGTATAAGAGTTGGCAGAGGTCTAAAGCAGGGATGCCTACTATCCCCGATCATTTTCAATTGTTGTTTGGAGTATGCTTTCCGACGAATAAAATGGGATCATAGAGGTATATGCATAAATAGTTATCAACTGTCAAATCTACGGTTTGCTAATGATGTGATGCTTGTTTCACGTTTTTGTGATTTTGCCAAATATTATTCACCTTGTGTGAAAGGCTTATAAGTTTTGTAAAGAATGATAATAAATCTTATTTAATTAATATATTATTCAACTCACCTGCATGGCTTCCTCAGTATGATTTTTTTCATTAACAAAGAAGATCTGTCCTTGAATTGTGACCTTCTCAAAACAACAGGTATGCCAGCTTCTTCTCCTTATCTCGATCAGAACTTTTGATGAGGGAAAGTCTCATTGAGGAAAGCCTCCATCCTACACCTCAATAAAGCAGCGCGGAGATTTCAGTTCTGCTTGCATTTGGTGGTGTTATTCTGCAAAACCATATAGAAACTTGTTTACTCACAAACTAAAGTAGAGTTCCAAATTATATTGAATACACTGATGACTCATTTAGACAACATAGAGAATAATTATTATATACTAGAATTTCAAGATCCAGTAACTGTATTGATATTTTCCGATTCTCCTTTCTTGAGATGATCAATCACAAGATTACCCAGGTCGAAAATTATTCCAATACGAATTAAATATCTTAATTTTAGACTTATCAATATCATCAATTATTTTAGAAATTCGAATATCATTATGAATCTGACCGACCGGATTGGTCAAGTAGTATGGAAAGTTACAAACTTTGGTCTGCTAACACCGCCTGGTTCGTGGGTTCGAATCCTGCCGATGGCATGGATGTTGGATCATATCATCAAGTAATCAACGCACTTCCCATTACCAACAAAAAAGCTCATGTGGGTACCATCAGAAATGACATTAAATGATTCAGTGGAAGTATCAAGAATATGAATTTTTTGCAAACTCTCATGTCATTCACAATCACATCTTGGAACCAACTAAGGTCATAAGTTGTGGAACATTCAAAGCTTAGCCTACTTAAAAGTACTGGATTAACTCAATGTTGACGATGGTCATTAAAGACTGTATGATCGGAACTCAAGCAAAACATTGATTGCTGTGAAAAGGTTCTACCAACTTATAGTATATACTCTAACTTGGAGGCTCCATATCAAGAAGCTGAAGCAGGTTCTCTTTCTGATGCTGCGGAAATTCTATCACATAAGGCATCTGTTTCCCGGTAATGTTGTCTCTAATATGTACTATGCATTTGTGCAGTCCAGACTTGGGTATGGTATTTCGTGCTGGGCATCCACTTATATATCTCATTTCTTGCCTTTGATTAGGCTGCAGAAGGCAATTATCCGTGTTATTTGCGGTGAGGGTGGGCGAGTCCACTCATTCCCACTTTTTAAAGCAAGATCCATCCTGCCGTTGAGATATCTGTATGTCTTCAAGGTTCTGGCACTATTTTATAAGAAAAGTGGTAACCATGGACCTGATGTAGGCCTACCCTATTACACTAGGAATGCTGAGAGGGGGTTCATAACATTGCCTCGTTCTCATTGTACTTTGTTTCAGAAGAGCTTCGTTTTTTTGGGCCCGAAATTTTTCAACTGTCTTCCCACTGAAGTCAAAAATGTAGCTAGTATTGCTTCTTTTAAATCTAGATTAAGATTGTGGTTGATGAATCGTTCACCGGGAGAGATTGAGGATCTTTTTGGAATTTTAATCTGAACTTTATTCACTCGTTCTTCTTTTTTTTTTGATACACCATTGGAAGGTGTAAGCTATGATTTAACAAAATCAGCTCCATGTTGTATGAGTGTGTGTGTGTGTGTGTGTGTGTGTGTGTGTGTGTGTGTGTGTGTGTGTGTGTGTGTGTGTGTGGTTTTAATTATTTATTATATTTACTATTTGGTATCTTTCATGTTCATTGTCATTATTATTTTATTCCCATTATTTTCAGTTTATAATATCTCATGTGTGTACGCTAAGCGAATTCCCTATTTTATTTTCAATTGTGAGATATGCTCCTGTTTGCAGACAAAGTTCACTCTTTAGCAAACAGTATTGTATTCTTTGACTGTACACTAAGCATTTTTGTTGAATTCAATATTTGATTATTGTTATTCTGTAATGTACTTGTCATAGAATAAAGATTTATTTATTTATTTATTTATTATATTTTTTGTATATTTTCAATATAAGAGTAAATTTCATTTTCGAATTCAATAAACATAGAAAGATAATACTTTTAAAATAAAACATTGAGAAAACTCACATTGCATTGGAATATACCGTGATCTTTCAATTTGAAATTACAATCACTCAGGGCTGGTTTCCGAGCTCGGGATTTAGTCCAAGTTCTAGACTTTAAACAGCTGGAATAAGAAAATTGGCTTTCCGAAACGGGGCGTAGTCGCAGTCATTGTCAAAGTCACGTTTGAATTAAATTTCAAAAAACTAGAGAATTAAACACAAAATAAAATAAAGAGAAAATAGTCTAAAGTTTCAGCTATTTTGAATTATTTAGAAATGTGTAATTTCGTTAAGGAAAAACGTTTCCAATTATAGAAATGAGAAAATAAAAGCTGCGACTACTGTTATAAAAACAGCGACTACGCCCCATTTTGAAAAGCTAATTTTCTGACTCCAGCTGTTTAAAGTCTAGAACTCAGCTAAATCCAGAGCTCGGAAACCGGCACATAATAGGGATAAGCATTTTCTTTTAGATGTAGACGAGTATATTTAATTCAACTGACACTCCATCACAATGATAGACATCTCCATTTTACAATAAAAAGGAGATACGCAAAATAAAAAAATTCCATCATGAATTCCGGTTGTAGGAAAAAGGTTTTGATAAAAAAGTCGCTGATTTAGGATAAGTTGTATATAATTGTGGTTTAGTATTAACTCACTGTTTAGTATTTACTCGTTGGGTAGTACTGATCCTTGGTCACCATGTTGACCTGGTGGATACTTTGCAGGTAGATTCTCTGCAAAATTTCTGTTGCCAGTTAATTTTCAGCTACATTATCTTGATGAAGTAGTGAGTTGTACAGTTGTGAGCCAAGTGAGGAGACCCATGGTTGTCCTTGTCCTTCTTAAGCCCTTTATGCTGTTAGAACACAATTGACATTCTTGAAGGGTCTTGTAGGTCAGCATTTTTTGGTGCTCTGAGTAGCATGTACCTTGCGTCTCGCACAATCCATCCATGTCCAAGTCCCACGCCTCCAGCCTGCTGCATGAAACAATAATTTCATCACATGAGGCCAAAATCAACAATTCAAGGTTAAAAAACCTGCTACTGCCAAGTATTGGGTGCTTCGCTGCATGTTAGGGTTGAAAGGCTGTACTCGTAATGGATAAAAACTTGCTTGTACTGAAATATTTTGTAAGCTGTGCTTCCTTATCCAGCCACAGCCAGCAGCCTTTGCTAGTGTTAATTTTCCAGCTAGTGTTAATTAATGTTTCAGCCAGCTAGTGTTAATTTGACATTGAAATCATATAATAGGCCTAAGTATGTTGTACTAGATATGAAAAAGTGTATTTAATTCAACTGACACTCCTTCACAGTGATAGCATCACATCTCGATTTATTTCACAAGAACAGGGAGGTAGGCAAATTTCCAATCAAGAATTACTGTTTTTGGAAAAGTGTTGAATAATAATTTGCTGATTTAAAACAATTGTAGTAGTAATAATTGATTGCAGTCTAGTACTTACTGATCATACACGAGTGCTGACCCTTGGTCACCATGGTGTCCTGGTGGTTGCTATGCCGAAAACCAACTTTCCAGCCGAATTTCAGCTACATTGACCTGATGCAGATATGGGTTCCTTGAGGCAGGAGGATGACGTTCAACCACCATTCGCCCACTCATTACTCTGACCATTCTAAAACAAGTAATATTGAAATAATATTATCAAAACCACTAACTTACTAAAACAGTTGTTGATTCCAGTACTGAGTTACTAGTTTCCATTTTTACGCCATTATAATTTACTAGAAATTCCAATAAACTTACAAGTTTGAGAGTATTCAATTGTATTGATTCTATCAAACAGTGAATATCCTCAGACTTCTGAGTTTATTGGAAATGTAATTTTTAGTTTATTAGAATATTGTGAGACAACCGAAAATAATATCAAATTTGAAAGTGAATGATTATTGATTCAAGTTCTCAGTGATTCATGAAGTTTAATTTAATATTGGTTTCTAATTTAGTGCTTCATGTTTCTAATTTCTAAATTTTTAGTTTCTTCATTTCAGACATTTAGGGCCGTTTGCACAGTGTAAGTTTAAGCTAAAGCTTAAACGAAATCTGGATTTTTTTTGTTTAAACTAAAATTCCGTTTGCGCAGTATCAGTTTAAACTCTGGGGGACGCGACAGTCGAGACCGACGAAATTCGAGGCCTGCGACAGAAGAGGACTGTTTTACAGTCCTCTACGGTCGTAGGCCTCGACTGTCGGGAGTGTACGAAAATTGAAGAGTCCTCTACTGTCACCTAACGCAGGCGACATTTGAGGCCTCTTTTTCAGGAGTCCTCTCCCGTCGTAGGTCTCGACTGTCGGGGCTGTACAAAAATTGGAGAGGCCTCAACTGTCGCCTAATGCAGGCGACATTTGAGGCCTCTTTTTCAGGAGTCCTCTACCGTCGCTGGCCTCGAATGTCGCTGGTCTCGACTGTCGGGCCTGTACAAAAATTAGAGACTCGCTTGCAGCAGACGACAGTAACTGTCAACAATAATGGCTTGAGCGTCTAAACCCGGCTTTACTATCGATAAGTACAAATTTAGTCAAACTAAAGCCGGGTTTAGACGCTCAAGCCATTTGCGCAAACTGGCTTGCGCAAGGCAGTTTGCGCAGTTGAATTTGTGCGTGTGAACGGTGGCTTGAGGCTTGCGCAAGCCAAAAAATCTGGCTTGAGCGAATTCTGTTCTGACAGAAAATCGGCTTGCGGTTGGAGTATTGGAATGAGCGTTTAAACACAGCTCAAGCCATTTGCGCAAACTTTCAGGCCAAAACTACGTTTTCGCAAAAATGCGCACGCGAATCCTAACTACAACTGAACCTCTAGTTTGACTGTCTCGTGATTTTTATTTATTATCACCTATTCAAGTTTTCATGCTAAATATATTATTGTTTAGTTCTCAAGTGTTTCATAATAATAATAGTGTCTATAATATTAGTATGCCATGATAATTAATAAATTTGGAAAATTAAAAAGATTTCCTGAGTGATTTCATAAAATTTTATAAATCTTTTCCTTGTCTATGGCAAATTAAGTCCAAATAATACAGTGATCGCAAGGCTAAATCTCATGCCAAAAAAATGCGATCATTTGACCAAGAAGCTGACAGGGAGACTGTAGAGTGATGTGGATTGGATAACAATCTGATATAGATCAAAACTGATATGTATAGCTACTGCTACAATAGATAACTGCTACTGATAGCAGTTTAGCTGGTTTTTAGGTTAGTATCAGTGAAATTCACAAGTCAAATTGCACAAACTGAACTGAGCGTGTGAACAGAAGAATTTTATTTCGCTCGTTTGCGCAAATTTGGCTTGCGCAAGCCAGTTTGCGCAAATGGCTTGAGCGTGTAAACCCAGCTTAAGACCGTATTATACACAAGTTATAAGATCGTTATAATATTAATCAAGCTGAGTATAGACTTACATGCCACGAACACACGCCGTACGCTTTCCTTCATCTCATGCTATTATGATTATCATAATTATTTATGCATATATTTAATTACATGAGTATTATATATATATATATATATATATATATTATATATATATATATATATAAATAAATATAATACGCATATCATCAGCTGATGAATAGCGTACGTGGTGTGTAAAGCCCACATCGATTTTTGGACGTACATTTGTTCGCCGTCCTTAAAAACTCTATGAAATTGAATGGAACTTGATAAACTCATGACACATCATATGTTTGCCCAAGTTTTTTGTTTGCATAAAGAATTTCAATTTGAAGTTGTGTTCAATCTAATAGAATTTGAAAGGACGCCAATAAATCGTACGTTCAATAATATTATTGAATTGTATGTAACTCAAGTTGGTCTGTATACAGCTTGTGAGCAAGTTGAGTTCTATCAAATGAACCATTGGGAATAATAAGATTACAATTACTTGATCACTTTTAGATTCAATATTGTAGAAAATAGAAGTAACAGATGTAAGGTGCAAAAGAATAGATAAGTTACTGCTCAGCTAGAAGGGATAAGTAGGAGTTTGCATGGACGAATTTAAGGGGATGCTTAGGGGGGGGCTAAGCCCCCAAAATGTTTGTAGCAAATGTTATGTAGTTTGAATAAAATATTTTATGTCAGAAATAAAATTAGTTGATATCGTATCAGGATACAAAGATAAAATTAAAAGGATGATAATAATATTATTAATATTAATAAAGTATAATAATAATTTTACTGTACAATCACCGCGTTGTACTTGTAATGGGGATTTAAGGAAGTAATGGTGGGTGAAAGGTGGAGCTTGTTTTGGCGATCATACAGATGGCAAAAATCTCAGTGGAATGCCCTTGGCATGGACGTGAAAGATTTTATTTAGCTCCATGAGAAATATGACATGTTTGTACACATTGTGTGTACAATAATTGATGATGCATGCATACCCCAACTATAAAATTCTTTCAACAATTTGCCTCACACTACCTTCCAATACTGCCACTTGTGAAAGTATATTCTCAACAATGCGCCGTATCAACACCTGGTTAAGAAGTAGAATGTGCCAAGATCGGTTTTCAAACTTAGTAGTGTTATTTTCAGATATAATTTAGAATTTGAATATTGAAGATGTAATCGACAGATTTTCCCAAAAGGACAGAAAGTTTACCCTTAAGTAATGAAGTTTCAGTCTTTTTTGTGTAAATTTTCAGTTTTTCAAATAGACTAATACCAAATTATCCAAAAGTTATGCAACCCTGAATTCAAAAATATATTGTGAAGGGAAATTCAAAATTATATTCACTGTCAGTAAGTAATAAGGTAGTTAAAAAATATTAGTGAACTTTCATAATTTAATCATTTATACTAAACTTTGACATCAAGTAAATCTTCCTTTCCCTTTTTCATACAGCCCCCACAGGAAATATCATGTAACTCCCCCATTGGAGTTTGCCTGTTTTTTTCGCTTCAAATCATTTTTAATAAGAAATAGATATAGGCTACGATACTAATAAATGAATATTAGGAACCAGTGATCTATTTACCCAGAATACTCAAATTCAAATAATATGAATATCTATCCACGAATCTCTCCTAAGTAATACAGTATTATAACAAATGAATATATAAATAATCAACGCTCACCTTTTATTAGTGGAAAATTGTAAATTAGCGGTTAGAATTTGATGAAATTGAGCAGAATTTCTGAATTCCGAACAAATGAACCGATACCACTGAAAGTTAACTTCAGAATGTTTTGTTTCCTTGGTTAGGATGAAGCAAGAAAACTTACAGTGACACTGGTGCCAAAAGTGAGAAAAAAAATCCCTCGCCGATCTCGACTGTGATTGGACGAGACAAATGTTTCGCAACGTGAAGCAAGAGAAAGAGAGAGAGAGAGTGAGAGAGCCTGCACACACTTGCACTGAAAAGGACCACCCTGAATAGATTCACCCTGTTGAGCCCCCAAACCCTTGTGACATACTGCATCGTTGTGAAATAATGCACAGCTGTCTTCCTTCCCCAGACAGCCAGACTGCCAGACACCCACCACGCGTTTTGTCTACGCACTACCACTGACATTTTGCTTGTATCTGTGCTACTGACGATGAAACAACGGCGAAGGTGGTGGATGAGAAGAGAAAAATTACACAGGGAAGAGAAGGAGGAGGAGATTAATAAGAAAAAAGAAGAAGACGATGATGAGAAAGAAGAATCTTACAATAGCAAGTTCTGTAAGACTTGTTTAGGGATTTTGTAGCTCATGAACTTAAATAATATCTTGAAAAAATATCTCCCTAGATTTAAAAAATTGCTATCAAATGTATATTGTTTGAACAATTTAGCAATATGATTGTTTATATAATATTAGTCGACCATCTACCTAGCCCTGTCATTTGCTTCTGGCATGTTTCAGAGGCTGACGGCGGTGGAGAAGAAGGGAAGCACAATTATGATGACGATGAGCCCGACATTTGAAACAGGGGGTGGGGGAAAAAATCAGTGAACAAAGAAAAAACTATAAAACAAGAAAAAGAGCAAATGGGTGTCAATAACAAATTTGAGATGTTCAATGTAGTTTAAATAAAGACTAATTATTTATTTCTGCTATTTTTAGTCCAATGACGTCATCGAAAATCATTTCAAAGAGATGTTTACAAATAGGAATTAAAAGTATATTCACTATACAAGAATGGGTTTGAAGAGTTTTGATAACGCCTCAAATCTCACAGCAAAGTACACGATTTCGATGAATATGAGAGAACGTAAATACTGAACATAACTGAAGTATCAAAAATAAATGAATATTTAAACTAATTAATAAGTTACTAATAAATTATTCATCAATTATTGATTCCTATAAACTTATATTGATTATGAATTTTAATAAGATAATTAATAATTTATTGGTGAATCAATCAATTTACTAGTTTAATGAATAAATTAATAGATGAATAATTAACTACCTTCAATGCAAAAGAAGTAGAAGCATCAATAAAGTCCTTCTCCGTTGAGAACAGTTCCACACTTGAAGCTTCCATCCAGCCCAAGCTTTGAAGTTTGAGTTTTTTTTTTAGATTGATTTCTACAGGTAGGCCTATAGCAGGTTTGACGCCTAGTGAGACCAGACTCCACAAGTTGAAGCTTCGAAGTTGAAGTTGACACTTAAATCTTTCTGATTTTGTTCAACATTGTACACGCTGTCCGAACCACCTCTGGAAATAATGATAGATTGAAATCTCCGAATATCAATGAGAATAATATTATTATCTGAGAGATGAGAATGGAACGCATAATCATAGAATGAATACATCATAGCAAATCCAAAACGCTATTGAATTTCAAAATAGATAAATACAGAGTTGTTCTAAATGATGCACCCATTTGAAGAAATTCATATTAACTCAAGTACTGATGGGGGTGTAAAGAGTGTTCATTTTGGATAAGTAATTCAGTGAATATATTTTTTTCAAAATGGGTCCATCATTTAGAATAACTCTGCGCAAAAGAGAAATTACAACATCATATCACCTGCAAGGAATCATCCTGTGCGGACGTGGGAGTCACTTATATTACACGAATACAATCATAATTCACTGCCACGAAAGTAATTCTCAATTTTTTTATAAATAACAACAAAGAGGAACGAGAAAAATAAGTAAGTACCAGCCAGGTGAGGATGAAAAGAGAGAGAAAAAGGGTGTTTCGATTAGAGAGAAAGAAAGAAAATGAGAGAGTAATTGCAGGTGGCAAACATACTATATATTTTAATTATATTAATTATTCGTACAGTATAATAAAGAAAAGTTTTATAATATTCATTTTTCCTTTATAAGATTAAAATAACATGATGAATTCATAGGCCTATATAGACTGAAAAGTTTCACAATAATATTGAGCAAAGAAATATAATGAAATATGCGAAAATTGAGGTATTACTGTAATGTTTTCACATGTAACGGTGATGTTTGGACCTTAGGGAAACGACATTTCTTGAAATGGAATAGAAATCATCAAGTATCCTTTTTATATTTTATAGATCCACTATCTACATCTTTCAACTTATTTTCAATTTCCAATAAAATGAACAACATTGAATTGATGCTAGTTTATGTTCATGTTTGTAAAATTCATATAAATCAATAAAATATAAAAACTGTACTTGATTATATTTATTTCATTTCAAAAAGAGATATAGTGTGAAAGTTATGTAGGCTTTAAGTAGCAGGCCTACAATGTCAAGTCAACAATCTAGTCAATTGTTCTTGTATTATTAACACGAAACTATAAAATCATTGGAACACATTTTTTCTTGGTTTGTGGAAGTTGCATTGTTATTTCAGTGCAAGCGTCACTTTTGTGTGACTGCTCACGGAGAGACTCTCGTGTTGATTTCTAAATTGATTGAAAATTTAATACAATTTTCAATTGAATATTTCAATCACAAGAATTATTTCCATAACGTTTTGTGAGAAGACTTCAATCAACTTCCTCTCATTGTTTGAAGTACGAAGTTGACTAGAATAATCTGGATTGAGAGTTTCTACATAATTATATTAATCTGTTTATTGATAAACGATGAAGACACAATCATAAAATGATTGAGAATGAAAAAAACAGGCTTATAGTCCTTACTACTCCATTCCCGAATTTTGATTGGAAATTAGTCGAGGAATGTTCATTTTTTGATACACGGATATATTCCATGTTTCCATCCAGAAGTAATGACAAAACAATGTTAATAGAGTAAATTGATTCAGACATTTTACTCTAGTATTCAGTTAAAAATAAAAACTTAGAAATCTTGAGAACACTTTGGAAAGTTTGAGCCATATTAAAAACACTAACTCACTGAGTATATAGATGAGAATACTGAGAAAAGAAATACAAACATCTTATTTTTGTGAATTTAGTTGGTATATTATTTGAAGTAAAGCAATTAGTTACTGAAAGACAACCCCTAGTACGATACCATGTAATTAAGTAAGAAAAGCTTGTTGTAGTCGCTGAGATAAGATAAGAGTTGATAAGAGTGAGCTCGTCGCTACTCCTGTTTGACAAGTAAGTGCTTGCTAATTTGAGAGTTTAAAATCACAATAGGTTTTTTAATTTATAAATTCAGTAAAAAATCATGTTAATGTATAATCTATACAAGAAAAACGCTTAATCATTCTCATTTATTTTTGTTAATACATACCATTATTTCTTAAATCATTCTAGAATTGCATTTTTTTGAAAAACTTCTAGACTTTTATCTTGAAAAAACGATCATTTTGATATTCAGAGAGGATAACGAGTGAAAACATGAATCAGGAATTTGAAATAAATCATCCGAATTAGAGTATGAAACGCATAACAAACGTGTGATTGCAAAAATGAATTGAAAATTCAAAGTTCTGAAAGTAGATTAAAAATATTTTGGTGAGCGGTTATATGTTAAAAGTAGAATGTATAATCGATTAGTTATCATATGAAAATGAAAAGGGACTCACCAATTTGTTGTTACACAATTAAATACAGTACTCCAGAGGAATGTACAATATGTAGGCAAAATTAAGCAATAAAATTAACTATTTGTATTATAAAGAGAGCGGTGATGTTTTCTGGCTGGTTCCAGATTCACAACTGATGACGGGACGTTCCGATACAAGTAACTACTTTACTTGTATCGATACTTTCCTTTCGATACCAAGTACTTTTGGCATCGATACTTTTGTTTCGATACTTACTCGGTATCGAATCAAAAGTACTCGTATCGAATCAAAAAGTACTTGGATCAGTCGTATCGAATCAAAAATATTCTATCGGTAAATCTATATCGTTTATAAAATTAAGTAGGTACAGTACTCTAATTGCATCAAATGAGTGGTTATAAAATTTAACTAAGTATTTTATCATCATTGTATCTGAAACTTTGAAAGACCATCGTAGTCGACAAACAATAATCTGGATACAAGTTGTATAACCTATATCACCAGTTCGCCACTCTTTGACTCTATCTATCTCTTTGAGCATTTGCGTTTGCCCGTTGGTAACAAGAAGTTTGAGCCAATTCTATTCTATTTTGTTGTTGAGAAAACCGTTGGTGAAATAGGCCTAATTGAAGTAGGCTATCCTTGTAGGATTCCTACACAATCTATTATTTAAATTATTCAAGATCAATATAGTAGGTACAAAAGTACAAAAGGTAACCGGAAACGTAGGTTTTTCAGAAGTATCGAATTAATTTTCAAAAGTACTCATATTCTGATACCTACTCATATCGATACTTTTCTTCCGATACCTTAGAGGTATCGATACTTTTGTTTCGATACCGATACCAAGTACTGGTATCGATACTTTTGAGGTATCGGAACGTCCCTACGCGGGGGAGTGATGACTAGAGTAATAAATTAAAGGCGAACAATGGAAGCCAGAGGAAGAAATATGACCGTCTCGGAATAATAATTAATCTTGCCTGCCTGATAAGATAATGCGGAGGCCTCTGAATTATTATTATTATTTTTTTATCAGTGGATTTCTATTTTCGAGGGATGATGAGAAATCCTATAATTTAACAGAATAACTTTTCATTATTTATGTCAACTAAAATTATTGAAATGCAATAAATTTCCACAAGTCTAGTACCTTTTCTTATAGTTGATGAATCAGAAAACCTTACAGTTGTGTTGTGAGTGATATGGTACTTTTCCATAATGAAAACACAATTTTTTTAAAAAAACTTCAACTTTAAACTTTTTAAAAAGTGGTTGACAATTTAAATTAGTGTTTTCAAAAACAGAAAAACCTTTACGTTTATTCTATTATTAATATTATTTCATCAAATAATTTATATTTATGGAAAGGTTACTTGAAGATTTTTATTCCATTTCAATAACATGCTAGTAAAAACTGTTATTGATGAGTATTGTTGGTGGAATATACATTTTATAATAATTATTCTTGAAACGAACCAATAACTATATTTTTTTCTGAAGGAGATGTCCACATGAAAAAGGCTTGTGCGTGGATAATGGGAAGAATTATTATGGGAGATGACCTACAGCTTTAGATAGTTTCTGAATCATTAGGAAGCAATTATTATATATGAATTTTGTATAAATTTATTCCATTTCCGAAGAATGATTGAAAATAGAGTAATTTCTGTAGAATTGATATTCTTAGAAATCAAGTATGTAACTCAATAAACATTACCTTGAAGAATGTATCCTCAAAATTTGATGAATTTATACAATTTCCAGATTAGGCCTACTCATTTCAAATATTTCAAATTCAATCGCACATATCTCAAAATGGAAAAATATTAAAAGATCCTTAAAAATGTATTTCATGTTGGTAACTTGATAGTATCCAAATGGAAAAACTT